>NC_060075.1:108393813-108709715 GCF_922984935.1 Meles meles
AGGGGCATGGAAATGTATATGACTGTCACAGTATTAATTTGACGGGGAGAGAGAGACACTTGAGTTATATTTGTGGAGGCTTCGCCGTGTTTAACCTTGAGTGAATCCCTTAGTCTTTCTGTACCTCAATTTCTTCACTTGTTAAACAGAAGGTGGGAACAAATAATTTCTAAAGTCTCTCCCATTTAACAAAATCTCGGTGGTTCTCTGATGCTGATCTGTGAGCACTCAAAAGGAAATGGGCAGTATAAATTTTGTTTTCGTAACATATGTCATATTAATAGTTTCTTGGGAGAATATTGTAACTGCATTTGCCCACGTAAAAGATCTACTGAAGGAAGTTCCTGAAAATGCAGAAGCTCCTATCCAGTATTTCATTTCAATAGTGATCATATCTCAGGAGTTAATTCCCTCTACTGGCTCCCAAGTCGTCAAGTGATGCTCTTATTGGGAAAAAACAAACAGAAAACAAAAACAAACAAACAGACAACAACAAAACCATACAGGCGATCCAAGAGGTGCAGGCTCATCTTCCCTCACATGAGGGTGGGGGGCATCAGGGAACACCAAGGTCCTCTGTTGATAGGCACCATGCATACAATTTCCCTTTGCTAGCTACTTCGGGTGACAGTGCACAGTGACAGTTTGCAAGGGTGAATTACCTGCAGCATAGTGTCAATAGGTATAAATTACAATAGACCCAGGTGACAGCTACTCTAAGAAAGGGCTCCCTGTATGTTAAAAAGCTCAGTGGAGACAACGCAAGGGGAATAAAGGGCTAAAACTAATCTGATCTAGACTGAGGCCTTGTCAACACCAAAGACCTCCATGAGGAGACAGGCTGAGACTGTGACTCCTGGGGGAGAAAACCCAGAGAACTGGAAAGAGAAAGGGCAGTGTGGCAGAATGGTTAAGGCAGGGAGTCTTTGGGGGGTGTGTGTGTGTGTGTTTAAGTAATCTCTGTGCCCAACACAGAGCTCAAACTCATGACCCTGAGATCAAGGGTGGCACGCTCTCTCCACCGAGCCAGCCAGGTGCCCAAAGACCTTGGTTTTGAATCTCAATGCCACCACTTACTGTGTGACCTTGAACAACAGATGACAACTACCTAGCAAATCATGATGTGTATAAATGAGATAATAGATGGACAGTCCTGCGCACAGGACTGGATACTTGGGAGCTATTTTTATTACCGATCTGCCTAGATACATCTATTACACTGCTTTTGTTGCTACCTTTCTCTTTTATAAAAACGAGTGGCTATAGATCCGGGTCGAATAAAGGTAGGCTGCCAGGAGAGGTGAGCATGGGAGCAGTAGGTATGTATACAGCGAGGAAAGGGAAAGGTGGTACAATATTAATTAGGAAGGTAAGGGTAGCAATCATAAAATGTGAGAGGTTGAACCAGAATCACCACCTTGGAGGTATAGAGTATAACATCAAAAAGAGAGCAGAGTAGGGATCTACAAGGCATCAGAAATGCAGGAACTAAAAAAAGGAAGAGAGATGTTTTTGTTGGATTAGCATGAAAGCACAGGTTTCTGAACACAGCAAGAAAGCCAAGCCCAGGGAGTAATGCGCAAGATAGCTCATATTCACTTAGCAGTCTGGCAAAAAAAAAAAAAAAAAAAAAAAAAAAAAAGTTATTTTGTTGGCAGATGCCTTATCTGGATAGTTTTACCTCTGGAAAAAATGCTATGTGTAACAGAAATAGATGGGAACAATGGCATTAATGATGCATGGAAAATGCAATGTGTTGGCAAGAAAATTGACATTAGTAGAGAACAAATTTCTTGATAAGTCTCGATTAAGTAGTAGTTTTGCTCATGCGAAAAAGCAGTGAGTGGATTGCAACCAAAGGTGCTTTTGCGTCGAGAGAGAAGTTGTGCACGAGGCAGCCAATAGACAAGCAAGAACACAAAGAAAAGAGTTTCCAAAACATCACACTGTGATCTCATTCCTTTGCTGTTGGCTTCCTTCCCACAGATGAACATGCAGCAACACTGCTGTATTTTGTGCTCACCTGAAAATATCACTAAATCCAATAACTGATGGAAATGAATCTTCTACACATCAAAACTCATTGAGGCAAAGGCTTTGGAGGGTGTGGGCTATAGGATCGCACAACAGCAGGGGGCGCCATTTGCACTGTGTTCTATGGGATGAGGGCCCTTCATTCGAACACACTGAGCATGGTGCTCGCTGATGAGAGGCCCACAGAATATTTCCATTCAGACTCTTTTTCTCCCTCAATAATCTAATTTTAATCATGAGGAATCCTGAGAGTACCTTCCTATTCGATATTTGAGTGAACCAGTTTCCTCATTAAAAGCGAGGCATGCGTTCTGCCCAACAGAAATTACAATATCCTTGGATTACCTTCCACAGGGTTGGGCTCCTATGGCGCTGTATGCTTAGCATACCCTAAAGATGAAGTTTCCATAAAATTTATACCCAGACAAGCAGGACAGGAGGCCCACATTATATGGGTAGTGGAACATTAAAGATTCAACACCGCCTTTCTCTGTGCTGAATACCATTTAATGAAAAGTCTCCAAGGAAATATCCACATGCCCTGATTTCACAACTGGGAGCCTGGAAAACACAAGAGGGGGACCACTGAGCAGATGGATTGATATAATTAAAGTTATTGGGTTTTATGTTTTTTTTTCCAAGACTCAGCTATGTAGGAGAAAATGAGTCATCAGGAGGTTCAGTAATGTGACCACACTGGTTCACGTTCACAGAACCCTGGCCACTGGCATTAAAAGTGTGATCACATGGAGGGAGCGCAGCAAAAAACAAAGAGCCCTGGGTCCTTAGCCTAAAATCCAGCTCATCATCTAACCCCTGGACACACTTTTGTCTCCACGTAATCAGGGAGGGACAAGGATCATCCTGGGGAGAGACTCTTTCTACAGCCCCCGAGAATGAAAACAAATAGTGTGAGAAGCTTTGCAGTCACAGATTAGCTTTAGAAAGTTTCACATTGTTGACAATATTGGCAACTCAACAAGGAAAAATGTTAATGATAGTTTTGAGAAAAACCAAGTGCTAATTGAGATTGGTTACTGCTTAGTATGAATACATTTTGGGCAGGACAGATGAGACCACCATTTCTTTAGTTCTCATTTGTTTCCATAGTATGTATGTATGTATGTGTATGTATGTGTATATATATATTTTTTTTTTTTGAGAGAGAGAGAACATGTGCATGCTTGTACACGTGCGCATGAGTTTTAGGGGGGACAGAGGGAGAGGGAGAGAGAGAATCTTAAGCAGGCTCCACACTCAGCAAGGAGCCCAATGCAGGCCTCGATCTCACAACCCCGGAATCATGACCCGAGCTGAAATCAAGAGTCGGAGGTTTAAACGACTGAGCCACCCAGGTGCCCTCATCTCCATATTCTATTAAATTATTTTGTAAATTGCCTGTCTATGTATCTACTTTCCTTCTAAACTACAAGCTCTGTCTTATTTGTGTTAGAATATCACAACAGTGAGAATTGGGTGAGATGCTGGGAAACTACAGCACAGCATGGGGTAGTTAGTTAATAAAATGTCTGATCCATAAATGAATAAATGAATCAAAAGCACATCATTTGTAAGAAAACATCTTAAATGTTTTCTTTTTTTCTTTTTTTTTGTATTTAAGATACAATGTGATCCACAGTAAGCTAGACTAGTATTGTCAATAATCTTCAAAGCTTAAAGACCAAAAAATTATCCCCCAAAGAATGAAAATATTTACACGCAAGAGCCAAGAAATTTTGTTGGTGTTCCCGAGAGAGCACAAAACTTCATTTCATGGGCGAGTCCTTAGATTAATGCCATGGAAATTGAGGCCACACTAGAAGATTCCTCCCTTTTTAGCACATAACCTCATTCCAGGCAAATGGCATGAACTATACCTACTTCTGATTTTAGCATGTCATGGCAATATAAAATGATTGCTACTGTAATAGTATTTGCTCGATACGTTGAGTTCAGTGAAATCATTGGCAGCAAGAAGTGAAAGGAACCTTACCAACAAATTCAGTATGGTTTTATTGTGTTTCGATCTGAGAACTATAATAATAGAGTACTATTCAGATTCATTAGATAGGTATTTGAATACTTCCTATATGCTGGAGGAAGATGTACATATTCTTATGAAATTGCATCTTTTCTATTTAGAGGAATTCTCAACCTGGTAACCATGGTCATAGTCTTAGAGACTCTCTTCTTGGTTTCTCAGTTTGGAAATGCAAAGTTTGCTTTTCTAGTTGATGGCCCCTACCATTCATCAAGAGTCAGCATTTTTATTTAATTTGGAATAGGAACTAGTAAGCAGCACTTGGTTCTTCTAGTCTAGAAATCTTTTTCCTCTTCTCTCCATGTTTTTTTCTGAAATCTTTGTAACCCATTTATCTGCATTTTTGTGCTTGGAAAGTGGAACAACTTGTAGGCATCTAGTTAACATCTGAGGAACATGTTAACAACAGTGTTTATTCATATGGTAATCATAAAATCATACATTTTTATCTGCTTCTAAAATTGTTGACTATTTATGCACTCCAGGGCTATATTTGTATTGATTTATGAAATCATCATAATGGGAAAATTTCAATGATAGCTATATACTTTGACTTTTCTATACAGAAGAAGCACTGAGAAAATTATAGATGTCTTTTCCTATCTATTGCTTGAAAATAATTTGTACTTGTTTTGAAAACATTAATAATCATTTATTTGTGGCATAATGTAGTAGACATGACCTGGGGTTTTGGGAACTGAAAAACATGGGTTCAAATTCCAGCTTACTTAATAGGTACTTGTATTAATCAGGGCACACCAATTGCTCCAAGAAACAATCCCAATTTCTTAATGGCTACATGCAATAGAAGTTTTATTCTCTGTCACATTAAGGCCCCACGAGGGGCCAGGGGAGCTCTGCTCCACACAGTCATTCAGGATCCAGGCCATTCTATAGGACCCCTGGAGTCTTCTATTGGATTTTTGTATCTGGCCAGCAGCTGAGGGAAGAGAGAACACGCAAGGGATTGCATGGGAGAGATTTTTAGGAGCCAGTCCTGGATGCCAACCCACTTCACCCATTCCCTTGGTCAGGACCAGTCACAGAGCCTTGCTTATGTGCAAGAGAGGATGGAAAATATGGTCCAGGAGGAAAAGGAAAGAGGGTTTGGTGGACACAGGACTAAGTATCTCTTCTACACTGTTCCATCTCTCACAAGTCAAAATTTCATCATATATAAAAGGGTAAAATTTTATGCATCTCAGAGAGTTGTGAGGGTTCAATAAGATATTTGTAAAGCATGAAGTAAATGCCTGGCATATGGCAGGTGGTCAAAACATACTACTTCTTATCGTGGCTGTTTTCCAGGAATTTGACTCCATGGCTGATTGAAATTTCTTATGAGACTAATCCCATTAAACTATGAAAGATACTGAAATAATTTTTCAATCAAACTAACCATATTAAGACTCTTTTCTTATCTCAATTTCTAGCCAGAACGCACTTTCACTTAGAGATTATAAATTCAATCACATTTCTTTACCTTTTGTCATTCCCCCCCTAACATTAATTCTCTAACTCAAGGCTTCTCAGTGTTAGCACAATTGATATCCGGGGCCAGAAAATTCCTCCCTGTGGGGGCTGTCCTGGGCATTATAGGATGTTGAGCAACCTCCCTGGTCTCTACCCTCCGGATGCCCCACCCTCGTGGTAACAAAACTGGTTCTAGAAATTACCAAATGTCTCCTGCTAGGTGTTAGGGGATCTCTCTCAGTAAAGTACCATTGCTTTAATCCTTTGTTCAGCATCTTCTAACTCTATTAGCACACTGATCTATTGTGAAAAGGTTTTAATTCTCATTTTAAAATTCCAGCAATAATATTCATCAGACATACACACAAAAAGCCACATTAAGAATACTGACTGGTACTGACTGACATTCTTCCTTTGCTTATCTATTTTCAGAATGACAAAAACAAATTGAATCAGTGCTGTGGGACCCCTAAGAATTACCTCCCTTTCTGGATTGACTTACAAATTCTTCCACTTCTGTGGGAAGAAGAAATGCTGTATTAAGAGGCATGGGGCTGCTCCAATTAATCCATTTAATTGTTTTACTGAGCACCTACTGCTAGCTCAGCATCCTGGGATTATGCAATCCAACCACACCATCCTGGATTTTTTATAGAGCTTGTGGGAGCCATTTTAAATCTTCCAAACCAATGGCAGGAAAAGACTTCCCAAGTCACTGTAGCATTTCAGCAGAAGGAGAAGGGAAGGAGAAGCCAGAGATTTCAAGTTCAGACTTAGAGGGGGACTACTTCCTAGTTTATTGTTGTGGGAAAATCCGGGAAGCACATCTGTTCCTCCACTAACTACTGTGCAGAGTGAGGAGAATAATGTCCACTCACAGAGAGGATGTGGGAGCAAGATGAGTTTTGAGAACACTCAGCATTTAGCAGAGGCTCAATAAACGTGAACGGGATCTGAATCGGAACACCACCATTAACATCCTCACAATATTTTCATTAGCTTCCCCCTTCTCTCACCATGTTCAGGATCACATGGCTTGTTTAGGGCAAAGATTGCAGGGTAAATAGAGACACCTACGGCTCTTAGAAACAACCCCCCTGCTTCCCTAACACATACACTTGGAAAGCGTGGATGTGGATGACATCTTTTGTGTAGATAATATTTGGATTATTGTGAAGAAAATTTTGATCAGCAGTGGGTCTTCAGACATCTTACATGTATCAGTTTACACAATGAGTAAATCAATAAGTCAATGAAGATAGCAGGTTCTCAATACCTAATACCTCCTTAGTGAAGTCAATTGGGTCACATACAGAATGAGGCTATAAGGTGAATATTTTTTTTAACTCCTTCCAAAATAATGCCCAAACCCAGCTGACTGATGCCCAGCTTGCGATTTTGCTTTCTTCTACTTATTTCTGGAAGCATTATTGGGAAAATAGACCTCAAACATGCAAGTTCATTGGAATCTTTTCCAAGAAGAGGTTTGGACCCGGAGAAGAAGCAGGTACAGCCACCCATCTGGACAGTTGGGGTAGGGTGAGGAGGGCAGAAAAAAGCGAGCATCACTGAAGAGAGCAAAGGAAAACAGAGGGCCGGGAAACAAAAGTGGCCTTGGTCACAGTGCTGCCTAGGCCCCTGCGCTTCAGAGGAGCTTCTGTCTTCACCTCTTAAAGATGTACTGAAGTGGGACTAGAGGGTCCCAAACAAAGCTGTCCTGGTGTTCTGTCTCTCCAGCTCTTTACAGGAGCACAGGCACAGGTTGAGAGCGCCGCTGCTCCCCACCAGAGCTTCCAGCCCCGGGAAGCAGCACACATTGAAGGCTCTCTTTCCCAAACAGGAACTGAGGGCAGAAACAGATCCCCTCTCCCCACCCCGCAGCCACTGCTCACCACTTTGTGGTCTGTGATAAGAGAGCTGTCTGCTCACCAGGGATGTTCTTGTGGTTGGGAAAAGATGGGGGCCAGGAGGCCTTCCCCAGGGTCTGTTTACCTCACTGACACTTCGGGCAGAGCCCAGAGACACTCCCAGGTCCTTGATGGCAAATTCACGCATGCGCCGGGCAGCAAGGGTCCCGGGTTTAACAGCTATTAATTAGGGTAATGATTCCCAGGGCTGCAATTACAAACCCAAAGATCCACTTAGCATCTCCTCTTGAATCTCTTGTTTCTGTAATGCTGATGTCCCTAAAAGATTCATTTGCAACCACTTACTGATTGCATTTACCCAGTATATTGTTTCGGATGGACGGACGGAAAGCCGATATGGAATATTGACCTCGGCGGCATCCTGTGATTACTCGGGCTGCCCAGCTATCATTAACCACCCCATTTTATTTTCTGAGTGCCACGAACACTGTGGTGACAGACCCGTGACCTTTCCCCTAGAAACGTTATGAAGCGAATGTGCTGTAGAAATGACAGGAGGGACGGATGTCAAATGGCTGTTTAAATGCTACGTCAGCAGCCACAGCCACGGTCTTGGGTTCTGACGTTAGAGGACATTTCGATCGGGGGTGGGGGGTGGAGGGTGGGGTGTGCTCTGTTTGCTTTCCACTTGTAGGAAACAACTAAAAACCAAGCAAGAAGAATGGAAACCATAGGCCATCCTCTGCCTCCCAAAATAGACACTTCACCTAGCTCTCAGAATTAAGTCTGAAGTTTTCTAGTCTTTTATTTTAAAGCAGAACAGAAATCTCAATTTAAGTCATTAAAAAAAAATTCAAAATGTATTTTGAGCATATGATTGAAAATGCAATTAAAGAACACAGAAGTCTCTGAGAATCTGATTATGCGTATTTAGGTCACATGTACACATCCACATACTGTGGGTCCCATAATTATTCCTGGACCATAGAACTGCATGTAGAGGAAAAATGTGGAGCTGTGTCCTTGGGTAAAGCGAGTGAATCCAGCTCCCTCCTCTTGCCACACACGTACAATAGAGTAACCTCACAAAGAGCTTCTCTAGGACCTGTTCTTACAGACTATAGGCTGAATCCTGGCTGTGCATTTAGCTCCACTAGGGAGTTTTTAAAAGGTACCAATGTCAGCACTGACCCTGGACCCATTAAATCAGAACTCTGCAATGGGACCTAGACAGTGACATTTTCTGTAAGGTTTCTGGGTGATTCTGATGGGCAGACCTGCTTGAGAGCCACCCCTCCCCCCCGCGGTAGTGTGCAGGGATAGAAAGCTGCCACTCTGGTTGAAATGAAGATGGTCCTGCTGAATCTACTGAAATAACTAGCCATTTTCTTATTAGAGAAAACAGTGAGGGGAAAATGAGAAACTTCGCAAATAAGAAATACTGATGAAAATAATTTCAAAGAGGACAATCCAAACTGCCAATTCCTAAAAGTAAGATTCCCTACATGCAGTGGATTTATTTAAATACAGCACAAGTAGGTATCAATTTAGCCCAAGACCTTAATCTTTGAATTTGTGGAAGTTCTACCTATACTCAGCTGTGGTTCCTGGAGCAGGAGATTAAAGGGAAAAAAAATAAAAGAGATAGAATTTGGATTTTGAAATTCTAGGGTAAACAATTTCATGGCCTATGCTTTAGTGCAGGGTCAACAAATTTAAATGATATCAAATGTTTAAGTTACAGTAATCCAGAAATTATATACTTTCGAAAAGTTATGGCCATCTGTCAAATACAGTAAATGCAGGGAGAAAAAAAGAATAGCATATGGACTTACACCCACTAGGTATTCTCCCTTATAAGATTTATATCCACTAATTAATACTGAAATCTGATGATGTTTCCTCCCCAGCCGAAAAAAAAGAGAGTCTTCTTTGCCTTTTTGTACCAGAACATACTTCTCTGACAACAGAACAACAGGGATTGCTTTTACAAAACTGGAATAGAAGGAGAGGAAATGGACAATTTCTGAATGATTTATTTCTAGGAAGGTCAGAATTTCCCATTCTGCTAACAAGCTCTAGGTTTTGGTGAGGGGTTAATTGGAGTTTTGAATCCTCCCCCTCCCCCAGGCCAAATACCCAGTGTAGGGCACAAGCTTCACATTCAGTGTCCTTGGTTCTTTTGTGTACATCTTGGAGGTTCTTTCCTGGACGTGACCTAGACAATGCAGAACTAAGCGGAAGTTGCAAGACTGCTTGAAATGTGCGCTTAAATTGTATTTGTGAGCGTTTGATGTTCTTCTTTAATAACCTCAAGTAAAAGGCTGAATGCATTCAACAACAGTAGCTGAAAAAAGTGCAATGAGTCATATTATAGGAAAATGGAGAAAAGGATACAGGACTCTCCACTGAACACAATCCTATATTGTAGGCAATCTGTGATAACACCCTTTTCATTTCAGTTCAGTCCCATAAAATTACCACTAACATTGCAACTCATGCAGAACACAGATAAATGTAAAAATGTCACAGAATTCTTCCAGATGGGACTTTTAGTTCCACTAGATCACCATCTACTTTTTTACTTGTCTAATATTTCATTACAACCTTCCATAAGTTAATTTTCTTTCCACTGACCATGTAAATCACAAATCAATTTTCATTTAAAATGCCTGACTACAGATTGCTCCTGAAAGCTCAGAGCATATGCTTCAGTGAACTTCTCCAACATCCTTAATGTACATTAGAAAAATGTTGTGTTTTTAAGTCTTTTTTTAAAAAGAACTAATTGTACATTAAAATCTGGCATGAGACCTGAGGCATCCTATTCCCCCCCTAAAATGCAGATGTATTTGTAAGGCATGAAATGACATGTGGCCAAATATTTGTCATGACAAAATTGACAAATACGGTAACATTTTACACCAGCCAAAAATACATCACATTTTCTAGGGAACACACATGTACACACATATGTATTATATACAGAAACATGTGGTTAGATAGTCTAGTTTTTAAAAATAAAATTATAGGGGCACCTGGGTGGGTCAGTCGGTTAAGTGTCTACCTTCGGCTCAGGTCATGATCTCAGGGTCCTGGGATTGAGTCCCGCATCCTGCATCAGGCTCCCTGCTCAGTGGGCTGTCTGCTTGTAGCTCTCCCTCTGCCTGCCCCTTTCCCTGCTTGTGCTCTCTCTCTGTCTCACTCACTCTGTCTCCAATAAAGAAATAATAAAAATAAAATCTTTTTTTAATAATTTTTTAAAAGATTTTATTTATTTATTTGACAGAGAGGAAGAGATCACAAGTAGGCAGAGAGGCAGGCAGAGGGGGAAGAAGGCTCCCCGCTGAGCAGAGAGCCAGATGCAGGGCTTGATACCAGGATCCTGAGATCATGACCTGAGCTGAAAGCAGAGGCTTAACCCACTGAGCCATCCAGGCAACCCAATAAAAATAAAATCTTAAAAAAAAATAAAATTATAGATCAAATTTTTTATAAAGTCTTTGTGTCTTTCCTACCTGCTAATTCCATGAATGTTTGGATGTGGAAATTTTACCTGAGGGGGGAATTGTGCTTTGGAATCTGGGTTTCTCCTTAATGGAGAAGAAGGAGTTGAGACTCAGTGCACTGAGATTTTTTCAGAAATATTCAGACCAAACAGGCCATTGTACACTTTTGTTATGAGAATATAAAATACCTTGATTTCAACAATAATGTGGAAGGAAGTTGGGCAGTTATGGACAAAAACATCATTATGAAACAGGCCTCTTTTCAAGTTTTAGCTCCTTAATTAAATGTTTATTACTTTAACAGTATTCTGAATTGAAGAGGTTTTTTTTTTTTTTTTTTTTTACATTTGGTAATATTCCTAATTTCTCCTAAGAGCTTGTGAAAGTCAAAGTGCTTTAAAATTATTGTTATTTTTTTAAATTTAAATTCATAAATGGTATTTCTATGTGAAGATGGTATTGAAATATTTCAGGTGAAAAGTGCTTTGACTTCTCATTTTTTAAAATACAATTGACAGATGACTGTAAATAAGTAAATCACATGGTCCTATAATATTCCAGAACATTCAGGAGGCAAGAACCAACATGGAAGGTTGTCCCAGGTCTCAGAGAGAAGACTGCACTTCCAGATTCAGTCACATTTACCGAGGGATACCCAGAATTTCTAAAAAGCTGTGATGGTGGGTGGGCCTGTCCTCCTTCTGTACCATGTGAGTAAATATATGTACTCCGTGACAGAATCTGGGGGCTGGTCGGGGGACTGATAAGGTAAGCATATATCTGTGGATCTAAGATACGTGTGCTGGGAACTCTTGCTAGCATTCTGCTCCAGCATCCTCATTTTCCTCCCCACGAAGGGGTTACTTTAGCTGAAGACACACCTGAGCACACACCTGGCCAGGAACACTGGCTAGCTTGATGATTTCCACAGCTGCTTTTCCTATTTTTATTTCTTTTCCAAGTGAAGAAATCCAATGGCATGAGTGTTTTGAACTGCAAATATTCTCAGAGCAAGTCTCTGGCAGCTGCGAAAGCACTACCTAAGAAATACACAACCTTCTGACTGGAATTTGGCCAAAAAATTAATGCTGCTTTATGACCCACTCATTAATCTCCTGAAAAAGTGTGCAATACAGTTTTATGAGCACCAATGACTTTATGATTTTGAGGGGCTTTTGTACACCTGCTCTTTTGAGGTAAGCTGTCTACCTTATCCTGTATTCTGTTCTCTGCCAGAATAGAGGGCAGCCTGTGTAGATTATGAAAATGATAAACAGATCAAAACTTGGTGGTGAAGTGTAGTTCTGCTAAGTCTAGTTCACATTTTTTTTAAAGATTTTTTTAATTTATTCATTTGAGAGAGAGAGAGAGAGAAGAAGCAGAGATAGAGGGAGAGGGGGAAGCAGACTCCCCACTGAGCTGGGAGCCTGATGTGGAACTTGATCCCAGGACCCAGAGACCACGACCTGAGCTGAAGGCAGATGCTTAACTATCTCAGCCACCCAGGCGCCCCAAATGTAGTTTACACTTGACAGACAATACCACCTATTGCACATGAAAAGGCACCAGAAATGTCTAAGAAATATATTAGGCATGCAAATTGGACAGAAATGGTAAAGTAGGGAACAAGTTTACTTCTTAAATAGAACTTGAAGCCTTCAATGATAAAAATTTAGGCTAGGATAAAACAAGAACTAGAGTATAGAATTTACTAGAAAAATAAACATCATCCTCTTAAGGATTTGAGAGTGGTTTCTACCAGACCAAAGCATGAACATGGTAGAAACATCTGTGGCATTCGAAACAGAAAGTAAAGCAGTGCCCTGGCATGGAAGCAATTCTTATGATTCAGAAAGGTGCTTAGAGAGCTCTCCAAGGTAGGGAACATTTCAAGATTGAAAAAATGCCACAAAGGAAAGGATAACTATTGTCTAGGCCCTGAATGTCTTCATAGAGTCCTTCCGTTGGATTCCAGTAGTCAGCATCCCAGTGAGTGAGCTGCAGCTTGAAAATCTTCTTCAAGAAAAGTTTGCATTTTATCTATAGGTAAATACATTTTTTGTTTAGTGGACTCTTAATTGTAAGGGAACTCAATAGGAAAATAACATTTGCACTGAAGGGACTTCTTTCATGACGAACGTTGCTAGTGTTCACCTTATATGAGATACATTCATCGGTCTTGAAAATGGAAATCCAACTGCAATTATACCTATAACTGTACCCATAATAGTTACCATTTGCAGGCCATGAAGCAGAAATAAGGCAACTTCTAAACTGTACATTCTCTCCTTACGGTTATTTTCTCCCTAGGTTATTAGGTTATTTGGAATATACCCAAATGTGATTAAGCAGTATCAGGAGAAGTCAGTAGGTAATTAATTATTGTCTCAAAAAGGCTCTTTCAACAACAATGAGATACCACTTGTTACCTGTTAGTAGAACTACTATCAAAACAATACAAGAAAAAAAAACCCCAGATTTTAACAAGTATTGATGAAGATGTGGAAGATTGCAACCCTGTGCGTTGTTGGTGGGAATGTGAAATGGTGCTATTGCTAAGAAAAATGGTATGGCGACTCCGCAGACAGCTACGCACAGAATTACCATATGATCTTGCAACTATATTTCTGGGTGTGTACCCCCAAAGCACTAAGATCAGGGACGAACAGATTATTTGTACACCCACATTCACGGCGGCATTATTCGCTATAGTCAAAGGGTGAAAGCAGCCCCAAGTATCTATTGACAGATGAGTGAATAAACAAAATGTAGCATATGCTTACAATGGAAACTTATCCAGTCTTAGGGAGGAAAGGAATTCTGACATGTGCCACAACATGGGTGAATCTTGAAGACGTTATGCTAAGTGAAATAAGCCAGTCACAAAAGCACAAATGCTATATGATTCTACTTAATGAAATACTCAGAGCACTCAAATTCATAGAGCCTAAAAATAGTAGGGTGGTTGCCCGGGGCAGGGAGTAATGGAGTTATTGTTTAATGGACACAGAGTTTCAGCTGCTAAAGATGAAAAAGTTCTAGAGATGATAATGATGATGATTGCATAATAATGTGAATGTGTGTAATACCCCGAATAGGCTTTAAAGTGTTAAATATTATGTTGTGTATATTCTAACCATAGTAAAAAAAAAAAAAAAGCCAAAAAAAAAAACCCCACAAAAAAACAAAAATGAGGGAGGAATATGGGATCTGGGAGTATTATAAACACCACTTACAAATATTTGTAATATTTTAAAGAAGCAATATGAAGCAAGAAGGGAAAAATGTTAGAATTTGATAGAACACTGCACATAGGTATTTACTATATTCCTCTGTTATGGCTTGAATACTTCAGAATAAAAACATTAGGAACTTTTAAAATGCAGAATTAATTCAGAATTAATTTCTACATCCTTAATAGATACAAAATTTATTAAATTAATAAATTAAAATTTATTTTTAAATCAATATCAGAATTTAGAAATATCCTAAAAACAAAAACTAAAATATGTTTTTCTGAAACTGAGAAATTTCTTAACTTATTTGTGATCTCTGCTGGTTACTTATTTTTGAGACCAAAGCTTAGGTGAATAATCTTGGGCATCCATACAGAATTTGTTTTTTTCAATAAAAACCACAGATATATCTATTATTCAAGAATATCCCAGAGGATTACAATATTAGTATTTGTAATGGTCTCGTGCTTTCTTTCTAAAAGTTTCCAATAATTCCACAAAGAGTATTTGCAAATTTCTGAAAGTTCTGGAAAAAATTCAATTTAAGTCACTACGAAATTTAACTGAATGCTGAAATGTTTAGGAATCATCTATCTGCTACGGATTAGTTATCCAGACTTGACTTACTTACAGAAATTGAAAAAAGGGAGAGGAAGAGACTTTTAATGGAAAAATATTTGACCTAACATAGACAACCTTTCTGCTTCCAATATGTAGAAATTATGCCTAAAATATGTCAAAAATTTAGATACACAAGCAGAAAGGCAAACCCTCACACATCAGAAATCAAGAACAGCAAGATCACTAGCTGACACCTTGGTCCTCTGAGGCCAGACCACGAGTTAGGCCTGGCCAGCATGACTCTGATGTTTGGCTACCAACGAAGGGACAGGATCTGGGGACTTGGGCCCAGGGGAAAAGAGCTGTTTGAACTGAGCTCCTTCTAAAATTCCGACACCTGAAAGGGCTGCCCCAACAGTGAAAAGAGATGAGATGGATCCCACTTACTAGTCCAGGGAATTAGTAGAGATGTTTGTTTCTGTTAATGGCCTCAAGTAGGGAAAACTCGGTGAAAATACTTCCTAATGTAGTTGAAATTTATGCTATGTATATGGTGCAGGTATCTCCAAGCAGAGAAATAAATCATTTATGAAGCTTGTTGGGCATTTGGCACAAACAAATAAATATTTAGCAATATTTATGGCATCCCAAAGTTCAAAGGACTTTATAGAAAAACTATCTCTGTTTAAAGTGAGTTCAAAATAAAAAATTTCTTACCACATATGGACAGACATATTCCACTATGAATAAGAGAGAGACTGCTGTCTCTTTAATCAGCTCCTCTAGTACTTAAGCTAAAAGACAGTCTGAAGATTATAAAATGAACATATTAAAAGTGATTTTAAAAATCTAGGAAAAAAACCCCAGAAACCATAAAGGAAAAAACATATAGTTTCTGCTAGTGAAAAATACAGTCTTTAAAATGAAAAATTTAGTGAAACATAAGATTAAACATAACTACAAAGAGAATTAGAAAACTGGATGATTGATCTAAGGAAATTACAGGAAAAATGCAGTACAAAATATAATGGGAGAGAAAATATGAAAGGCTCAGAGACATGGAAGACAGCAGACATGTAACAGGAGTTCTGGGAGGAGAGAAGTGAAAGACTGGGGGAGAAGATGTAATGACTGAAATGTCAGGAATCCCAAATACCAAGCAGGATAAATAAGAATAAATCCATACCAAAGTCTTTCACAATAAAATTGGTGAATCCCAGGGCGCCTGGGTGGCTCAGTAGGTTAAAGCCTCTGCCTTCGGCTCAGGTCATGATCTCAGGGTCCTGGGATCAAGTCCCACATTGGGCTCTCTGCTCAGCAGGGAGCCTGCTTCCTCCTCTCTCTCTCTCTGCCTGCCTCTCTGCCTACTTGTGATCTCTGTCTGTCAAATAAATAAATAAAATCGTAAAAAAAAATTGGTGAATCCCAAAGACAAAGAGAAAAATATTTACATCAGCCATGATTAAAAAAGGTATTTTGTCCATGAAGGAATGACAATTAAACTGACAATAAACTTACTATACAAAAAACAGAGCCCAGAAGATAATTTCTTCATCTGCTGAAAATATAAGTTATTAACCTGTAATTCTAACTCCAGCTAAACAATAGAAAATAAGGACTGAAAGGGTCTTTTAAGCAAATGAAACTCAGTTTATCATTCAAAAACCTCCTTTAAAAGAATCAGAAAGCTCTGAAAGGAAGTAATGGGATATAAGACATAATGAAGGGCAAAGAATTTTGCAAATGCAATGAAAGCTAAGAGAGATTCTAAACACAACAGTGTGAAGAATAACTAATGCTGGAGAGTTACATTATAGAAGATGAGAGGAGGTGATCAAAAAGTTGCAATGTATCAGAGAAATACAAATCAAAACCACAATGAGATACCACCTCACACCAGTCAGAATGGCTAAAATTAACAAGTCAGGAAATGACAGATGCCAACGAGGATGCGGAGAAAGGGGAACCCTCCTACACTGTTGGTGGGAATGCAAGCTGGTGCAGCCACTCTGGAAAACAGCATGGAGGTTCCTCAAAAAGTTGAAAATAGATCTACCCTATGACCCAGCAATTGCACTACTGGGTATTTACCCTAAAGATATAAACGTAGAGATCCGAAGGGGCACGTGCACCCGAATGTTTATAGCAGCAATGTCTACAATAACCAAACTATGTAAAGAACTTAGATGTCCATCAACAGATGAATGGATAAAGAAGATGTGGTATATATACACAATGGAATACTATGCAGCCATCAAAAGAAATGAAATCTTGCCATTTGCGACGACGTGGATGGAACTAGAGGGTATCATGCTTAGTGAAATAAGTCAATCGGAGAAAGACAACTGTCATATGATCTCCCTGATATGAGGATGTGGAGATGCAACGTGGGGGGTTTGGGGGGTAGGAAAAGAATAAATGAAACAAGACGGGATTGGGAGGGAGACAAACCATAAGTGACTCTTTATCTCACAAAACAAATTGAGGGTTGCTGGGGGGAGGGAGGCCAGGAGAGGGGGTGGGGTTATGGACATTGGGGAGGGTATGTGCTATGGTGAGTGCTGTGAAGTGTGTAAACCTTTCGATTCACAGACCTGTACCCTTGGGGATAAAAATACATTATACGTTTATAAAAAAATAAAAAAATTTAAAAATAGTTGCAATGTTATTTGGGAGGAAAGATGAAAATACTGATGTGACAACTTAAAACACATGTTCCAAATATATGGATAACAACGAAAAGAATAAAAATAGATGTTTAGTTTCTAATCCAGTAGATGGAAAAAAGAAAACTCAACAAATCCATTAGAATGCAAGGAAGGAGAAAAAGGGCAGAAGAAACATGATGAAAAAAAACCACACGAACAAAAGCCCAGGGCCAGACGGCTTCCCAGGGGAATTCTACCAAACATTTAAAGAAGAACTAATTCCTATTCTCCTGAAACTGTTCCAAAAAATAGAAATGGAAGGAAAACTTCCAAACTCATTTTATGAGGCCAACATCACCTTGATCCCAAAACCAGACAAGGATCCCACCAAAAAAGAGAACTACAGACCAATATCCTTGATGAACACAGACGCAAAAATTCTCGCCAAAATACTAGCCAATAGGATTCAACAGTACATTAAAAGGATTATTCACCACGATCAAGTGGGATTTATTCCAGGGCTGCAGGGTTGGTTCAACATCCGCAAATCAATCAATGTGATAGAACACATTAATAAAAGAAAGAACAAGAACCATATGATACTCTCAATAGATGCTGAAAAAGCATTTGACAAAGTACAGCATCCCTTCCTGATCAAAACTCTTCAAAGTGTAGGGATAGAGGGCACATACCTCAATATTATCAAAGCCATCTATGAAAAACCCACCGCAAATATCATTCTCAATGGAGAAAAACTGAAAGCTTTTCCGCTAAGGTCAGGAACACGGCAGGGATGTCCATTATCACCACTGCTATTCAACATAGTATTAGAAGTCCTAGCCTCAGCAATCAGACAACAAAAAGAAATTAAAGGCATCCAAATCGGTAAAGAAGAAGTCAAACTATCACTCTTCGCAGATGATATGATACTATATGTGGAAAACCCAAAAGACTCCACTCCAAAACTGCTAGAACTTGTACAGGAATTCAGTAAAGTGTCAGGATATAAAATCAATGCACAGAAATCAGTTGCATTTCTGTACACCAACAACAAGACTGAAGAAAGAGAAATTAAGGAGTCAATCCCATTTACAATTGTACCCAAAACTATAAGATTCCTAGGAATAAACCTAACCAAAGAGACTAAGAATCTATACACAGAAAATTATAAAGTACTCATGAAAGAAATTGAGGAAGACACAAAAAAATGGAAAAATGTTCCATGCTCCTGGATTGGAAGAATAAATATTGTGAAAATGTCTATGCTACCTAAAGCAATCTACACATTTAATGCAATCCCTATCAAAATACCATCCATTTTTTTCAAAGAAATGGAACAAATAATCCTAAAATTTATATGGAACCAGAAAAGACCTCGAATAGCCAAAGGAATATTGAAGAACAAAGCCAAAGTTGGTGGCATCACAATTCCGGACTTCAAGCTCTATTACAAAGCTGTCATCATCAAGACAGCATGGTACTGGCACAAAAACAGACACATAGATCAGTGGAACAGAATAGAGAGCCCAGAAATCGACCCTCAACTCTATGGTCAACTAATCTTCGACAAAGCAGGAAAGAATGTCCAATGAAAAAAGACAGCCTCTTCCATAAATGGTGCTGGGAAAATTGGACAGCCACATGCAGAAAAATGAAATTGGACCACTTCCTTACACCACACACGAAAATAGATTCCAAATGGATGAAGGACCTCAATGTGAGAAAGGAATCCATCCAAATCCTTGAGGAGAATTCAGGCAGCAACCTCTTCGACCTCAGCCGTTAGCAACATCTTCCTAGGAACAACGGCAAAGGCAAGGGAAGCAAGGGCAAAAATGAACTATTGGGATTTCATCAAGATCAAAAGCTTTTGCACAGCAAAGGAAACAGTTAACAAAACCAAAATACAACTGACAGAATGGGAGAAGATATTTGCAAATGACATAACAGATAAAGGGCTAGTATCCAAAATCTATAAGGAACTTAGCAAACTCAACACCCAAAGAACAAACAATCCAATCAAGAAATGGGCAGAGGACATGAACAGACATTTCTGCAAAGAAGACATCCAGATGGCCAACAGACACATGAAAAAGTGCTCCACGTCACTCGGCATCAGGGAAATACAAATCAAAACCACAATGAGATATCACCTCACACCAGTCAGAATGGCTAAAATTAACAAGTCAGGAAATGACAGATGCTGGAGAGGATGTGGAGAAAGGGGAACCCTCCTCCACTGTTGGTGGGAATGCAAGCTGGTGCAACCACTCTGGAAAACAACATGGAGGTTCCTCAAAATGTTGAAAATAGAACTACCCTATGACCCAGCAATTGCACTACTGGGTATTTACCCTAAAGATACAAACATAGTGATCCGAAGGGGCACGTGTACCCGAATGTTTATAGCAGCAATGTCTACAATAGCCAGACTATGGAAAGAACCTAGATGTCCATCAACAGATGAATGGATAAAGAAGATGTGGTATATATACCCAATGGAATACTATGCAGCCATCAAAAGAAATGAAATCTTGCCATTTGCGACGATGTGGATGGAACTAGAGCGTATCATGCTTAGTGAAATAAGTCAATCGGAGAAAGACAACTATCATATGATCTCCCTGATATGAGGACATGGAGAAGCAACATGGGGGGTTAGGGGGATAGGAGAAGAATCAATGAAACAAGATGGGATTGGGAGGGAGACAAACCATAAATGACTCTTAATCTCACAAAACAAACTGGGGGTTCCTGGGGGGAGGTGGGATTGGGAAGGGGGAGTGGGCTATGGACATTGGGGAGGGGAGGCGAACCATAAGAGACTATGGACTCTGAAAAACAACCTGAGGGTTTTGAAGGGTCAGGGGTGGGAGGTTGGGGCAACCTGAGGGTTTTGAAGGGTCAAGGGTGGGATGTTGGGGGAACAGGTGGTGGGTAATAGGGAGGGCACGTTTTGCATGGAGCACTGGGTGTTGTGCAAAAAGAATGAATACTGTTACGCTGAAAAAATAAATGAAATGGAAAAAAAAAAAACCACACGAAATAAGATGATCGAAATAATTCTAGTAACTTCTATCTACATGTATCAACATATGACAAACCTCAAATGGAAAATGCAAAATATAAAAATATTTCTAGAATGTGCTACCATTATGTAAAATTTTAATACAGCCCAAATAATACTATATATTTATAGTAAGTATACTATACTTATACTTTATAGTAAATGTACTATATATTTAATGTATATATGTATATATAACATATATATAACCATATATATTTAGTAAATTTATAAACACGGGGTAGTGGTTACTTCTAGGAGTGGGAATACAATGGAATGACTGGAGAGAGGTAGAAGAGGATTTCAGCATTTTTTATGATGTTTTATTTCTTTAAGATAAAAGATTTCAGGCAAAGGTGGCAAAATGTTAATGGCTATTAATTCTAGATCATTTTATTGTCTCTCTCTCTCTATATATATTTCCTCTATATTTCAACGTACAAAGCACAATAATTTTATAAAGGAAAGAGAACTTTAGATTCTGATCACTGGAAGTTCTTAATAAAAATTATATATATACAGTATCTCCTAATCAGTCCCTAAACTTCAGCAGAGAACCTCCAAAATTTATTCTGATTTTTGCCACCAAAGCAGATCCTTTGTGATTTTTCTGCACGAGGGTCCAAAATTTAAATGTATGCTAAAAATGTTCATTTTTAATGAACATAACTTTTAATTGTTGCCCCACGTATATGAGATTTAGGGAGATCCTCCAGGCCAGGCCCGTGCTGTCCAATAAAAATATAAGGCAAGCCCCAAATATGAACCACATACATAATTTAAAATATTCTAGATTCCATATTTAAAAACATAAAAAAGAACAAATTTGACAACCTAATTTATCCAAAACATCTTTTCAACATGGTATCAAGATAAAGATATTAATGAGATATTTGCAACTGTCTGGATTTTACATCTATAGTATATAGACACAATTTCTTCCTTCTAAAGATTGTATTTATTTATTTGACAGAGAGCTAGAGAGAGCAACATCTCAAAGGCTCGATAGCCACATGTGGTTCATGGGTTTCATTGTGGACTTTGCAACTCTAAGTAATAAAAGTACAGTAGTCCCCTTTTATTTGCAGTTTTGCTTTCTGCAGTTTCTGTTACCTATGGCCAACTGTGGATGACCCTCCTTCTGACATGTCATCACAAGGTCAGCAGTGGTCCAATCCCAGGTCACAATGCCTACGTCGTTACCTCACTTCATCTCATCACATGGTATTTGAACATCTCACATCAGCACAAGAAGGATGCATTACAATACCATAAGATATTCTTTTTTTTTTTAAGATTATTTATTTATTTATTTGACAGACAAAGATCACAACTAGGCAGAGAGGCAGGCAGAGAGAGAGGAGGAAGCAGGCTCCCCACGGAGCAGAGAGCCCGATGCGGGGCTCGATCCCAGGACCCTGAGATCATGACCTGAGCTGAAGGCAGAGGCTTTAACCCACTGAGCCACCCAGGTGCCCCAGTACCATAAGATATTCTGAGAGAAAGACCACACTCACACATTTTTATTACAGTATAATGTTATAATAGTTCTGTTTTATATTACTACTGTTAACCCCTTACTGTGCCTAATTTGTAAATTAAACTTTACCATAGCTAGGTATATATAGGAAAAAGCACTGGACATACAGTGTTTGGTACCATGAGCAAGCAGCGGACTCCCCACTCATTCTGTTAAACCCTTTGCTCAACAGTTGCCTAAGGGCAGAGACCTTCTGCTGATCAAGCCTCCCTTGGCCATTTAGCTTCTACATTTACCAAGCACCTCCAATCTTATTGTCCACCAGGCATGAGGGTTTTCAGTTGGGTAATCCCCCTCCCCCATCTGCCCGCTCAGAAATGGTGCCAAGCACACCCCTCCTTTTTGCCCATCTCCTGTCCAGAGGCAGAAAAATGAGATCTAATACTTGCCCTGACTCACGATGTTTTCAGAATGAGCCCAAATGCAAGAGAGCAGCAAACTTGCCAAAGAAAGGGACAGGCTGATAGCATTCGGCTTGGCACGCTCTAGCCATTTCCCATCCTTTTGTCTATAGCTGCTGTTCAACTATCTGACAAACTTCTATTTCTAGCCTCTCCATAAAAGTCTCCCTAGTTGGGGAAGTCGTGCACCTTTCATGGTTTCATAATAAACTGGAGATGAGCACCAGTATGGAATCAAAGGAAATAAAACTCTAGTTGCTGCTGCTGCTAGGGCTGCCTTTTGAATGTGGCTTATACAATATCTCATCTGTGCTGACACCTTTCACTCTCAATTATTTGGCTGCTGTCAAAACAAATCAATCAAATTATAGCACTGTGTCTTCATGTTACCATTCTATTGTAAGTTAGCAACATTAGCTTTGAAATATATAGAAGTATAAATTTTATCTTTATTATTTATTTAATGCAACTTTCTCCCATGTGAGTTATTTTCCAAACACAGCAAACTCAAATTATCTTATGTCAAATGTTGAATATATATATGTTCTGCTAAGAATTTCTAAAATAATGGCACACAAGGGAACGGAGATACATAAGAATGTTTTAATGGACCTGCAGATTTGTGCTAATCCTAATCTGATGGCAAATGGACTAAGTTTTTCTTGGGGGAGGGGTTGAAAGTTCTGGCTAGAAAGTTGGTGAGCCTGGTTGATTAATATAATTGGGGTAATGATGACACTAATATCAAAGGAAAGGTTAACGTGAAACCAAAGGATGTTCAGAGACTAATTTTGCTAGCAACAAGATGTCATTTCTCAAGAGAAATAATTTCCAAAAATTAAAATTACATTATCTGAACTACAGTTTTTCCCAGGCCCAGATATCCTCTTCTACCCAAACCCCAGTACCCTCAAGCTAAGCCCAACTTGCTGATTCCTTTGCCCTGCATGGGTATAATGGGCATGACCCAAAGTGCTTTTTAAAAAAACAGTCTGAGGGTTTTGAAGGGGTGGAGGGTGGGAAGTTGGGTCAGCCTGGTGGTGGGTATTGAGGAGGGCACGTATTTCATGGAGCACTGGGTGTGGTGCATAAACAATGAATTCTGGTACACTGAAAAGAAATTTAAAAAAAAATAGAAGAATGGCAGGGGAGAAAAGACTCAAACATTTTCATTTTGAGATTTTAAGATGACAACGACATTTTTAAATAATAGATTTAAATCAGTGGAGTTACTTTTCAGCAAAAGAGCAACACCATTGAAGCTTTTATGTACATGCTCTCAAAATAGCTTCTTTTATACATGGAAACTTGGCGGGTCGTCAGACGATAAAGAGCAGACTGACAGACACAGTTTGTTGGCTCCTTCTTGTGGCACTCTGGCTATAAAATGGGTAAGCAACAACCAAAACTCCAACATGAATGTGTAGATTATGTCCAATGGAAGAATCCAAACATGAAGACCCGCAGAAGCCCCACATTCCGCTGGTATGGAGAAATCTTAACGCACTGGGACTTCTCTCCTGGTCTGTGCTATGTCTGCATCTCCCTCTTCTGATGGCCTGAACCGTGTTCCTTCACCAACCTCTACCTCCCCAGAAAGTTCTTCCCTCCCTGGCTTCAGTCACGTCCATCGATGGTTTCTACATCAGGGTCTCCAGTGTCAGTCCCATTCTGAGTTTTAGATCCATGTATTTCCAACCAGCTCCTGGTGTCTCCACTTAAAATGACCACAGGAAATGAACTTACAGGTCCAGCTGAACTACTGTCTCCTTTTCCGGCCTCCCACCCCTCTATATTTAATCCATCACCAAGTCTTCCCAAATGAACCTCGTTAATGTCTCCTAACTCAGTCTTCTGCTCTTCATCACTGTCACTGTGTCCCTTTCTCAGGATTACCACAGTAGCCTCTTTCCTAACTAGACTCTGTGTGCCTACCACAGTGCCTGGCAAAGAGCAGACGCTTAGAGAATATTTGTGAAATCGATCAATCAGTCTTTGTGCATGGCTCAGGACAGGAAACAGGGACTAAGCTTTGCCCTGGAGGGGCTGAGAAATAATAGCTGTGACCTCTCACTGGAAAGCTTCCCTGTAAGAATCACACACATAAGAAAAGACAGGACTTGCTTGGTGAACTGTACCTCTTTGTTCTCTGAAAAGTGGGCAGAGGAGAAGGGAGGACTAGCTCCCACCTCCTTATTTTCAGTACCTCCCCTCTCCCTGCCTGCCCCTTCCTCACTTCCCTCAGAGACAGAAGACGTTTTTATTTTGGTTCCAGAGGAAATTTGGACACCCCATCCCGGTTCCCTCTCACCCTTGGTAAGGGAGTGAGACTGAGAAGCATTTCGAGCACAGTCTTTTCCTTTGTTGATGTTCAGTGCCATTCTAGCAGCAGCCATCTTGGAGCAGAGCGCTGATGGCTGCTGCGTTGGAATCGAATCCAGTTTGCACATCCTAGTGTAGACACATCGCTGCATACCATCAAGAGCCCTGATGGATTTACAGCCTTATTATGTACAAACTGGGGATCACATTACTTCCCTGCCTTTTGCTTTGAAAATAAATGCTTTGGCTTTGCTTTGACATTTATGTGGCAGCTGGAAACCATTATCCTTTGACAATGCTTTATTCCATTGACAGTATCTCTTAAATACACAGTATACTACTCATACTCCTCATCATGTGCTTCCAGTTTAATCCATACCCCAGTGCCTCAGTGACGCCTGCTTCAAGGATAATGTACTGCAGACCGGGCTCTCCAGGTATTTTAAATAAGAAGTCTGAAGCCTCGGAGATATGAGGTTTGAAAAACTGCCGAAGTTAAGACACATGCAACAACTTTCATAACTTCTTTATGGTGGATGGGGTATTATTGTACACTGTGTCATGTGGGGCTCTTCTGAATAACACCGCAAATATGAATTTATGCACTAGGTATTTTTAATATTGGACTTTGTGACAGCAAACCACCTATCAGAGGTTGAGAAATCATTGCATACTAAAAGCCAGAGTCCATTCTTCTTGTTTCTGTAGCACAGGCTACACTGCCTTTTCTGTGAGTGGTATCATGCTCACAAGGCCGCTGGGGATGCAACTTTCTGAGTGTAGCCACCACTCGAATAGCACGAAAGTAAATCATTAGGAAAAGCAGCACACATGACCACCTACTGTTTTCTTCTTCAAGAACGGTACCAGAATGCTCAGCACTCGTTTCTACCCCTCACCAGCTCCCTGACAATAAATCCTCCTTTGATCAATAAAATCAGGCACATTTAAAAGCAATTTTACTGGTATTAAAGATTGCTCATACATAATAAATGCACAGAGTTGCTTGGTGGTTGTATTGTTAATTTGAGAATTAATCCACTTTGAGTTGAGGGATGCTTCTTTAAAAAGGTGGTTAGAAGGTCAAGATGGCAGACCTGTATAGACGTAAGCTCATCAATGTTAATGATGATGCTTTGGATAGGACTTTTAACCTAAATGAGTATAAAGTATAAGAAGGAAAGCAATCATCCATCATTTCTTACTGTCTAGAGTCTCCTGGTAACTCTTTGTCATATGCAGCATTTTTCTTTTCCTCCCTCTGTGGGGTATGTGTGTGTTTGGGTTTCTTTCAAACAACCGGGATCAAATTGTGCACATGTGAAATCTTTACTACTTTAGAGTTCATTTGTACATCTGAGAAGCAGAGCCATTAACACTAATGGGAGAGCCTGAGTCTCTCATCTCCGTGACGCTTTCCCCAGCTTTGATTTCATTAACAGTTTTGTACTCCCATGTTCTTTCTATGTTTTAACATAAGTTGGTATTTTATTGATATTTTATAAACACCACACCACCTACTTCCCTTTCTTTTTTAAATTGAGGTACATTTTACATACACTAAAATTCAACCTTTCCAGCATTCTGTTTTAAAAGTTTGACACATAGAGTCATGCAACCACCACCAGGATCAAGACAAGAGCACCATCGTGTCAACCCCCCAACTGTCCCTGCACTGCTTTAGAATCAACTCCGACTCCCAGCCCCGCCCCTGGTCACCACTGATCTCCTTCTGTCGCTGTAATTTTGCCTTTTCCTGAATGTTGCATAAGTGCAGTCATGCTTTCCACATGTGTTCATGGGCTATTTTTAAAAGCCTCTAATTGTTCCATCTATTTTTAAATTTATCATTTGAATGTCACTACTTTAAGAAGTTGGTCTTGTGTTGTGTTCAAAGGAACCACATGGATAGCCCATGTTACCTCATGGACTAATGGAACTGTGGAATCTCAGGGTTGGAAGAATCTTCCAGGGGACTCAAGTCAAATGTTCATGCAGTGCATCTTCCATTGAGCAACGTAGCACCTTGTAATACAGTTTCTAATTATGAGCTGGAGAAACGGCCCTCCCTTTATAGCATCCTTGTTTCCAATGGCAGCAGGCTTGCGAAGGACCTGACTGGAAGTGATACAGGCCACTTCCAAGCCAAAGCTTTGAAGGCCATTGCTGTTCTGCCGTTCTTTCTTCCCTCTGTGATGAGAAAGACCTATCCCAGGAAGAGGCTTCTTCTTTAGCCTGATCCTAGCATGAACATGGACAGCAAGGCCACTGCTGACTGCAGCCAAAATGTATTATTAAATAAAGACATAAACCTTGGTTGTACCTCACTGAGATTTTGTGCTTGTCTGTTACTATAGCGTGACCTCGTGAAAGCTCAAAGAGAACCGGTGTCCTGTCCATCAGGGGTTCCATGTTTCTTCATTGGCAATCTGTGTGATTAACTTTTCTTAGCATTTCCAACTTCAACCCGGTACATTCTTCATCCAGATATTGTATGGCTTGTTGCTCACATCCTTTGGGTCTCTGTCTCTGTCCCCATCCCTGCCACCCTTCATCCTGTCCATCTTCTTTATCCCCTGCACGAGCATAGAGATGCCTTCTGAGACTCTCTTCACTTTGTTTACTGTTATACCCTAAGCTGAGATCATGCCCTAATATGCTATGGAAACTCAGTGTTGAGTAAATAAATACAATTAGTGAAAAGCAAAACCAAAAATAAATAAGGCTTTCTTGTTAAGCTGGTATGTTTCTATTTACTGTCAGATAATTAAAAGTATGGAATGTGATGTATCTCCTCTTCGACTTGTCCCATTGTTCCAAATCTCCATCTAGGTTTCTTCCTTTTCTAATAAACAGACTTTTTTGTTTCTTATATGAAACCTGCTTTGAGTCCTTGGAATTACACAGGTATAACATATAAATGCAAAACTATATCGAAAATATATAGAAAATAAAACGAAAATATCATTGCATAATTACACGTCTTAAGTGTGTTCATCTCTAACGCATTAGCCCTACAATGCTCATTCCTCATGCACATGCAAGGTGTACGCAGCCCTCCTTCCGGCTCCTCTGGTCTGATTTCTTGCCACCTCAGACTCTTAACCTTCACTTGAACAACCAACAAAACTGTTCAGAGGACTCTAGACTCTATATTCCTCATGTCTTCTACAGTCCTCTACACTGAATGTTCTCTTTACTTCTTTTCACTTAACTGACTCCTACTTTAAAATCCATCCATCCATCCATCCATCCATCCATCCATCCATCCTTGAACACTTATGAGCCAAGCACTGTTTGAGTTCTTGGGCCATATCACCAAACCAAACACAGATGCCTATTGTATGGCTTACATTCTGAGGGCAGGACCAGAAAAACACTACATCTTACAAACACACCGGATGCAGATATCGTCCCTTAGACCATCGGTGCCAAGCATCACGATACTCCTACCACTGCCCGATGTGGCTGCAGGAAGCATGACCCAAAGTGCTTATAGAGAAAGAATAAAAAATGTCTCAACCATTTCTGAGATTTTAAGGCTCTGTAGAAGGTAGTAAGTGTTATGGACAAAGGAAATAAAGGAAAGCAGGTAGGGGAGAACAATAGTATTGAGGGGCCGTGGGGAGAAAGTAGACTGATGCTTTCTGGGGAAAGAGTCCTTCAGGCAGAGGAAATGTTCTGTGCAAAGGCCCTTGGGTATGTGTGTGTTTAGAGAACACCAAGGAGGTCAGAGTGCCTGCACCCCGAGGCTGATTGAGTTGAAAGAACCATGAGAGTGAAAAAGCAAAAATAAATTAGACTGAAGATGTATGCCTCAGAAAAAACTGTGGCACCTGGAACTGACTGAAAGCAAAAAGATCAGAAGCATTCTCGGTTTCTGAGAGGACCACATTCCCCAGGAAGCTACAAATCTTTAACTATTGGAAATTTCAAGCAACCCCTTCAGCCCCCAGAGCTTGCATAAGCCATGCATGGACTGAGGAAGTGCTCAAATAAAGGCATATTTCTCAACTTTCTCTTCAGATGTAGTCAAGAAAGATAATGGACAGGGAAGAACCTTCCAGGGGTAGAGAGAAGGACCAAGAAGAACCGTGGCCAAGCATGCTTCCCAAGGGATGGCCAATGGAGGAACTTATACCTACCCCCAGGGGAGGGGATCTTCACCATATCTGCCCTGCTAAGACATCAGACTAGCTATGGATAAACCAATTATGGCACATTCTTACAATAGAACACTGCTCAGAAATGCAAAGAAAGGAAACCCGGACATGCACAATGGCATGGTGGAATCTCAAAAACATGAGACTGAGCGAAAAAAGCCAGACTCTAAAGCATACATACTATAGAAATCCATTTACATGAAGTTCTAGAACAAAAAAAACCCCAATCCATAGTGATAGAAAGCAGGTCTGTGTTGCTTGCCTGGTTGGAAGGAGAGGACTGACCACAAAGAGACACAGGGGAACCTTTTGGGGAAAATGAAATGTCTTTTGTATTGACTGTGGTAGGCGGAGATTGCATGGGTATACACAATTATCAAGATCCATTGAGCTATACCCCCAAGATCCATGCATTTTTTGTATGTAAATGATGCCTCAATTCAAACAACAAATACCAACAAAACAAACAAAAAGGAACTGTGATGTGACTCGCACATGAAATTCCTGAAACCAAAAGCATCCCACATACTTTACCCTGAACAAGCTTTAATTTGGAGAGTGAGAGAAAACCAGGGCTGGTTTCCTGCCAGCACAAAGAGCAGGAAAACCACCCTTGGTCTTGATTTTTCAACTTGCCTTGAACCTAATTGCTTTTCCATGTTCAGGTTACGCAGCTCTCTCTAATGTATTTTTGGTCATTAATTTAAATGTTATGCTTGACTGAACTGGAATGTTCACACTTTGATATAAATCTCCTACGTAGCACATTTATATTCTCCATTTATGTTGCCCACAGTGATTAGTGGGTTATCTCTCAGCCTGTGCAATGAGAACAAGTCACTAACTTGAATCATCTGTCCTAGACGTAGACCCACCTCTGCTGTCCCATTAACCCTTCTGCTGCTTGTCACTTGTTTGGAGGTTCTATTTGACTACATTTTCTGCCTCAATTGAAAAAAAGCAGAAAACACAACCTATTTGTATGAATTCCATCATAGGAACTTTATTCTGCCACATCAAATAATAATCTAGTTCCCACACTAGGACAAATGCAAATTATATTTTTAACACTGCCATTTGTGTGTCAAAATGATAAGTAAATGGAAGCCTGACTTTTAACAAAGTTCATAAAGTATGTGACAGAGCTTCCTGAGTCATTTTCCTTCTTGAAGCTTCATAGTCATCATGCATCTCCTCTCACTGGTGTGGGTTCGCTGATAGTCTCCTGAGACTGAATCCCTGTGAGCAGAGGACAGACAAAGGACACAGTGATGGAAGGACCCAGAGTGGTGATGGTGGGAGGTGCTTGGCATGGGGCAGGGCTCTCAAAGGAGAGTGGAGAGAATGCAAAACTGTATCTATTTCATGCAAGGACACAGAGTGTTGAGGAGTAGATCATTCCTAGGTCTCATCTGAGTTTAGGGTACATCCAGGCTTGAATCCCAGCCGGAACTTCCACAGACTTCCCCTAAATTATTCAGAACCTAGATCCCACCCGTGGCATCTCTGAGTTCAGAGCTGTTCTCCATCTCTGCCCAAGCACATAGGAGGGCCTCCTGGTCTGTATGGTAATCTCAGCAGACAGGCCAATACCTAGCCTTCTCCCTCGGTGCCCTTCTACTGATGAGGAAGGCCCTAGTGTTTCTCTTCAGCATGTTGCGCATGCTCCATTTCACACCAACCCAGCTTCCCCTTCCACCCACATTACACCTGACTGGACAGGAATGCATATTTCCACACAGGGCAGTCAATCTCTAGTCTGGCTAATGACCTACAAGATAGCCTAGAATGCAAAACCTCACCCCACCAGGAATTGGAATGTTGGTGAGTTTGAGCTATTGATAGACATGGAGATGGAGAGAAAGACAGAGATGCTAGAGATAGCAATGGAGTGTTCCTAAGAAGTACATGGGTTGGGAAGATGCATGTACTCCAAGAAGACAGAATGGAATATGAGTGAACTAAAATTAGGGGCTAGTCATAAGTCAACCAACACAGTAGAGAAGAGTCACATGGAGGTGCAGGGAAGAGTGGAGACAAGTTAGAAGTAGGGGTACAGGTCTGTCTACACAGAGGGAATGAGACAGACTGCAACTTGGTGGTTCACTGGATTCTCTGATCCCCAAACCCTAATCCCTATTGTCTAATCTCTAATCTCACTGGGTCCTCTGATCCCCAAACCTCATGTCCAGGGCCCCTGAGGCTGGGCCGTAAGGTGTTCCTGGGATTCTGCAAGATTTCTATCTCCTAATTCCCAGCCATTTCCTTACAAGAAAAGCCCCCCCCCCTTTTTTTTCGTTTATTTGTTTATTTACAGCATAACAGTGTTCATTGTTTTGGCATCACACCCAGTGCTCCATGCAGTATGTGCCCTCCCTATTACCCACCACCCCCACCCCGCCCCTTCAATTAAGAATAGAGCTTCCCTATGACCCTGCAATTGCACTGCTGGGTATTTACCCCAAAGATACAGATGTAGTGAAAAGAAGGGCCATCTGTACCCCAATGTTTATTGCAGCAATGGCTACGGTCGCCAAACTGTGGAAAGAACCAAGATGCCCTTCAACGGATGAATGGATAAGGAAGATGTGGTACATATACACAATGGAGTATTATGCCTCCATCAGAAAGGATGAATCCCCAACTTTTGTAGCAACATGGACGGGACTGGAAGAAATTATGCTGAGCGAAATAAGTCAAGCAGAGAGAGTCAAGTATCATATGGTCTCACTTATTTGTGGAGCATAACAAATAACATGGAGGACATGGGGAGATGGAGAGGAGAGGGAGTTGAGGGAAACTAGAAGGGGAGATGAACCATGAGAGACTATGGATTTTGAAGAAAAGTCCTTCTTTGATGGCATAGGTGTGCTCTCTTTCCTGCCTGGAAGGATCTGAGGAGAAAGGGGAAACAATCCCCAGGCTATGCAGATGGGTTTCCTACAGATCTCTTTTTTAGCAATGCAAGCTTTTGTTGGATAAAATCTCAGAGCAAGAGCTTTAACCATGCTTTAATTGTGTAAGAGAACGCCTCTTGGTCTTGGGGACGTGAAATGTCCTAACAGGAGCAATGAGTTAATTCCCAAATAAGTTATTCCTTTCAGTCCTTCTCCTCATTAGAGGCCAGGTTTGGTGAGTTAGAGCTGGAAAGTTAACAAGGGCACTCCTCACAAGCACACGGCTCCCATCACCCTAAGATGCTCAGAATCTGGGCAGACTGCTGGAGATAGTAGGGGAGTTGCCAAATGGATTTTGGAAAAGGTCCCTAGACCAGGCTTCCTTAAACTGTCATGTAAGTAGGAATCTCCTGGGACTCTTTTAAAATGCAGATTCTGTTCCATGAGCCTGCATTTCTAATAAGCTCGCATGAGGGGCTGATACTGGCTGGCAGGAAGTACGCTCAGAGGAGGAGACAGTGATAGGACCCCTGCTGCCTGAGCAGAGAAAATCTGCTCAGTGTAACATGATGTCATTAGTGCTCATTAAAATACATGCATGAATCATGGCCTCTGAGGGTCTGAGAGCAATTCCATCTTACTTGACAGTGAACGTAAATGAACCAGCTCCCAATCCCTTTAGTAAAGAAGATACTTGAAAACTTATCCCTGAATGCCAAACTACGGTGACACCGATGTCAGCACTTTTCTTTTGTAGCAAATTTGTTGCTTTTGAGCTAGAAGCATGGACAGGCTGAAGGTCTGAGCAGGAAGGTTGGAGGAAAGTCAGAGATAATTCCAGCTGGCAGGCTTCTTTCATGAATAAACCTTAACATTTCACAACGAAGAAAGGGGGAACCATCCAGGGCCAAGTGCACAGGTTGGAAACAGGTTCTATTTCAGAGCAGGGGTTTAACACTTAAGTCCTTCCCCCTCACATTGATGGATCACAGCTCTTTTAAAAAACCACCCAAGACGGTGTGGTGTTAATTAGTGTTGGGGAGACTTACCGGTGGTTTCAAGACTCTTAAAGGCCTTGGAGGCTAATGTGCTCCTTGTCTAAGGTGGGCCATGGGGAGGGCGGAGCATTCTACCCTGTCAATGACACAAATGTGTGTAAGGACTTCCTCTGGGGTATCATAGCCCATGAGCTAGGTTGCCATCCTCAAAAGAGCCTGAGACTGGATTATGTCTAGGATTGGCTCAGTCTCAAAGTCAACCAGGACTCTGGCAGATGGACTGCCAGCCAGCCAGCTACCATCCCTGGAGTCCCACCACCTTCTGTGATATAACCTGGAAAACCACACAAACCATAGACACTGCTGATGGATTGCCAAGGACTATAGTAGATTTCTTAAAGGGGGGTGAGATCACCCTTGGGTTAGATGCTGGCTGACAAGGTAGCCAACTGCCATTGCCCTTCTGGTGGTGAACACCCACCTTGGGCACTGTGGAGATTCGAGACATTTAACTGATTCTCATTGTTATTGGCCCTGGACTTCTGGCAGGATGACCAACTCCTTCTTGTTTGCCCAGGACTATCCTGATTCCAACAGTGAAAGTCATTTGTCCCCAGAAAAGCCCCAGTCACCAGCAAACCAGGACAGTTGGTTACTTCTCAAACTAGTGAGTTCTGGGTGGCCCAGAAATCATGTGGGACGATATGAAAGGAAGAGGAAGGCCCAACAGTACTGCATGGGAATTTATGTGGATCCTAACAGTGACTTGGGAACAGGGATTCACTCACAAGGTTATTAAAGAACAAAGTGTTGGAGGAGAGACTTGAGTGTTAAGACTGATGAGGAAGGTTTCCTTATAACAGGCTGACTTGCAACCAGGAGGTGTTTTATTTTAACGACCTTACTACCTGCCTTCCAACGTCACTGAGATGACAAAGGGAGACATGTTTCCTTGTGTTTGTGCAGTAGACAAGAGCTTGACCATCAGCTCCAATCAACACACTTCTGAAGATGAGACCATTAAGAAAATCGTGTAAGAAGCACCAAGCAGTAAAAAGAGTCAGAACTCTTATTGAACCGACTCATTCAGGACACAAATCTTAGGATTTCTTTTCTGAAACCAAAAGTGCCCCAAAGAACCAAATTCCAAACTATAAGCACTCCAAAATTTGATATTTAAGGAAAAGAGAAAATCTAAATGGAAGCCCACATTCCACATTAGTCCACAGTCACTAACTTTGAGCCCTTAAAATAACCAGGTAATAAAATCCTAAGAACACCAAACCATAATAAAGATACAACAAGCTTGATTTTTTGGACTCTGACTTTGGCATCTATTTTAACCAAGCAAGATTAATTCATGACCTAGGAGCTCTGTGAGCTTATGTTTATTTATAATATTCAATATTCCCATAAGCACAGATGTTGCAAATGGAAGGTTGCATTTTGATAATGCCCATTTCTTCATTAAGATTTCATCATCCACCTGCATTAGAAAGCCTCTCCCTACATTTTGTTACTTCTGCTTTCACCTTGTTTATTCCTGCCTTATTTGCTTAATCTTGGGATCCTGGCTTCCAGGCACTCTCAAATTTTAAACAAGTAAAGTTTGTGCATTAGCGTGTCCTGGGCATGCATGATTTATGAATGGCGGGCTTCTTGGCACAGTTTAATGGTATGAGAGAGACTTCGTTTTAAACATTAAAGGGAAAGTCAAGAAGTGGCAGCAATAGGTGGGATATTAGAACATACGGTGTGTGTTGGGTTGAGAATTAACCAGTTCTTCTATGGTTTGTTTCTTTGGGCTGATGACATTTGACCAACTACAAAAAGTGCTTCAAGTTGTTACTCTGATAACTTAACCCACTGAACTCACTCTGGGGGAAAAAAAAAAAAAAGGCAAGCAAGCAGAAAAATTTCTTTCTAATTGCTAACATTCTTATCAATGGGGAAAACAAACACCTTTGAGCAGCCCCAAACAAATTCATTTCTCTTTGTTAAGCATCCTAATCCTATCATATTCAGGCCATTTTTCACCATAAAATTCTTCCTTCTACAGAATCTTTTGTAAATCAGTCTATCAAACAGTGTTAGCAAATCTTTCCTAGAAAAGTGAAACCCTTTGTAAAACCAAAAGAAATATCCTTCCAGAGTTAAATGAGCCGGCTCTTACTAAATGCCCACATAATATAAAGGCCCAATCTACAAGTCTGTTTTTCTCATTATAAAGTATGATCCCAAATAATACATTTCTGTTTAATAATTAAAACTAAAAATACTTAGCAAGAGAACAGTAATTAAGACTTCCAAATGCTACCTTGTATTGGAGATGTTCCAACCATTTCTCACACAAACAAATCACGTATGACCTTTCTGTGCAGATGGCTACACTGAAGAAGTCACGAAATCATAATCTGGGTCCTCAAATAACAACACCATAATTTTACGGATTATGGAATCTAAGTTTCTGATGATTTGCAGGACTGACAAAGCTTGAGCAAGCCAGGGATTCACACACAACTTGCAACTTTGCTTCCTACACAAGCCTTCCATGTCCCTTGAAAATGGGGGCAGCTCTGAACCACATTCACCAGCCGAGGGCATGTGAGCTCTGCAGAGTACAACAGGCAGTGGATAGAGCCCTACATGGCGCAAGGAGACAAGGGGTTACCTTGTAGATTTTGCAATGGTAGAGTCATTATGCCTCCGGCTGCAGCGGCTGCTACCAGCCCTTGGATGTTGGTGAGATTCGCGGTAGGCAACGTGAGGACCAGTCCTTGTTGTCCTCCTAGCTGTCCGGCCATATTGAAGGGGATGAGGATGGGCTGGTTGAGGGCTGGCGAGGCTCCCGGCATCACGCCAGCGACAGCCGAGGCTAACTGTTGTGCTGTCAGAAGTGGCTGCAAGGAAACATAATCTTAGCTCACTTTCCAGTAGAACCAAGACGTGGCTTTTCAGAGCATTTTCTTCTCAGGGTCTAGTTCTAGCAGGGTCCAAAATTTCCTGAACAAGGAGTAAACACACATGCTCTGTTCCAGAACGAACCAGTAGGAAAAAAAAAAAAATTGAAATCACATTTCATTTATTTCCTTGGCAAACTTCATTTGGTTTGGATTTCTTTTGAGGAACTCGAATACCTTTAAAAGTAATACCTTACACTTATATATTATTCTTCTAATAAATTTCCATTTGATCTTAACCTTACATATTTGAAATTCTCTGCTAATTTGTTCTTTCTTGTTCCAGAAAGAACTCATTGGCATTAAAGGGTTTTGTTTTGTTTTGGCTCAAAAGTAGCAATAAAATACTATTTTTTATTTATTAAGTTAGCAAAAATGACGTAAAATAGTTACGACATGCTGGTAGGTCTCTAGTGTCTCCATTATGTGGGTTTAGGACGTACACACAACTGTAAGCCTTTTGGAAAGCAATTTGGAAATCTATATCAAGAGCTGCAAAATATTCAATCCCTCTTGACTCAGAATATACTCCTGGGATGTAGCCCAAAGATACCATTCAAAAAGACAAAAAACAAATGCATAAAAACATGCATTACATTTAAAAATATTTAAATGTTGAAAAATACTTTGTTACAGTACTAAACCTGACAAGATATTACATGGTCTTTAGAGTGGATCTTTATGGCCGCCTCTTTAGAAAAACAGAAAATGTTTATAATATGAGAATACACAAAATAAACTGGATAATCATTCAACAGTGACAATGAAATCATTAAAATGGTAAAATTGTCTGTATACTAACAGTTCTGAAAAAAGCACAGGAACACAAATGTGTTGGCATTTGATGTGGATAAGTTGGAAAAGCTTTTGAATATGGCTTTTGCTATTACTCTAACATCCTTTTGTTCAGTTCATACAAGATCAGAAATGCGGGTTTTTGTCCACCCTTCGTCCAATAGCCATTGCTCAAAGTGGAAAGGCAGTGCCGCCGGTGTGCGCTGTGGGCACAGGCGTATTTGAGCCTGGATGTGGGCTCTTCACTGGGATGTGGAATGACGTAGGCAGTATTTCTGTGCTGAGCAGGCCACGTGACCGGAAGGGTCATTGGTCTTACAGTCCTCTATCTGGGACCCTCACTACTCTCTTTTGGGAACCACGTGACAGATAATGCCACATCCATTTTTCTTCTGGAGGAACCAAGAGAAAACTCTTATGGAGGGGTGGCAACTTTTTTTTGTTTTTGATGCAGCATGATTATATAAAGTAACAAGTAATTAAATACAGGCATAATACAAAGTCCAGTGAGTTATAGGCAGGCACTATTCTAATATTGCCGTGTGTGTGTTACTGCAATTGTCCTCCCCGTGAGATACAGAGGGATTAGTAATGTGCCCAGAACCCCATATCTGGTGGGCGTGGGAGGGTGGGGTCATGCCAAGGCAGGCTCCTCCAGAACCCATGGCTCACCCCTTTCTGGCCATGCCCTGTCATGCATGGAAGTGATTCAGAGGAAGTGGGGCTGCTCTATTTGCAGAAGGAGGGGAGGAGGGCTGAGCCCGTTCTCTGGCTGCTGCCGACAGCCTCCCCTCATGGCTCCCTCTGGTGAGGCCTCTGCAGAAGCCCTGGGACACCAGATGCAGCCTGGTTTTAGACCACTCCAGTCTCCCAGGGCCTAGCCCCTGTTTGTTAAAGTCTATTACATTCACAAAAAGTAACTGCCTCTCTTTAGGAAAAAATAAATAAATAAAGCTGCCCTAAAGCACAAAACCAACATATTTTCCGAGAGTAAACACAAAAGTCATAAACTGGTCCTCAGACCACTGATTTCCTATCACTGCCCACAGCAATATCATGATAAGAGGGGGGCAAATGGCTGGTTCTCAGACCACGCAGGTTAGAGATTTGGGGGGTTGGTATGTAGTATTTTTTTAAATTGAATTCTTGGGGTGGAAGCAGGGCATGCATTCTCCAGCTTGTCAAGGTGCCAACCATGTTTCACTGTCTGGGTCTGTCACACACTTACCTGACCTGGAGGCATGACTTTGTCACCCCTGGTATGTTCACACACATGCACACGCATGCACGCACATACACACACTGTTACAAGCATGGAATTTTTAGAAAAGGCATAGCCAGGAGATTCTGGCTTCCAGGGGTCCCAGTAGAGCCTTCTCTGGGCTTCCATAGACGAGCAGACCCCTCCCCAGCCTTTCTGTCCTTGAGCACCAAGGCATCCATGCTCTGAGATGGACGTTAGGACCTGAGACCACAGGGAGACTTGGTGGCTACTGGAACAAAAGGGAAGACCAACCCAAGCCCTACATGTGGGTTTCCAAATCTTGAATTGGTGAGCCCTCAAAGGACTGAAAGTGATAAATTTGCAGGAATAACAATGACTGCAAAGGGGAGAGATGGGTTCCCATAGCTGCCTCTTCTCCCATAAAAGCAGGTGAACTCTGAAAGCTTCCCACTAAATTCCAGAGCTACAACAACGGCCAAGGGCCCAGCTCTCATAATTGTGTTCTACACCTCCATATAACTATACCAGGCAGCAAAAAACAAATATTGGAATTTAAAAAATAATGAATGTATTTCTTTATTAATGCAAGAGCTGTATGTGATGTACAGTATTGTCAAACCCAATAAGCTGAACGTGCATTAAAATTGCATTAACTTTTTTATATTAAATCACATCCTGTATTTCAAAAATGGTTCCAGTAAGGTTGAAATAACTTAATTTTCTTCACACCCCAGTCATTAAAGTTTTACTTTCTTGAAAACTGCATGGTAACCAACGGCACACTGGTAAGTAGGTTATAAGAAGATGAAAAAAAAAAGTTTCCAAATGATTAAAACCAACATTGCCTTTAAAAAGAGAGGAGTTCTGCAAACACTTTTTTTTTCCTTGATGGTGTTTAATAAATAATGCAGTCATACAGTTTCCCACACAAAAATTTATCACCATGTTTGCTCTGTTGGAGTTGATTGGATTTAACTCATTACTATTTATTCGGTTATTTATATGGTTAAACCATCCTAAATGAAGCCTAATGGAAAAGCAGTCGAGAGATACTGACCTGCGGCCCAACTGGGAAAGGGGGGTGGTTCTGACTGGCCTGGTGTTGGTCAGGAGTGCCTGGGTCTGATAGAGCCGGGTTTCCTCTGGCCCCTGGAATTCAAAAGAGAAGTGTTCCCTTTAATAGAAGATCCGGCCCGGGAACTGCCCATGACCCCATTTTCCTGTGATGTCACATAACATTAAGGTACAGATGACATGCCAGAGTGGTTTATCAATAGCTGCAGTGCTCAAATCACTTGTCAACTGCATAAATTATGCTAATGGATATTCAGGATTGCCAGTCATCCAGGGAGGGAGAAGGCTGGGGCAGGGAGGGGAAGTGACACCATCATCAGTCGCACTAACAGGCTTGCATGATCCGTTGGTTTGCACCGCATATCCCAGTGCCCTGTGTGGGTGGGAAACCGCATCCTTTATGCACAGGCGGGCAATAGCTAATCTAATTTCCCAAAGCCAGAGAACACGAGATCTCAGACATGACCAAGTACATCTGTATTATCCCTTAATATGACTGCAGAGCCTTGGAAGCCTTTTCTCTGTACCCATTGCAGATACCAACTCATATGAATGTGTTTTCTTAGAGATGGCCTTTTCCAATCCACCTTAGGTGATACCCTGGACAGCACAGGGATGTCCTGAAGCCAGTTTCCTGGGTGCTAAATGAAACAGTAGGAATAACACCCTAACTCCGGGGATCCCCGCTGTGCTGTGTATGGATCACAGCTTCCTGCCTGTGCCAGAATCCTGTTGGCTGCCAAAGCACAAAGAATGAACTCCCACCAAAATGGCAAGTCTTTCACATCCTCTTCAAACGGAGTAGTTTCTCTGTGTGTGGCGGTGTGCTCTGTTTTCCGGACAGACGGGAGCAGATAACACAGCGGCAGGAACCATAAACAGATGAATAGGTAAGCAAAAAATAAATAAATGGATCTGGCTGCAATTTTTGAGGGGCTTGACTCAGTAGCTTTTGTTTTCTTGGTGGTTGAAATCCAATTCCAAGCCACCCTTAACGAGATCCTCTTTCCTGATGTTTGTCCTATGAATAGCAAGTGGGAGACAATTCAAACCCTGTTTACTGGCAGGCCGTGGACGGCACAGAAAAAAAGATACGATTCTGTCACGCTTATAAATTTTAAAGAAGGTATTATTGGCTCATTTAAAACAAATTCTTCTATATATTCTCCAAAGGGACAGACTTATAAATAATGGAAATGTGGAAAAAATATTTCAGCACATTAAGCTACAAATAAAATTGACTGCTACATATTATTCAATTGACTTCTATCTCCACTGCGATGTGTCAATCATAACAGAATTTTATAATAGAATTAAGCAATAAATGTGCAAAGCCATTATGCAGAAATCTGAAAATCTGATTAATTTGTAATATTTTTTTGTGCAGAAAGTCAGGACTGGACATTGCTTGGGGAATACTTACAAGCATTCTATTGAAATTTCTAAATTGATTTGGAACAAACTAATAAAAACACAGACTTGCTGACATTTTATAAAGTGAATTCTGTCAAAATACGTTTGGCATTTTAATGATTGCTGTCATTTAATAACAAGGCTAAGATGACCCATCATAAGACGTCAACAATTTCCTCATAATGTGCATGAGACCTTTCTTCTAAAATTTTTATAGGTGATGTACTCATTATGCTTGAGTAGTAGGGCACTTTAAATGGTGAACTTTGCTGGCTGAATCTCATATTTTCTGTTCTCATATAATCAAGTCCAACTTTGCCTTAAAATTCTCAGCAGGGCTTTGTGGACTTTTATAGAGCAAACCCAGGACCCCGAGGGACACTTTTGGTCATTTAGGCATATTCTGAAATAGCTAAAAACGCACTTTGGTTTAGTTTTGAAGACACTTTAAAATTTTGGGGTGGCTTCCTCATTCCCACTGGGCATGGATTTTGACACCAGGCTGCGGAAAGAAAGTTTTACAATACACAGAGAGAAAAACCCTTCTGCACCATTAAAACACATGTATGTCTTAATTTCTTTTTTTTTTTAATAATTTATTTATTTGACAGAGAGAAATCACAACTAGACAGAGAGGCAGGCAGAGAGAGAGAAGGAGGCAGGTTCCCCGCGGAGCAGAGAGCCCGATGCGGGGCTCGATCCCAGGACCCTGAGACCATGACCTGAGCCGAAGGCAGAGGCTTTAACCCACTGAGCCACCCAGGCGCCCCTGGGACCTTATTCTTAATGATATACCGTTGTAAGGGGTAGGATCTGTCCCGAACAGGCGCTGTATCAATGAGATGTTGTTTGTTGTTTGTTGCCCGTAACTTTACACAGATTACATTTGCTTACAATTTATTCTTTGTTGCTGGAGGCCCTCCCCAGCGCAGGGCAGCTTGTCTTGAGGCTGATTATTCTCAAAAACCATGTTCAGGGCAGTACAGGGCAATTTCACACAATTTCATGTGTAAAATGAAGTCTTTCACAGGCTTTAGAAGAGATTATGTATGCTCTCCTGCCAGGATCAAAAAGTAATGTTTCTTCTTAATGCACGTCTCCATTTTCCCCCAAACACATGTATCATGCTTAACCTTGTAGGACCATAAACGGATCTGTCTGGTGGGAAGACAGCTTCCAAATCAGGGGCCTTCTCAGAGCCAGAGCGGGGGAGCCAGCAGTCAGAATGAATAAATGAGGTTGGCTAAGGGTTTCCGAGAGATTTGAAGCAGCACGTAGCTGTGTGTTAGGGGAGACTCTGAGGTCACCCATTTCCCATGCCACAGACGTGAAAACATGAACTTTAACAGGCTGGGCAAGTTCCTCCTGATCAGGATCCTAAGACACACATTACCTCTCTGGAGATCAGGACTGCCCAGAGTGCTCTCCAAGGCCTGTTCTGAGTGTAATAGGCTGCACTTATCAGGCAGCACCTGTGGGCTTTCGTGGAGCGGGGACAGTCTGCACTCTGCACACCCAGTCCCTAAGGCGGGGACAGTCTGCACTCTGCACACCCAGTCCCTAAGGCGGGGACAGTCTGCACTCTGCACACCCAGTCCCTAAGGCGGGGACAGTCTGCACTCTGCACACCCAGTCCCTAAGGCGGGCAGGGTATTTGCACGGATGAAATCCTCACTTAGTGGAAATAGAGGTTTGGCTTTTAATTTGGGAGTGGTAGAAATCCCAGAAGACAGGCATTGACATCCACTTGACTATTTACTATTGTTTATTATAAGCCTGGAAATACCTTTAAATTATTAGCTTATTGGCAGATTCTACCTCAGTTCCAGTTCAGAGACGAGAAGCAGTTTGATGTCCGGGTTAAAAGCAAGGGCTCTTTTAAACTTGAAGCTCTGCCTGGGTCTCAGTTCATGCCACTTAGCTAGGTATGTGAACTTGGACTTGTTTTCCAACTTCTTTATGCATCAGCTTGTTCTTCTAAAAGTCCGGGATGAAAAGAATGCCTCCCTCATAGGATTGCTGTTTATAAGGAGTAAATGAGCACAGAGATTTGTAAATTTCACGGGACAGTGCATGTCTGTGCTAATCCTGTTGACTACTATTATTTAAATCAATTTTTTAATGTATTTAATATTATTTAATTTTTAAAAGATAGATTTATTTATTTATTTATTTATTTGAGAGAGAGAGATAAAGAACAGAGGGAGAGTAGAGGGAAAAGCAGACTCCCCACTGAACAGGGACCCCGATGCAGGGCTTGATTCTAAGACTCTGGGATCAGGACCTGAGCTGGAGGCAGATGCTTAACAGATGAGCCACCCAAGTATCCCAATATTATTTAATTTGCCCATGACATTCGCCTTTCCCAAGTGAACTTAATACATAATCCTGTCCCTATGTATGTGTGTGGTCCACGTTCCCACCCATGCTGCCCTAACTGTGTATTCTGTATCATTTGAGGAATGTATGACATTAAACCATAAGAGCTCACAAAGCTAGAGGTTTACATAGAACCTTTACTTCAGTCCATGGTAACGTGATCAGGAAATGCAACAAAATGATACTGGCGGGGCACCTGGGTGGCTCAGTGGGTTAAGCCGCTGCCTTTGGCTCAGGTCATGATCTCAGGGTCCTGGGATCGAGTCCCACATCGGGCTCTCTGCTCAGCAGGGAGCCTGCTTCCCTCTCTCTCTCTCTCTGCCTGCCTCTCTGCCTACTTGTGATCTCTCTCTATCAAATAAATAAATAAAATCTTTAAAAAAAAATGATACTGGCAAACAGCTTTCGGATTCTTACAGACCAGGGCTTGGACCTGAGTTCCTGCTCAGGCCTAAGACCCAGAATCACTCGTGGAGCTTCTTGAACATAGAGATTCACATCGCTCGTTGCTCACACGTGTGTTTTCTGAAACCCACCAATGACTGAGGACCCCAGAGGGGACAAGGGGTGTAGGTGCTGCCCCACACAAATCCGGATCTGCTTTGTGCTGAGGAACCACACGTGAGGAGTTCATGAACAGCACGTGGGGCATGAGCTGGCATGGCCCCCTCGCTTTCCAAGTGTCTGCACCTGGAGCCTTCTTCTGTCTGATCCTGGTTGACTTCTAGCTTCGCAAGGGGAAGAACCATCTCAAATATGTCAATTTCATAATCAGGACTTATTTCAGGGTAATCAAGGAGTGTGAAAACAGGTTTTAAAGACATTATAACATAAAATGTTCAGTAGCTACACAATAGGAGTCCAGTCTCTATAGATACAGGGACCCCTAGTGTGAGTCTGTTAAGGAAAGGATAGGTCCTAAATGGTGAGACGCTGGAACACTGAGGAGGAGTTACGCTCAGGTAAAACTTATTTTTAATTGTTGAGATGCCTGCTTCAGAGCATGCGTTCATTCCACACCATCTTTCCAGTGTTGACCTCACATCTGAAACCTGAAAAGCTGCCTGCAGATCTCTCTGCTGCGGAGAGAATGGATGGTCTGCAGAATGAGAGGGGGACACCCAGACTCTGTTCTTCTCCCTTCGGTGCTTTCCTCAGGTAGACTCACAAGTTCCACCCTCCCACCCAGCTCAAGTTGGGAGTTCCTGAACTACCACTCACTGCGTTCCTTATATCAGGTTCATTTTCTTTTTTTTTTCTTTTATTTATTTATTTGTTTGTTTGTTTGTTTTCAGCGTGACAGTATTCATTGTTTTTGCACCACACCCAGTGCTCCATGCAATACATGCCCTCTCTATTACCCACCACCTGTTCCCCAACCTCCCACCCCCTGCCCCTTCAAAACTCTCAGGTTGTTTTTCAGAGTCCATAGTCTCTTATGGTTCATCTCCCCTTCCAATTTCCCTCAACTCCCTTCTCCTCTCCATCTCCCCATGTCCTCTGTGTTATTTCTTATGCTCCACAAATAAGTGAAACCATATGATACTTGACTCTCTCTGCTTGACTTATTTCGCTCAGCATAATCTCTTCCAGTCCCGTCCATGTTGCTACAAAAGTTGGGTATTCATCCTTTCTGATCAGGTTCATTTTCTTTTGCAAATTTTCCTTCTCTTCCTCCTCCTCCTTCTTCCTCTTCCTCCCCTACCCTTCTCCTCCACTCTTCCTCCTCCCAACATCCTCCTCCCCCTCCTTTTCCTCCTCCCTCTCCTCCTCCTCCTCTTCCTCTTCCCCTTCTTCTCCTCTTCCTCCTTCTTCTTCATACAATGCCTTTTCATTAACGAAGGCAAACTCAGGTTTGGCACCTCCCTGTTACTCTACAGGTAACAAAGTATATATTCTAGTAGAGGATTAAACGCTCCCAGCCACCCCTCCTCCCTTCCAGCCCTTTTGGGAGTTGACTTTTCCAAAAAGTCATTTTAAGAAGCAAATATAACATCTTTAATCCTGATAGGGTATACTCCTTTCTGGAGCCTTATCCTGTTCCCTTTGTGAAGAGACTAAGAGGCCAGTATAGATTGAGAAGGAACCCGAACTGCAAATACAGACTGCTTATCCAGAATAAGCCAGTTCCACCTTCTCCCCCGCGCTGGGCATCCCTCCCACGTTCAGTGCCCAAGATTCCCTTGTTAGTGATGGATACATTTTTAAAAACTGGTTTCTTCAGAGAGAAAGAGTTTGGGTTTCTGTCTTCTACACATTAGCACGGACATAATCATGTAAAGGTCGCAGGGATCGCTTAGCTTTTTCTGGTATTCGGATCTTCCTTACCCACTGTTTGTGGTTTTCACCGGCCAGTGAACTGACGCCAAGGTTGCTTATTATAAGACAGAAAGATGAAGGCATTATTATTTCATGTTGGGTATGTGAACCCAGCTAAACAGGGCAGAGGGCCCCCTCAATTACACTCTGTTTTCTTTCAGTTTCTTCAAGATTCCTAAATGCCAACGAGGGAGTGAGTGTGTCTATAAAAATCTTTTTCAAGCCTCTCCCATGGCTGGCCCCTGCTTTTGCCAGTTGGGATTTCTTTAGGATACTGGCCACACATGAATTTATATACAGAATGCCGTCCAGACCCATGGTAGAATTGGAGACTCTAGAGTAATAAGCCGCACTTGGAAATTAAACGTTCGTTCATTCACATAAGGGTTTGTGTGTTTTTGCAAGTCCTGCTGATAAGTACTTATAACTTCACTCACAGAAGCCTGGAGAACAGAGGTCTGATGACTTTCATGTGATGAATGAATTTCTTTATTCTTCTAGCAGGTGACTTCCCGGCCTTTAGTGGAGGGAAACCCAGTTTTCTCTGAGGGAGGGTCTAGGTATTCTGTGGTCCTTAAAGCTAATATTTATTTAAAGGCTGCACGTATGCGTGAGAAGTCGAAGGTAGATTTGTGATATCTCAATAAAGTATAACAAGAAATCCTACAAATCCCTTATTTGGACTTGATTATCTTCAGGTGTTTTTGTAATATCTACCAGAATTATTCCAAAGTAGAAAATTCTGTTCTACCAGTGGGCTTAATCTATGTGTGCTAGAGAATAAAGACATTTTTTTCCTTTCTCAGAATTTACTAAATCTCTCTCCAGTCTCCTTGCAACAATTTTTTATCATTTGATTCCACATCCATCTAATAAAAGCAGAGCTGAACTCCTGTGATATCTAGGCCAGTAAAGGTCTCCACTTCTGTAAATGCTTCCTTTCAGAAAAGAGATGAAAAAACAGAGAGTCATCAAACCCATTTAAGCAAAATTCCATGACACACTATTGGCACAGAGGGAGTTTTGGAGCATGGATTATTCCTCAAGGACTGCTATCGCCACAAGAATAGGAGTTCTTCCAGGGCAAAGATTCTAACTCACCTTCACATCTCCTGCAGGCCAGCTTTTCACCACGTATGTATGTAAATCCATAGGTATGCATGTATGTGTGCATGGGAAAATATGCATGCAAGTCGGTGTATATGTATGCTTTAGTGAGTTGGTATTTTTTTTAAGATGTTATTTATTTATTTGAGAGAGAGAGAGAGCACGCACAAGCAGGGGGAGCAGCAGGCAGAGAAAGAAGCAGACTCCCCGCTGAGCAGGGAGTCCAATGTGGAACTCAATCCTGGGACTCTAAAATCATGCACCGAGCCAAAGTCAGATGCTTGACTAACAGAGCCACCCAGGTGCCCCATGAGTTGGTATTCTTAAAATGATGGAGATTTGTATCAAAGTGAACTGAACACATTTAGACACAGATTTTAAACCACCTGAAAATGGTTTGTCTAATTTTTACAATGTTTTTTTATTTTTTTTTCCATTTTATTTATTTTTTCAGCGTAACAGTATTCATTCTTTTTGCACAACACCCAGTGCTCCATGCAAAACGTGCCCTCCCCATTACCCACCACCTGTTCCCCCAACCTCCCACCCCTGACCCTTCAAAACCCTCAGGTTGCCCCAACCTCCCACCCCTGACCCTTCAAAACCCTCAGGTTGTTTTTCAGAGTCCATAGTCTCTTATGGTTCGCCTCCCCTCCCCAATGTCCATAGCCCGCTCCCCCTCTCCCAATCCCACCTCCCCCCAGCAACCCCCAGTTTGTTTTGTGAGATTAAGAGTCATTTATGGTTTGTCTCCCTCCCAATTACAATGTCTTTTTAAATCAACACTATTTCCAACTCAAGAATGAAGTCTTTGCTCTCAGCTGATTGACAGGACTGTGCTACAGCCCAGGGGGAAGAGGGTCAAGTATACCCTGTGCTTTTAGGCCTATGTATGGAGCCTCCTCCTTTCATGCTTCATCCATGCTTAACCCTACACCAGGTCCTGCTGACATAATTTGTGGGGTTCGTTGCCTAATAAAACTGCAGGTCCCTGGTGTGAGGCTGGGAAGTCCATCTCCTCTTTCCCAAGACTGCTGTTCCCCTCCATGGCACCTGGGTAGACCCATAGGTTTGCAACCTCCTTGCTGGGATGAGCTAAACGCCTGAGTCTGGGGTAGGTGGGGAGCCTCTGCTGAGTCGTACACTGAGCAGATGACCCTCTGTGCACCTGACCTAGACCCCCAGGAAAGGCAGGATGGAGAGAGCGACAGTCACAGCCAGGTTTCCAGGGGTCCTGGGGTGCCAGGGGCAGGGAGCAGGTCCTGGGGGAGGTGAGGAGACAGCGGCGAGACTGCCAGAGACACTAAGCCCCCACCCACCCACTCACTCACTTCTGTTGTCCCATCAGTCTTGACTTAGAAGACATCATTTCAAAGGTAAATTATTAAGAATGGCCAGACAGTGTTCTCAGAGCCCTGCTCTGTGAGGAGTCTCGGGTGCCTACAGCCGCTCCCAGGCCCATGGAGTGACCACTGCCTTTGGCTCGCAGTCAACTCCCACCAACAATTTTGGATTAGTAGTTTTCTGTCGAGGGACTTCCTTATAAAGGGTCCTCAAATTTTGAAACTTGCACCTATATCCACATTGGGGAGTCATTTTCCAAATCAATACAAATTTTGAAAATAATGTTTGCGTCCACAGAGGGATTTAGATAATGGTCTTTTTCCCCAAGAAGAAACTGAACTTACAAATCATCAGCGCATCTATTAGACATCACTACCAATGACCACATAAACATTTGGTAGAAAATTAAAATAAAACATGGCTTTGTTTCCTATGACTCCTCAGTTACCTATGCCTAAGTTGGAAGGACAAGGCATGCATCCTGCAAAAGGGAAATCATAAAGAACATGTCACATATCTTCTTGAGTTGTAGACCTTGCTTTTGAACAGTGTGTTTTCACTAACAAAAAACAACGAAAAAACCAAGCTCTCACCCTTTCTCTTCCGACTAGCTGGCTCCTGGACCTTCACTAAGCTTGCTGACAAGGGGACATGATCTAAATACTCCAGGACAATATAATCGGCCTATTGTAAAAGTTCTCCCACATTAGCTACTGATGGTACAACGTGTAAGAATGACTGAGACCTGACCTTAAAGGTGCTTCAAGGAGGGTCAGAGCAGTTAATTAATCTGCTTTAAAAGCTTACGTGAAAATGTGGGTAGCTCAGTGGGTTAAACCTCTGCCTTCGGCTCAGGGCATGATCTCAGGGTCCTGGGATGAAGCCCCACGTCGGGCTCTCTGCTCAGCGGGAGCCTGCTTTCCCTTCCTCTCTCTCTCTCTGCCTGCCTCTCTGCCTATTTGTGCTCTCTCTGTTAAATAAATAAATATATTTGAAAAAAAACAAAAAAAAAGCTTAGGTGAAAATGCGCGTGCGCGTGTCCGCGTGCGCGTGTCCGCGTGCGCGTGTCCGCGTGCGCGTGTCCGCGTGCGCGTGTCCGCGTGCGCGTGTCCGCGTGCGCGTGTCCGCGTGCGCGTGTCCGCGTGCGCGTGCATGTGTGTTTCGGAGTGGGAAGATGAGGCCAACACCGGGGAAGCTGGTCTACCTGTGCTGGAGCGCTGCGGCATTCCAGTGTTATGGGGTAGAGGTCGTTGGAGTTCTCAGGATAGTCCGTCCTCCAGCCTCATCTAGCAACATTCAGGTTTGTTTTTGACTATCTGCAAACCTGTCTTGCAGCCCTACAGCTGTCTGTAGGGCTGCCCCATCAGAAGTCTCAGGAGCAGATTTAGATGTTTCAGTGTACCGAAGCTCTTCACTGAGCCCCCCATGTAGATACCTGGAAAGCCCAAGCCTGAAAGGGAGGGGGGATGTCAAACCGACATTGCTGTGTCATGGTAACGTGAGCCCCAAATCCTGGCTCACACCAAAGTGTCCTGGTAAACCACAGTAGTGGATCATCCCCGCTCGTAGTGGATCATCCCTGCTCTGCTCCTCAGCGACCCTAGATGCCTTCCAGAGGCCTGAACTCAGCACCACACTTCCCCTGCAAGGAGGCCAATGATCTGATATTCTGAACATGATTTAACTGTTAGTTACAATGGAATAAATCATTATTTCAATCGGAAAGGATAGCCTCTGGGTACAGTTACTTCTGATAAAATACTGAGAATACAGGATCTCAGAGACCCTGTCCAGAAACCTGTGGTCCTCCATCTTTGGTAGGTGCATTTCTGACGCAAAGATCAGGTGGTTGGATCGTCACAGACCATGGACTCTCCCAGACTCTGGGATGTCACAGATAAGTCAAATTAAAGGGGCATGCTAATAATCGTGTTGCTGGGGAGATCTTAGCATTTAATTTTGCCAAGCAAAAATATCTTTAAAAACTGCCAGGAACTGGGGCGCCTGGATGGCTCAGTGGGTTAAAGCCTCTGCCTTCAGCTCAGGTCATGATCCCAGGGTCCTGGGATCAAGCCTCACATCAGGCTCTCTGCTCAGCGGGGAGCCTACTTCCCCCTCTCTCTCTGCCTGCTGCTCTGCCTACTTGTGATCTCTGTCAAATAAATAAATAAAATCTTAAAAAAAAAAAAAAAAACTGCCAGGAACTGTTGTTATCAAACAAAGGCATTTTAATGTTCCTCTCTTACCCAAAAAGATGTGTTTACATTTCTTTGTTTTTTTTTTTTTTTCATATTTCATTTATTTGTTTGAGAGAAAGTGCACAAGTGGAGGGAAAGGCAGTGGGAGAGGCAGAGGGAGAAGAAGGATCCCGGCTGAGCAGGGAACCCGACAGGGGACTCGATCTCAGGACCTGAGCCAAAGGCAGACGCTTCACCCAGGGGCCCCATGGGTGTGTTTACATTTAAAAGATAATCCTTTAAATAGAAAAAATTTAGGCTAATGAAAAACTCCCTGCGTTGGACTTTTTTTTTTTCCATTTTCCACTTAAACAGTGTCTGTTTAATGTTAGGGGACACCGGTGTGTCACAGAGCACTGGGGATCTTCTTGTTTGCATACTACAGTTTAAAGAAGCAGTGTGCCTCTCCCTAGCATCCTCCAGAAACAGAATATATCTGACAAACACTCTCAAAATATTTCTTCTTGAAATAACTAATCCCTCTTTTCCCCACCATCCTTATTTTGAGAGACAGCAGTATAATTTTCTTTATATAAAGTTCTATGTGCTAAATAATACATTGATTTCTTTGTATTTATTATTTTATCAACCCTTACAATAACCCTGTAATGTAAGTTTATGACCGTTATGTCCGCTTACACAGGAAACTAAACTATATAGAGGTTAACTCACTATCACTCGTGTAACAACTAAATGACACCTTATCCCAGGCCATCTGATCAATGGAAAGTCCATGTCTTTATCCACTAGACTATCTACTGCTCAAATATCTCAAAATAGCTACCATTTACTGAATACTTACTGAGGGCCAGACACTTTGCTCAGTATTTTACGTACATTTTCTCATTTAATCTCCATGGAAGCCCCGTGTTATCCGGATTATCATTCCCATTTTACAGATGTGTAAACTAAGGTTAGACAAGCTAAGTAATTCATCTGTGGTCCCAGAGTTAATGAGTGATAGCTTCAGGATTTGAATCCAGCTCTACTAGATGCCAAGGCTACACTAACCCATGCAACAAATGCAAAAGTTTTAGGGAGACGGAACACAATAAATCCCCAATGCCATGATAGAAAGATGTTTTTCGGGTATTTTCCTAGTGGAACTTGGCTCTGGAGACCTCTAGGTTCCAGGTGTGGGAAAGAGGGTGATGGAAGACTAGAAATGGCGCACGCATGATGGGAGGGGAACGAAGGGTGGGTCCCACCATTTACAAGATTTTTCTCTGCCCTATTTTTTCCCAGAGAGACTGTGACAAATTCCTAAGAAATAAACACCCCTATCTTCCTTAAAAGAATGTTCATAATGAGCTAGCTACATGACAGCTGCATTCTTAGGGTCTCCATTCTCAAGGCATGATTTCTGGGCCAGCAGCAATGGCGTCACCAGGGACCTTGTTGGAAATGCCCATCTGCAGGTCCCAGCCCAGTCAGGCCTGAGATCCACTGAATCAGAATCCACACTGCGACAAAGTCCCCAGGTAATTCACACCCACAGTGAAGTGTGCAAAGTACTGGTTTTGAGTTTGTAAATAAGTCGTTCCTTCCCTCCCACCCCTTTCCTTCTTCCTTTCTCCTGCCCTTGTTTCCCTTCCTTGTTTCCCTTCTCCCTCCTTCCTTCCTTCCTCCACTTGCATGGCCTTTAAGCACAAATATACCTAAAACACCTACTTTCACCAGACACTCACAGGAGACTGTGGTATCCTATCTCACAGAAGTCAGGGCAGGGGCACATGGAGATGCAAAGAACACATTCAAGAGGAGTACTCTTTCACAGTAATAACCCTCGACAAGTCCTCACCCCCCGCAACCTGTGGGAGGACTCCCAGCAAAGAGGTTCACAGCAGGAAGAGTGGGTCCTACATTCTTAAAGGGAAGCATATTTATCCTTTTTAAAACACAACAAAACTGATGCCAAATGCAGCTCCATATTCTTGCTCTGTGATTTATGGCAATTTTTTCTGACACTTTCTCCTTCTGTATCCACATCTTCGCTTTTCCATTTGCGAGGATCCGTGTAGATAAGAGTCTAGCCTATCCATTTCAGTTATTTACTTTCAGAACAGCACAGTCTTTGCAAAAGTAGCCAGAACACCACTTTAAAAATGGGGAATAAAAGTTTTAAATCTCTTAAAGCTGAAATAAAACCGCATTTCTACAGATCCACCAAAAGTGTAGAGTTCGCGATCATTCTTGTGTACAACTCAAGATGGGTGGAAGAGGAATCATGCAAAACTCAGCAAAGCACAGGAAGGAAAGCCTACCAGAGGAACTGCATGATGTGTGCCTGTAGCATCCCCCCTAGTTAACAGCCCCTTATGGTCCCAGAGCTTCTGTGACAAAACTGCATGGGAAGAGACAGAAGGATACTGCACAGCTCACTGGGAACACGTTACCAAGCGCTACCAAATCTTCAGAGAAGGGGTAATAACACATTGCAACTGTAACACGATGGAAGGGATCCAGAATAGAAAATGCAAATTCATGACCCATCCAAAGATTGATGGTTAGATGTTTTTTTCCCCCACAGTTGGTTATGAAAAACCAAACAGTTAGTCTGTTTGATTCTAGTCTGATTCCTGTGTCCGTGACCATTTTTCTCTCACTTAGTCTATTTATCCCTCAACATTCCTGTAATTGAAAAAGTATCTATTGCTAAAAGATGCTATTAACTTGAGTGCATTCATAGAGTGTTGTATTGCTAATAGACTTAGGTCATATTCTTTTATCCTTTTAGCAAAGCATTATTTTGTTGTCCTCTTGTTCTGAAGGTTTCGTTCCACTTAAAGTCAAATAGAACAAAAGCTTCACAGAACTTGTTCATATTGTTTTTTTACCATTATTTTCACTCCATTACATGACAGTATCAAATGTGTTGCAATTTCTATTTGATATATTAACTTATTTTTGGATCTGTGTCAGAGCTCATAATGTAAAAATGTGCCTCCCAAACGTGACTTGGACTCTGACGATAACTGTAAGGTTTTAAGTCCAAATACTTTTAAGATCTGCTTGTTGAGTTTACATTTGACTTGAGAATGATAAGGTCAGAACTGAAATAAGAAACAGCAAACCACTAACTACAACTGTGAAAAGGTGAAATAGTGAAAGAAAACGTATGCCATCATTTAAAAATATATACAGGTTTCTTCAAATCTCGACTGCTATTGATCTATAATTCATGAATATTTTATGTTTCCACTAAGAAGGAAAAAAGTTCCCAATTAAACCATGACATGCTGCTGATTATAATACACATCCATTTTTTATCCCCAAATCTTCCTTTTAAGATATCACATTAAAATATGGAGGATAAGTTTTATTTCTCAGAATGAATAAAATACATTAGTACTCATTGACTTGATTATATCTATAAGTTTGGACACAGAAAACATCCAATAGAATAAACTGGAAATTTTACATACAATGTTTAAATATCTTCAGAACTTGGTGGGTTAGAATTTATGAGTGGACTATGGTAGTTGGATAAAATTCCTTACTTAGAACGAACCAATCCAGTCAAGAAGGGATCCCAGGAAGACCCCAGAGAAAGGTAACAGTCATAGAGTATCAGGCAAGAGTCTGGCAACACACTAGAATATTCTACATAGGTTATCTCCTTCAGTCCTCATACCACCCCCATGGCATTAGAATTCAGGCTCTGGAAATTTAAGTAACCCAATCCACAGCTTATTTAAAAAAATTTAAAAAGGGTCGCCTGAGTGACTCAGTGGGTTAAAGCCTCTGCCTTCGGCTCAGGTCATGATCCCAGGGTCCTGGGATCGAGCCCCGCATCGGGCTCTCTGCTCAGCAGGGAGCCTGCTTTCTCCTCTCTCTCTGCCTGTCTCTCTGCCTACTTGTGATGTCTGTCAAATAAATAAATAATCTTTAAGAAATAAAAAAATTAAAAAAAGAAGGAGGAGAAGCTGGGATTCAAACTCACATCCGGTCAAGTTCTTGTGTTCTTTCAACTCCACCCTGCCTTGTAAGCAAATCTTTGGTTATATGCTAATCTAAGAATGTATATAATGAGGAGTCTAGGTGTTTAGGTAGGTCAGTTCTTCAGCAAGGACCATCATATAGTTGAACTAATTTTGATTTATAGACTCATTGGAAGGAGGGAGAAGCCAAGAGGCATCGTGGTAGGAAGGTGTTGGAAGGAATGACTCAAAGGGTTTGGACTTAGGTCAAGTGATTTGGGGAGGTTCAGGGAAGTGGGACTTTGCTCCACATTGGGAGTGGTGGCAATTTAATGATTGAGTGCTTTAACGAGTCTCGCGAAGAAGACAGGAAAGGCGAAGTCAAACCAAAGCTGTCATTGGTGAGAGCATGCTATTTACTCACTGTAGCCAGGATAGGTGAATGTTTGGTCATTTTGTAGTCTGGACAATGTTCTTGTGTTTGTCTGCCTTCAGACATGATTATGGAGTGACCTCAGTTTTGTCCCGACCCATCACGGGCAGAGTGGTCCTGTTTGACATTGATGTTCTATGAGATTGTGTTTAGGAGGTAAGTGCCAGGCCAGCTCCTGAATGTTGGGGACTGCTTTTCTCTTCCTCAGTTAAAAAAATATTACTTCCATTTGAGGGTATCTGATGGATTCCAAATCAGATGGAGGATATGGATGATGTTATCTGATGCAAATTATAAAATTTTTGTTTGGGAGAAGTGTTTGGTGATGAAGCGTTTCTCCTGGAAGTGTCTGCTAAAAGCAGAACATCTGATAAGTTCCTGGTTAGTCTGTCTGACAGTTTCATCTCTTGGGAGGCTGAACAAGCAGGAAGTGGTATTCTTAGTCTAGACTTAATTCCCAGCAACAAGGCCATGCTGAAGTAACAGGATCCCAGGGATAATATGACTGTATTTCTAGACGGTTTTTTTGTCAAGAACAGAAATGTGGAGCAGAGTCAGATGTCTAGAGAGTAGGATTCTGAAAAATGCAAGAAAATCATTTTCTTGAGCCCATAAATAGAACTCATAAAAAGGAGGATACAAGAGTCTTTAAACAGAGTGTGGTGTCAGAATAACTTGTGTTTTTAACTTTGCTTCATGGGTGCCATCTGTGTGACTTTGGATAAGTTACTCAACCTCTCTGATCTTAAGTTTCCCCAACTGCAATTGGAGGTAGTAATAGCAATTGCATTGCAGCTGTGAAGGTGAAACAGAGTACTGAGTAGAAAGAGCCCAGCATTGTGCCTGGCATGTAATAAATGCTTCACAGTGTTGGCTGTCATTGTTAACTGGAGTATTGTTACAAAGGATCTAGAGAAAGAAGGAAAGGAAAACGTGTGGCCACAGAGGACACCCTGCAGTGAGGGGACACTTCAGAGGAACATGAAAAATTAGACACATGGCAGCCAATGTCCAAGAATGAATTCAGGAGGGGGAAGACAGTGCTGGAAGATTGGAGAATGAGGGTGTCTTCTAAATCTAAACGGTTACATCTAAAAACTCCTCTGAGATCCTGTCCAGTATTTCTCAACAGCACACCTCCCACAGGTCCAAAAAACCACAGCGTCTTCTCTCTCAAAAGCTCCAATGCCTCCTAACTGCACAATTTCCACTCATGTTCGCCCTTCTAATCACGCATCCTCCGAAAACAAATCTCTAACTTCCTTTTGCCTGATCAGCTCCAGGGAGGGATCTAACAAGACCATGAGGGCCTTACAATGAGGAGCAGAGTCTCTGAAATCAGGTTGCTCATCTCTATCACTTACAAGACGTGGGACCTCAAGCAAGTTGCTTAATCTTGCCCAGCTCAGTTTCATCATCTGTAAAATTGAAATAAGAATAGTACCTTCTTCAGAAATGAGGATTAAGTACACTAATCCACAAGTAAGTTGCATCTCCTAGAAAAACATTAGCAAATGCGAGCTTGCTCATCATCGCCATTAGGTCTCGGGGGAGTTAGATCCCTCAGCCTGGACTTCACAATGCATCGCAGGACTCCGGAACACAGAGCAGGCCGTGCTCCGCGCAATGCGTGGGAAACCAGCCACAGCTGTTGGACTTGACCACCTGCTGAGCCTTCACCTCTGACAATGTCAATGCCTCGAGGGGGAGCAGAGCCCACAGGTGTGTCAGGAAAAGGAACACAGAGGCAGGAAGGAGCTACACCTGACAGCAACCCCCCCTAGCGCTTACACAGGCTCTGGGGTGCAGGCGTGACGGGCACTGCTCAGACGCAAAGGAGACAGAACTCAGGACAGAAGTACCTATAGTCATGTGGGGGCTGACATGGAAAAGAAGGAAAGAAATGATGCCCTTGGAGCAGGAGGTATGATTTTCAGGGCAATACCTGGTGGGGATGGCTTTGGCCAAAAATGGCTCCATTGTGCCTAAGAATCAAACATAGGCTGGGGTGGTGTCTGAATGTGAGTCCAAAACAGAACTTGGCTCTACAGTAGGGCAAAGAAGCACAGATGTGTGTACAGGTGGACTCAGAAAATAAAGACAAAGGAGCGCCTGGGTGGCTCAGTGGGTTGGGCCTCTGCCTTCGGCTCAGGTCATGATCTCAGGGTTCTGGGATCAAGTCCCGCTTTGGGCTCTCTGCTGAGTGGGGAGCCCTCTCTCTCTCTGCCTGACTACCTGTGATCTGTCAAATAAATAAATAAATAAATAAATAAATAAAAGTTTAAAAAAAAGAAAAGAAAGACAAAATAAATACCTAAGGTCCAGGGAGACCAAGCCACAAAGGAGGTGGTCACAGTCCTCATGGGTAAGCAATTGGCAAGTGATTGCTTAGAGCCCAGCCTGGATCCCATTTGCATTTTCTACTTTATTTTATTTTATCATTTTATTTTATTGTAAGAACACTTAACATGAGACCTACCCTCTTAATGAAATTTTAAGTGCACCAATAGTATTGTTAACCGTAGGCACAATGTTGTGCTTAGAGAATTTAGTCATCTTATATAACCAGAACATTATACCCACCCAACAGCAACTCCCCTCTCCTCTCTCTCCCCTACCCCAGCTCTTGGCAACCACCATTCTATTATCCAGTCTAGGAGTTTGGCTATTTTAGATGCTTCCTATATGTGGAATCATGAATTTTTTTTTTTCTGGGACTGGATTATTTCACCTAACAACATCCCAAGCCTCATCCATGTTGCATACAGCAGAATTTCCTTCCTTTTTTAAAGGCTGAAACATGTTCCGTTTTATGGATCCACCACATTTTCTTTATCCATTCATCCATGGCTGGGCATTTAGGTTGTTTCCATACCTTGGATACTGTGGACAATGAGTTATCATCTGACATCTGTTAGGATAGCTATTACCACCCCCTCCAAAAAAAAAAAAAGATTAGAAAATGTTGGAGGGGATATGGAGAAACTGAAGTCCTCACACGCTACCAGTGTGAATGAAAATGGTACAGATTCTGGGAGAACAGTAAAAAAATTCCTCCCCCACCCCCCACATTAAAAATTGAACTGCCATCTGAGCCAACAATCTCCATTCTGGGTACATCCCTAAAGGAACTGAAATCAGGATCTCGAAGAGACTGTGTCCTATGTTGATTGCAGTATCCTTCACGATAGCCAGATACGCTCGCATTTTCTTACAAGGTGCCTTTGCTCTCTGGCTCTTGCTCTGTGGGGCAGCTCTTCTTGGGGGACTCTGAGGCCCAAGACCTGTGTCCGAGTTCCAGGATCACAACCAACTCTGAACACTAGCCACCTCCTCTGGGAAATGGTGATGCTAAACAACCCTTCACTCATTCATTATCCATGACATTAGGTGGGGGGGCTATTTTGCAAGGTGCTGGGGACATGTAAAAAGAACAGTGTGTGGCCCCACTTCTCCTCATCATTTAATTAATCCCATTCCCAACAAACTCATTCCCAAAAAATATTTACTGAATGATGACCAGGCAAGATCCTCGGGCCTTTGGAGCTTCCAGCTAACAGGGAAACTATGCATTAGACTAACAGTTAAAGAATTATTTCAAGAGACTCTGAACAAGGCTCCAGGGAACTGTAGGCAACTAGCGACAGCCCCCAGGATGTCCTCTCCATTTCCACTAGTTGCCCCGTCAAGAGAAGACTTTCAGGAATATTTGATCCTATTCGTATCAAACTTCCTTTGAGACATACCCTTCATGTTTAAAAATCTAAAGCCTGGAAGAAAAAAAGCTATAAAGACTGGACTATAATCATAATGGCTTGTGTAATTGAAAAGGAAGTTTAAAGACCTGGATCCTTTAAGCCAACCATCTCCAGTGACAGTTTTCCCATGCTGGCCAAAGGAGTAATAGTTCAGCCACTCTGTGTGTGATCTGATTACCCCCAAGATTATTTACTGTAGACCTTAGCTGGGCCGAGACTCCCTCCTTAGTTCATTCTTGCTCTTTTGCCTGCAATCCTTTCTTCTCCATAGCCTATTGTAATGCTGTTCTAATGACCACAGGCAGGTGTATGCGTGCCCTGTCTGCAACTTCCTTGGGTAACAATGGATAAACATCAGCTCGAGAAATCCCAGGTCTGTATTATTTATGAAGCAGCAATTCTCCTGTAAATAACCCAGTTGTTAAAATGATATGTATCTATGTAATTGAGTCTTCTGTATACAAATAAATAAGACTTTATTGCAATGTCAGAAGTTAACAGACCAGTCAATAAAATCAATAACTCACTTTTTCTTGCTTATATATCTAACTTTTCTCCACCTTTCCTGTGTCCTCTGTTTGTTCTGGTTACATATTACTGCTCACAAGAAAACACAGCCCTGTGCTCTGCCTATTAAACGGTAGGTGGTGGGGAGCGGCAAACAAAGGGAAAAAGAAAACCGTGGAACCTTCTACCCAGGTGGTGTTTCAAGTTTCATGTCTATTTATTTAAGGAAACTAAAGAGTGCAGATAGTTCTAATAGGAGTTTCCTACTGCGGGCACAAGTAAATCAGGCCACAGCCACAGGCTGGGTGAGCATCCAGGTGTCCAGCCTGGTATGGCTTTGTCCCCTAACTGCTGTCAGAACGACGCTGCTGGATTAGAGCTGCACTCTTTTGCAAACACAGTTGAAGTTCCTGTCAGCATTTCCCTTGTAAATCCCCAGTTTTGAGAAGCTTGTATTCAGCTGGAAAAATTTGTCCTGCGTAAACCTTAGCAGGCACTATCTCTGAAGTAGGGAGAGGTTATTTGGAGCCGGTAGGTTATTTTTTAAAGCAATTTGCTTAATTGATTTGGCCCTTGTTGAGCTCACTGAAAGAGCTCAGAAGGACGGCTTGGTATTTTTTTTGTGTGTGTGTCTATGCTTATTTTAAAAATCCAATTAAACAAACTGGCATTGATCCAAATTTTCTGCACCTGAGGGGGGAAAGATAACCAAAAGAGAGAAAGAGAAAAATTAATGGACGGGGGTCACTCTAATCTTCATGATGGTTCTATTGCTGTGCAAATAAGTCCATGATTTAATGGTCCATTTGCATGGACCAGTTTGTCCTCTCCCATGGACTAGATAGATACAAGAAATTGTCCTCGTTATTTTCTATCAGAACAGTAATGAGACTCTGGGGAAAGGAGGCCCCTAGCATAAATTTATGAGACTTGATGGAGAATGCCGGTATCATCCTGGACTTCCTTAGCCTTTAGTCAGGCTGGGTGGGATCCTAGATTCTTAGTGGTTTTCTGTTAAGAACATGGTAGTGTTCCTACTTGGGCTTGGAGCATGAAAGACTAATTCAGATTTGCATAGCCTATTCTGTATTATAATAATACGGAATTACCTTCATCACAGTGGATCATGAATAGCAATGCCAAGTTTTAAATCTATTTTTTGGCAAGGTAGGAGAAGGTAGTTATAGGAGAAGGTAGTCTACGAGAACTCTTGGCATCTTCGGGGCTAAGGAAATGTGGAATTATCTGTTTAGAGAATACTGTCAATAGCTGCCAAGCCAGGCTACAGAACCCACTATTTTCTCCACTCATTTCTCCCAAAATACAAAGTTCAGGTTTGGGTGTAATGCATCCAAAGTGCCTGTGGACATGTTGATCCTGCCAGATGCTCAAGGAAGAGAGGCTAAGTGCAGACTCAGACTCGGGAGCCATCAACAAACAGGTGGCACATAAAAGCTATAGAGTCGATAACTCCCAGGGCAAGTGTATTAGAAGAGCCATGACTTAAAGATGCAATTTTGGGGAACAGCAACAGTTCATGATTGCAGCAGGAAAGACGGGCCCAGGAGTTCACCGAGGGGAAAAGACTTCAGGGTTCAAAGTCATTTAGTGACCAAGGAAGGGAAGATCAGTCAGAGGATGGTACCATTGGTCATCCCACATGCTTTGAAGTGTCAAGTAAGAGAGGAGAAAGACATCTACTAGACTCATAAATATGGGTGGTTTTTTTTCTTTTAAAATATGTCAACACATCCTAGCTACTTAAAATATTATTTAGAATGATAAAGGCTAACAAGCACTTTCATTGGAATAATGGAAACTTAAGGCTGCATTTCAGGGAGTGGAGGGATGTTACAGGAAGTGAAGCATAGACTATGTGTTTAAACAGGGCAGTTTAGGTCAGTGATTTTCAAAATTTGGGGTATAGTCTTTAGAGGGTATGAAATAAGTTTAAGTGAGTTGCAACCAGCATTTAAAAAACACATAATAGGGGCGCCTGGGTGGCTCAGTGGGTTAAAGCCTCTGCCTTCGGCTCAGGTCATGATCCCAGGGTTCTGGGATCGAGCCCCGCGTTGGGCTCTCTGCTCTGCGGACAGCCTGCTTCCTCCTCTCTCTCTGCCTGCCTCTCTGCCTGCTTGTGATCTCTGTCTGTCAAATAAATAAATAAAATCTTAAAAAAAAAATTTTTTTAAAAAAACACATAATAGTAAAGAATATAATAGAATAGAGTAGAATAAGATAGAAATAAAATGTTTGGAACATATTAAGGGCAAATACAATTTTAAGAGATTTTTAGTTTCAGCTACATTTATGTGTACACTAAGTTCAAATATGAAATGTGTTTTGTCCTGCAACTCAAAGTTAAAAAGTTGGAAAATCTTCTGGACTAAAATGCAAAAAAGATAGTTTGGAGTTAAGTTTTTTGTTTGTTTAAAGAAAGTACAGATGAAAGCCTGTTATCTGTGTAGAAGAAGATGGTTAAGAAGGAAAGGTTGAAATTTTTTAGTAAAAACATTGGTGCTCCTCATGGAATAAGGACCTCAAAGAAGTGGGGAGGATGGACTCAGATCTCATGCCAGGTGCTGGCTTTGAACAAGGAGAAGGAAAAATCACTCTTGGGACCAGAAGGAATGAGAATGAACATGTCTGAATGAAGCAGGTAGAGAAGAAACCTCATTACTTCAATTTTCTAAGTGAAGGAGGACATCAGCTCACCTGCTATGGGAGAGATAGGAATGGCTTGATTCCAGGGGCAACCGGTGATGTTGTAGACAGCCGCTGAAAGCAGTGGGGATGTGAGCTTTTGTGAACAAGTAACAGGACAGGTTAAAGAAATTCCTGGTTTTGTGCGGTTCCAGTCTGCAGAACCATATGTTTGTGTAGTGAAACACAGGGGGACCCCAAAAGACATATTCATCTCCTAAACCCCAGAAACTGCGAGTGTTGCTTTATTTGGGTGGGAGCATAGGCATGGTAGGAATAAGGGCTGAGAAATGACCTTAGAATGAGGCCAAGCTCAGCCCATGATTTTTGAAATGGAAGAATGTCAGGGGACAAGAGTTAGGTATGACGGTGCATGTCCACAGAGAGAAGATGATGTCCCATAGCATGGAGGGGGTCAAAGAACGTCACCTTCAGTAACAGAAACGACATCTGTAGTATATCCCAGAAGAGCAAGGTTCTCAATGGGATACGACAGAGGAGTAATGGCGTATTGCAACATGTGGGGAAAGTGACGATACTGACCGGCTGATGCCATGGTGTATAGACGGGACAAAAATGGCAGTCTCTACTTGAAAGGACTCTAGAGAAAGCCACACCCATGATAGAAAGCCAAGTTTTTTTTTACCGCCAGAAGATAGAGAATGCTTTCTGCAAACAGAACACTTATTCTCAACCCTGGACGGGATGCATGTTAGAATCATATGCATACCTTCCCTGTGTTTAAGACCCAGTCCCAGAAATTCTAGTCTGATTGTCTGGGGTAGAACTTAAATATTAGTTTTGATTGATTGATTCATTTATTTATTTGAGAGAAGGAGGAGGGGCAGAGGTAGAGGGAAAGAGAGAATCTGCAAGAAGATTCCCACTGCTTGTAGAGCCAAATGTGGGACTCAGTCCCAGGACCCTGAGATCATGACCTGAGCCAAAATCAAGAGTCAGATACTTAACTGACTGAGCCACCCAGGTGCCCCAAATAGTAGTATTATCTAAAATGCTTCAGCTGATGCTGATGGGTAGTCACTTAAGAACCGTCAATGGGGCTAATTATCCTAAAAAGGTATTCTAGAAGGCAAAAGGAAAAAGTTGGCAGGAAGGTCAGCAGTGGGCAGTTGGTAAGGAGAGGAGGGAACCGAAGCCAGCGTGGGGTCCAGCGCAAAATGACAAGGCAGCATCCCTTGTTCAAAATGATTAGGAATTTCCAGACAATGACAGCAGAGCCTGAAACTAAACCCAGGTCCTTCTGAGGGCAGGGCCTGTGCAGCTGCCCAGACCACACTTGCCAGCAGCTGGCCCTATCCCAAGTAGGAGGCAAGGGATCAAGATGGCAAAGATGTAAAGCAGGAGTTCCCCGTACAATTTTGGGATCCATCCTTTGGTGCAGGGACCAGCTAATCATTAGCAGCACAGGGGCCCAACGGAGCCAGTCATCAGTGGGCAGGTGTGTGGAGGGGCCTCTACGCTGTGCTTGGCAGCTGGAGAGCCCTGTCTGCTAAAGGAGAAACATGGAAAGAGTTTAGTCACATGATTCCTCCTTTTGTCAAAAGGTTTCAATGGAGAGTTCAGATGCAGCATTCTACCTTCTCGTCTATGCTCTTATCCTTTGACTACTTAAAAAAAATTTTTTTCATTTATTTGACAGAGAGAGAGAGAGAGTGCACGCACAAGCAGAAGGAGAAGGAGAAGCAGACTCCCCACCGAGCAGGGAGCCGGAAGCAGGGCTCAATCCCAGGACCCTGGGATCATGACCTGAACTGAAGGCAGATGCTTTACCTACTGAGCCACCCAGGTCCCAATTCTGACTAATTTTTTAAAAACCCACTACCCCATTAACTCTTCAGGACAGACCCTCCATGGAGGGCCCCGGGAGCTTGCCGTCCTCCTGCGCACGTGCAGCTGGACTTCATTGCTGCTGTCTTTGTGCCCTTTTCTGCGTCCACAGTTACTTCTCAGGTGGAGTAACAGTGAATGGGCCTCTCTTGCCGCTTCCTTCCAACACCAGCTCAGAATTTACTCTTCTGGGGAGCTCTCCATTACCAGCCAAACATCACTCAGCCAGCCCCTCCTTCCACTACTATTGATCCCTTTACAATTGGGCAGCACTTTTAATTTTTCAAAGAGCTTTCACATACATTTTCTCATTTGACCCTTACAACAATCTCGTGAAGTAGGTAGAGCAAGTATTATTATCCCCATTTGGAAGACGGGAAAATGAAATACGATGCACTTAAGTGGCAGGCCCTGAGTGATGTGACGTGCAGGTGGTCCATGGCCGCGCGGGCCAGAGTGGGACCCTCCCCACTCCCCATCGGTGCAGAGAAGCTGCCAGTGGACACAGAGTGATTGTAATAGGGGTCACGTTAATTTCCCAGTCTTAGTATTTGCTATAAACACTGTTACTGGTCTGCTCCAGGGCCCTACGACTCAGAGCACAATCCGTGGGCAGGCAGTGACTGCATAATCTTAGATCATCCTAGACCTATAGGATCACAATTTGTGGTCCCCAGATTTAAGATCCCCAGGTATCTGCAACAACGCAGATGGACCTCGAAGGCATTATACAAAATGAAATAAGTCAGAGAAAGACACATACTGGATGAGCTCATTTATATGGGGAAATCTAAAAAAGAAGAAAAAAAAACCCAAACTCATAGGAAAAGTGATTTGTGGTCATGAGAAGTGTAAGAGGGTGGTAGAAGGGGGAACTGGAGGAGAGGAGACAGAGGAAAGGTATAAACTGCCAGTCATTGGAGAAATAAGTACAGCGTGATGACTACAATTACCACTGCTGTATGGTACATTTGAAAGTTGCTAAGGGAGTAGATCCTAAGAATCCTCATAATGGGATAAAAATCTTTTTCTTTTTTTCTTTTTTTTTTGTATCTACATGAAATGACAGATGTTAACTAAACTTATTGTGGCAATCATTTCATGGCATAGGTAAATTAAATCATGATGGTAGACCTTAAAAAAAACAGGCTGTATATGTGTCAATTATATCTCATATAACTGGGGGAAAAGGTCCCAAGTGGTTTCGAGAGCCACTGCTGTTGATCATGTGCATGTATGTGTGTGTGTGGCCTCTCTGAGTCTCACGAACAATACCAACAGCAAACCTCACGTAGATATTACTACACATAATATCTGCAAATTCAGTTACTCCCTATGCCAGGTGCAGCTGGAGAAGAGGAGAGTGCCGTTGCAGTCTATCTTCTACAAACAACCAGCTCAAAGCATGGGGAGGTTAAGTGACTTTGCCTAACCCCAGGAAAAGTGACACAACTGGGATTTGAACCCATGTAGTGAGGCACCAGCATGAGTGTTTTTGAGCCCACCTCCCTGGGGCAAGAAAGGCACGCCCTCCTTGGTCTTTGCGGGTCTTTGCGGACTGTTCCAGAGCACTTAGAAGACACCAGTCTCAATACAGTAGTGATGACATAGGTTTTCTGCCCTGATCAATAATCCTATAATAAAGTGAATACAATCACATTATCATAATGCAACTGTCTCTGCAATTATCTGGAGTCCAGCACCTTGGAAACTCAGGCTTCCAGAGGACCTTCAGAGTTGACCCGGAAGCAATTTAATTAGGAAAATGTGGCCTTCACTTTCCTAATGAAACTCCCCCCCGCCAGAACGTCCCTCCCCCAGACACAGGTCATCACCAGTCAGACACCAGTAGAGCAGTGATGATTGAGGAAGCATGTTTTAGGAAGTGAAAACTTTCTTGCCTGCCCCAGTCTTGCCTAATGGGACCAACCTGTGGAGCAGATGCTAAGTCACCAGATAAAATGGACAGCAGAGGGGGCTCAGTGATGGTGTTGAGTAACCCTCCGGCAGGCAAAACCTAGGCACCGCAGAAAATTCTCATTCTCGTTAGCCAGCGCATTAAAGATGAAATCCACATTGTCTACAGCTGACTTCTCTCAAAATCAAACATAAGGAATAATCCAGAAAAACATGAGGCTGCTTTGGTGATGTGAGCCGTACTTGTTCTCTCTGACAAAGGTATAGGCTGAGGGATGAGCCCTCCAGACCGAAATAACACTGCAGGAATCTTGAGGTGGGAGATGTTCCTCCTCCACTTTTCATGGGAAAGAGGAGACAAGGTCCTGCACGGGGAGGGGTCGGCTGGCCAGTGGTGGCTGTGTGGCAGAGGTAAGTATGTTGCTGCTGGCCCAGAGAAGGGTGCTGACAGCTATGAAGGAGGGAGGGGAGAAAAGATGAAGGAAGAGAACAAGAAAAATGGGAACTGGCAAAAGTACACTCTTTGCTTTGCTGACTGACTTCGGATAAAGACACCTCTGGGACAGAATGGCTAAATCACAGTGATCCTTCTGGTAAGTGGTGTGAGCATGGAAAGGACGGGGTGGAGGGCAGGCAAGGGTGAAATCCAGGTGTCCAGTTTGGGGTCTTTTGAATGGAGGATGAGGATGTCAGTCTGTGAGCTGAAGAAACCAGCAAAGGAAATAATGATTTTTGTGGATCCTTAGATATTGGAGCTTCTTCCACAAAAAAAAAAAAAAAAAATCAAAAGTATATTTTAAGATTGCATTGGTATAAAGAGAGATATAATCTGGGGGATTCATTATTACATTTATTATTATATGTGTTTATTATTATTATGTGCTATATTTGTAAACTGCAAATATCTTTATTACATTTGTTTTCCTTCTAATCTTAAGCACAATTAAAATTAAAACATTGTCATGTGCACATGAAAAAATGTTCATCATCACTAGCCATCAGGGAGATTCAAATTAAAACCACATTGAGATACCACCTGACACCAGTTAGATGGCCAAAATTAGCAAGACAGGAAACAACGTGTGTTGGAGAGGATGTGGAGAAAGGGGAACCCTCTTACACTGTTGGTGGGAATGCAAGTTAGTGCAGCCACTTTGGAGAACAATGTGGAGATTCCTGAAGAAATTAAGAATAGAGCTTCCCTATGACCCTGCAATTGCACTGCTGGGTATTTACCCCAAAGATACAGATGTAGTGAAAAGAAGGGCCATCTGTACCCCAATGTTTATTGCAGCAATGGCCACGGTCGCCAAACTGTGGAAAGAACCAAGATGACCTTCAATGGATGAGTGGATAAGGAAGTAGTGGTCCATATACACAATGGAGTATTATGCCTCCATCAGAAAGGATGAATACCTAACTTTTGTAGCAACGTGGACGGGACTGGAAGAAATTATGCTGAGCGAAATAAGTCAAGCAGAGAGAGTCAAGTATCATATGGTCTCACTTATTTGTGGAGCATAACAAATAACATGGAGGACATGGGGAGATGGAGAGGAGAGGGAGTTGAGGGAAACTGGAAGGGGAGATGAACCATGAGAGACTATGGACTCTGAAAAACAACCAGAGGGTTTGGAAGGGGTGAGGGGTGGGAAGTTGAGGAACCAGGTGGTGGGTAATAGGGAGGACACGTACTGCATGGAGCACTGGGTGTGATGCCAAAACAATGAACACTGTTATGCTGTAAATAAACAAATAAACAAATAAAAAAAAAACAAAAACAACAACAAAAAAAAAACATTGTCATGGGACCCTACAAGTATCAGGGTCACTGGGCTTCACCTATTGTGCCTAACAAAGTTAGCCCTAGACATGTGTCCTGACTGGCCTGGAAGTCAAGGACTTGCCTTGTCTGTTCTTATGGCTTCATTGTTAGCAGTGTACCATTTTCATATTCAAAATTGACCTACTTTGGATGGTCAAACATATGGTCACCTTACAGTGATGCCCTAAGTTTGGGAAACACTTAGTTTGGGGTGCCCATTGAGGCATCTGAACAGTGTCTAGTAAAACATTGACGGTACGATTGGAAGTCTGAGTAAAGACTTGGAGTCAAAATATAGGGTGTGAACTATTGGTATTTAAATCCCATTAAAGCCATGGGACTGAACGTATGAGAAAAACAAAGGAGGAAAGACAGCACCCCAGGAAAGCACATTCCAGGGAGGGACAGAAGAAGGACTACTGAGGGGGAAAAAAAAAGCGGTAGGAGGAGAAAACAGTGTGGTGTTGCAAAACCAGGGAAAAATAATTTGATGGCTGAGGGCAGAGACAACAGCATGGAACCCTGAAGAGAGGTCACGTGAGAAGGGAAGTCAAGTGTTTCTGGCTTTGGCTACAAGGATCATGTTGCCGCTCCAGGTGAGAGAAATGGGACTGCAGTGATTGGAGGGGGTCCACACAGCAGTAACTTGAAGAGGACATGGGGTGGGAGAGGAGATGCAGCCTGTAATGCCCTCCCTCAGCTGTCAGGGCCCTGACAGGGAAGAGAGAGAGCAGGGAATAACAGGCGAGGATGTGGGGACTTGGTTTTTCTTAAGATGAGAAGGACGTGGGTGTCTGGGTGGCTCAGTTGGTTGAGTGACTGCCATCAAGTCCTGTGTAGGGCTCCCTGCTCAACAGGGTGTCTGCTTCTCCCTCTGACCTTCCCCCTCTCATGCTCACTCTCCCTCAAATAAATAAAATCTTAAAAAAAAAGAAGGACATGAGTAGATGAAAGACTAGATATGAAGGAACCAGTTGAGAGCAATCAGCATGAGTGATCAGCATGATCAGACAGGAGAGAGGAGCAATCACCTGGGGAGATTTGACTGGACCAGGAACATCTTTTTTACATGAACAGGAGCAAGGACGGGTGTGGCTGCAGGTAAGTTTATAGGTGTTTTCCAAGTACAATGATAATAAAGAGATCACAATAATATATGAATGCAATGAAAATCAGACAGTGCTGGTCATGATTTTCTAATTATAATTACCCTTAAAAATAAGACTCTTTACGTACACAATATAAAAACATTGGGGCTAAACCCCAATTTTCAACCCTGCAGAGCTGATAGAAGTGGCCAGTGGAAATTCAATTAGAAATTCATACTTTATTGTGACCTCTGAATTTAACAATGGGTTCCAAGTTATGCCTGTGAAGTGCATTCTGCCTGGGGATGTCTGTTGGTCAGCAAGAGTGTTTGCCTTTAATAAAGCATTTCCATCAGCTTCTGGCTCATTCTCCAAGAGAATGATGTGTGCAGCCAGGATCCTTCTGCTCTAAGGACTCCAATCCACTTCCAGGGTGAATCCAAGGGAGCCTTCTTCATTCACATCCCTCACATGGGCTCTCCATGGGGTCTCTCTCTTCATCTGGCAGAAGCAGTCATGGACCCAACTTGAACTAACATGAGAAGCAAGCTCTGTGGCTCAGAAATTTCTGCCAAACTCTTCAATTGTCTCTGTTTCAGGCTGGAATATTAGAAGTTAAGAAGAGAGGCAGAATAGGCTTAATTCTTTTCTATATAGTCCTTGCACACTATCATGGCAGCCTGCAGGCAAAGAAGGTGTCTATGCTAAGAATCTGTGATTCCCTCTACATTCCCAACCACCACTTAGAGGAACTATATTTGGAACATATTATCCAATAGGCCACAAGGAAATAGTGCAGACCTTTACTAGAAGAGGCCCAATATGAGTCATAGAAAAGGACCATCATCAATTTATAAAAATAATAAAAAGCTACAGGATCCCCAGTTGTTTTGGTTATTAGGGAATGGCTTCCATGAGAGGCCATAGCACGAGAGCAGTGATTATCTTCTACATAACTCATTCTTAGGGAAAATCGTGACAAGATTAAGAGGGAAGATCATGGATACAGAAACTAGTTGGTTAAATTAGAGTCAGATCACTCACTACACTTTTTGGGGATTTCCTATACAAAATGTTTATTGAGTACTTCATGGATTGTCTCATGAATCCCTACATCAACTCTACACAGTAGTTACTGTTGTCATTCCCATTTAACAGATACAGAAAACTCATTAAGAAAGTTAAGTGATTTGCCTGAGGTTAGCTAAGCAGTGATAGAACTAGCTCAGACTCCAGATGGAGTCCACATTTTTATCGATTGCCCATCCTTTCTCTCTCTACAGCTGTGCTTTCCAATATGGTAGCCACCAGCTCCACATAAATACGGAGCTCTTGAATTGTAGCTAGATTAAATAGAGATGTGAAGTTAGGATAAAATACACATCAGATTTCTAACACTTAGTATGAAAAATATTTGTAAAATATCCTATTCTTGAGCACCTGGGTGGCTCAGCTGGTTGAGCAACTGCCTTCGGTCATGATCCTGGGGTCCTGGGATCAAGTCCCACACTGGGCTTCCTCTGCTCTGTGAGAAGACTGCTTCTCCCTCTGCCTTTGCCTGCAACTCCCCCTGCTTGTGCATGCTCATTCTCTCTCTTTGTCAAATAAATAAATAAAATCTTTTTTTTAAAGATTTTATTTATTTATTTGTCAGAGAGAGAGAGAGAGAGCGAGAGAGAGAGCAAGTGAGCACTGGCAGACAGAGTAGCAGGCAGAGGCAGAGGAGAAGCAGGCTCCCCTCCAAGCAAGGAACCCGACATGGGACTTGATCCAGCCGAAGGCAGCTGCTTAACCAACTGAGTCACCCAGGCGTCCCTAAATAAAATCTTTTAAAAAATAAAATAAAATATCCCATTCTTAAGTTTTTAGACTGCCTGCATTTGAAATGATAATATATTGGGGGGTTTTGGAATAAGTAAATTAAATTAATTTCTTCTCTTTCTACTTTTTCAATATGGCTTATAGAAAATTTAAAATTATATCTGTGGCTTGCATTTGTGGCTCATGTTATATTTCTATGGGGCAGCATTTCTCTAGTTTTAAAAAAGGGATCTGAAGGGGTAAACCTTTGGCAAGTCTCAGCTTCAATTTTCTGAAACATGGGGGAGAGATATGTAGTAACTAATTTTCAAGTATTTTCCTATGCTCCCAAGGTTATATATGTCTTAAAAATAATAACATTCTAGTTAAGAATGACCTTCCATGTATTAAGTGCTATAGAGTAATCCTGTAAGTTTTGTAGAATAAGCTGTTTATGGCTATGCAAGCAAGGAATTAAACTGATGTAGGAGTTCAGTCTAAAACAACATGTCATAAATAAAACAAGACGAAATCAGAGAAGGAGAAAAACCATAAAAGACTCTTAATCATAGGAAATAAACTGAGGGTTGGGGGAGGTGAGGGAGTTGGGAAGATGGGGTAACTGGGTGACGGACATTAAGGAGGGCACACGATATAATGAGCCCTGGGTGTTATATAAGACAGAAGAATAGGGGCGCCTGGGTGGCTGAGGGGGTTAAGCCTCTGCCTTTGGCTCAGGTCATGATCCCAGGATTCTGGGATCAAGCCCCACATCGGGCTCTCTGCTCAGCAGGGAGCCTGCTTCCCTTCCTCTCTCTCTACCTGCCTCTCTGCCTGCTTGCGATCTCTGTCAAATAAATAAATAAAATCTTAAAAATAAAAAAAGACTGATGAATCACTGACCTCTACCTCTGAAACCAATAATACATTATACGTTAATTTAATTGAATTTAAATAAAAAAACCCAATTTTATGATCAATCAGTAACAGTTTGCATATCCAACAGTAGAGAATGGTTATGGAAATTACAGAATATATGGAAATTACAGAGGTGAAATGTTAAATAAAATATTAAATATGATGCATCTAAGATTTTACAATACTGGGAAATGTTTGTGATCTAATGTTAAATGTATACTATTATCTTAACTATGGGAATTATATATCTTAACTATGAGAACATATATGTACAAGGACAAAGTAGAAACAGAGCACTGAAAGGTTAACAGTGGCTATCTCTAGGGAAGAATAAGGTTTGGGGTGATTTTTCTAAGAAAACTAATCTCCTTATACCTTTCTGATTTCTCTACCAGGAGCAAGTGTTTCTTTTTAAGAAATGATGCTTTAGCAAAGCCAACAATCTTTCCTTTTCCAGACTCTCTGCTCTCCTCCTCCACTGACATTAAAAACAAATAAGCAAGTAAACACACAAACAAAAAACAATTGCAAAACTTGTCTGAAGAAATCTTTAGCTCTTTGGCAATCATAGAACTGTGGAACATGAGGAAGTTAAGTTGAATAAAGGCCTGTCTCATTTTATCGTACTTCACAGATGCTGCGTTTTTAACATATGGAAGGTTTATTGCAACACGGCTTCAAGCAAGTCCTTTGGTGCCATTTTCCCAACAGCATTTGCTCACTCTATGTCTCTGGGCCTCATTTTGGTCATTGTTGAAATATTTCTAACTTTTTCACAATTATTATTTTTTATGGAGATCTGTGATCAGTGATCTTTGGTGTAACTATTGTAATTGTTTGGGGGCACCACAAACATAAGATGACAAACTTGATGATAAATGTCAGTGTCTGACCATTCTACCAACAGGCCATTCCCTCACTTCTCTCCCCCTCCTTGGGCCTCCTTGTTCTCTGAGACACAAGGCTATTAAAATTTGGCCAACTAATCGTGGCCTCTAAGTGTTCAAGTGAAAAGAAGAGTCTCATGTCTCTCGCTTTACATTAAAAAAACTAGAAATGATTAAGCCCTCGGCCTGCCAAGACAAAAAACCAAGATGTGAGTGCAAGGGAAAAGTTCCTGAAGGAAATTAAAAGTGCTACTCCAGTGAACACACGAATGATAAGAAAGCAGAACAGCCTTACTATTGATGTGGAGAAAGTTCAAGTGGTCTGGATAGAAGATCAAACCAGCCACAATATTCCCTTAAGCCAAAGCCTGACCCAGAAAGAGGCCCTAACTCTCTTCGACTCTGTGAAGGCTGAGAGAGGTGAGGAAAGTTGCAGAAGAAAAGTCTGAAGCTGGCAGATGTTGGTTCTTGAGGTTTAAGGAAAGAAGCCATCTCCATGATACAAAAGTATACGGTAGCTACAGCAGATGCTGATGTAGAAGCCACAGCAAGTTCTCCAGAAGACCCAGCTGAGATGCTAAGTGATGGTGGCTGCACTAAACAACAGATTCTCAGTGTAGATGGGACAGGCTTCTATCAGAAGATGATGCCATTTAGGCCTGGCTTCAAAGTTTCAAAGGACAGGCTGACTTTCTTAGAGTCTAATGCAGCTGTTGACTTTATGCAGAAGCCAATGCTCATTTACCATTCTGAAAACCCAGGGGCCTTAAGAATTTGCCAAATTTACTCTGCCAGTGCTCTCTCAGTGGAACAATGCCTGGATGACAGCACGCCTGTTTCCAACACAGTGTACTGAGTATTTTAAGCCCACTGTTGAGATCTACTGCTCAGGAAAAAAAAAATCCTTTCAAAATATGACTCTTCATTGGCAATGTACCTGATCACCCAAGAGCTCCAGTGGAGACAGACAAGGAGATTATTGCTGCTTTTGTGCCTGCTAACACAATATCCATTCTACTGCTCATGGATCAAGGAATAATTCTGACTCTTAAGTCTTATTACTTAAGAAATATGTTTCAGGAGGAGTCAAGGTGGCGGAGAAGTAGCAGCCTGAGACTACATCAGGTAGCAGGAGATCAGCTCGATAGCTTATCTAAACATTGCAAACACCTACAAATCCAACGGGAGAGCGAAGAGAAGAAGAACAGCAACTCTAGAAACAGAAAATCAACCACTTTCTGAAAGGTAGGACTGGCGGAGAAGTGAATCTAAAACGACGGGAAGATAGACCACGGGGGGAGGGGCCGGCTCCCGGCAAGCGGCGGAGGAACGGAGCACAAAATCAGGACTTTTAAAAGTCTGTTCCACTGAGGGACATTGCTCCAGAGGCTAAACCGGGGTGAAGCCCACGCGGGGCCAGCGTGGCCCCAAGCCCCGCAGGTTCACAGAAGGATCGGGGGTGTCAGAGTGTCGGAGAGCTCGCAGGTATTAGAACGGAGAAGCCAGCTGCAGAGACAGAGCCGAGGACTGAACTCTCAGCTCGGGGTTACCTTGAACTGGTCGCGGGCTGGGTGAGCTCGGAGCGCGGCTAGAGGCTGGGGATACGGGAGTGATTGGGTGCTGTCCTCTGGGGGCGCACTGAGGAGTGGGGCCCCAGGCTCTCGGCTCCTCCGGGCTGGAGACTGGGAGGCCGCCATTTTCATTCCCGTCCTCCGGAACTCTACGGAAAGCGTTCAGGGAACAGAAGCTCCCAAAAGCGAACCCGAGCCAATTACTTAGTCCGGCCGCCGGTAAGGGCGGTGCAATCCCGCCTCGGGCAAAGACACTTGAGAGTCACTACAACAGGCCCCTCCCCCAGAAGATCAACAAAATATCCAGCCAGGACGAAGTTCATCTATCAAGGAGAAAGCAGGTTCAATTCCTAAGACAGCAGAGCAATTCCAGAGGAGGAGAAAGCAAAGCACGGAACTCATGATTTCTCCCCATGATTCTTTAGTCTTGCGGCTACTTCAATTTTTTTTTTCTTTTTTCAATTTTTTTTTCTTTTTTCAATTTTTTTTTCTTTTTTCTTCTTCTGCTAAATTTTTTAAAACTTTTACCCTTTTCTTTTTTAACGTTTTTTGACTAGTTCATCTAAATATATATATTATTTCTTTCTTTTTTATATTTTTTTATTTGTTTTATTTTTTAAATTTTTTTTTTCAGAACCTGTTTTTATCCCCTTTCTCCCCCCCACAATTTGGGGTCTCTTCTGATTTGGCTACAGCGCATTTTTCTGGGTCTTTGCCACCCTTTTAGTAGTTTATTTGCTCCTTCATATCCTCTTATCTGGACAAAATGACAACGCGGAAAAAATCACCACAAACAAAAGAACAAGAGACAGTACCGAAGGCTAGGGACCTAATCAACACAGACATGGGTAATATGTCAGATCAAGAGTTCAGAATGACGATTCTGAACATTCTAGCCGGGCTCGAAAAAGGCATGGAAGATATTAGAGAAACCCTCTCTGGAGATATTAAAGCTCTTTCTGGAGAAATTAAAGAACTAAAATCTAACCAAGTTGAAATAAAAAAAGCTATTAATGAGGTGCAATCAAAAATGGAGGCTCTCACTGCTAGGATAAATAGGCAGAAGAAAGAATTAGTGATATAGAAGACCAAATGACAGAGAATAAGGAAGCCGAGCAAAAGAGGGACAAACAGCTACTGGACCATGAGGGGAGAATTCGAGAGATAAGTGACACCATAAGATGAAACAACATTAGAATAATTGGGATTCCAGAAGAAGAAGAAACAGAGAGGGGAGCAGAAGGTCTATTGGAGAGAATCATTGGAGAGAATTTCCCTAATGTGGCAAAGGGAACAAGCATCAAAATCCAGGAGATGCAGAGAACCCCCCTCAAAGTCAACAAGAATAGGTCCACACCCCGTCACCTAATAGTAAAATTTACAAGTCTTAGTGACAAAGAGAAAATCCTGAAAGCAGCCCGAGAAAAGAAGTCTGTAACATACAATGGTAAAAATATTAGATTGGTGGCATGCTTATCCACAGAGACCTGGCAGGCCAGAAAGAGCTGGCATGATATATTCAGAGCACTCAACGAGAAAAACATGCAGCCAAGAATATTCTATCCAGCTAGGCTATCATTGAAAATAGAAGGAGAGATCAAAAGCTTCCAGGACAAACAAAAACTGAAAGAATTTGCAAACACCAAACCAGCTCTACAGGAAATATGGAAAGGGGTCCTCTAAGCAAAGAGAGAGCCTAAAAGTAGTAGATCAGAAAGGTACAGAGACAATATACAGTAACAGTCACCTTACAGGCTAATAATGGCACTAAATTCGTATCTCTCAATAGTTACCCTGAATGTTAATGGGCTAAATGCCCCAATCAAAAGACACAGGGTATCAGAATGGATAAAAAAACAAAACCCATCAGTATGTTGCCTACAAGAAACTCATTTTAGACGCGAAGACACCTCCAGATTGAAAGTGAGGGGGTGGAAAACAATTTACCATGCTAATGGGCATCAGAAGAAAGCTGGGGTGGCAATCCTTATATCAGATCAATTAGATTTTAAGCCAAAGACTATAATAAGAGATGAGGAAGGACACTATATCCTACTCAAAGGGTCTGTCCAACAAGAAGATCTAACAATTTTAAATATCTATGCCCCTAACGTGGGAGCAGCCAACTATATCAACCAATTAATAACAAAATCAAAGAAACACATCAATAATAATACAATAATAGTAGGGGACTTTAACACTCCCCTCACTGAAATGGACAGATCATCCAAGCAAAAGATCAACAAGGAAATAAAGGCCTTAAATGACACACTGGACCAGATGGACATCACAGATATATTCAGAACATTTCATCCCAAAGCAACAGAATACACATTCTTCTCTAGTGCACATGGAACCTTCTCCAGAATAGATCACATCCTGGGTCACAAATCATGTCTCAACCAGTATCAAAAGATTGGGATCATTCCATGCATATTTTCAGACCACAATGCTCTGAAGCTAGAACTCAATCACAAGAGGAAAGCTGGAAAGAACCCAAATACATGGAGACTAAACAGCATCCTTCTAAGAATGAATGGGTCAACCAGGAAATTAAAGAACTGAAAAAGTTCATGGAAACAAATGATAATGAAAACACAACAGTTCAAAATCTGTGGGACACACCAAAGGCAGTCCTGAGAGGAAAATATATAGCGGTACAAGCCTTTCTCAAGAAACAAGAAAGGTCTCAAGTACACAACCTAACCCTACTCGTAAAGGAGCTGGAGAAAGAACAAGAAAGAAACCCTAAACCCAGCAGGAGAAGAGAAATCATAAAGATCAGAGCAGAAATCAATGAAATAGAAACCAAAAAAACAATAGAAAAAATCAATGAAACTAGGAGCTGGTTCTTTGAAAGAATCAATAAGATTGATAAACCCCTGGCCAGACTCATCAAAAAGAGAAAGGACCCAAATAAATAAAATCATAAATGAAAGGGGAGAGATCACAACTAACACCAAAGAAATACAGACAATTATAAGAACATACTATGAGCAACTCTACGCCAACAAATTGGACAATCTGGAAGAAATGGATGCATTCCTAGAGACATATAAACTACCAAAACTGAACCAGGAAGAAATCATAAACCTGAACAGGCCCATAACCAGTAAGGAGATTGAAACAGTCATCCAAAATCTCCAAACAAACAAAAGCCCAGGGCCAGACGGCTTCCCAGGGGAATTCTACCAAACATTTAAAGAAGAACTAATTCCTGTTCTCCTGAAACTGTTCCAAAAAATAGAAATGGAAGGAAAACTTCCAAACTCATTTTATGAGGCCAGCATCACCTTGATCCCAAAACCAGACAAGGATCCCAACAAAAAAGAGAACTACAGACCAATATCCTTGATGAACACAGATGCAAAAATTCTCGCCAAAATACTAGCCAATAGGATTCAACAGTACATTAAAAGGATTATTCACCACGATCAAGTGGGATTTATTCCAGGGCTGCAGGGTTGGTTCAACATCCGCAAATCAATCAATGTGATAGAACACATTAATAAAAGAAAGAACAAGAACCATATGATACTCTCAATAGATGCTGAAAAAGCATTTGACAAAGTACAGCATCCCTTCCTGATCAAAACTCTTCAAAGTGTAGGGATAGAGGGCACATACCTCAATATTATCAAAGCCATCTATGAAAAACCCACCATAAATATCATTCTCAATGGAGAAAAACTGAAAGCTTTTCCGTTAAGGTCAGGAACACGGCAGGGATGTCCATTATCACCACTGCTATTCAACATAGTACTAGAAGTCCGAGCCTCAGCAATCAGACAACAAAAAGAAATTAAAGGCATCCAAATTGGTAAAGAAGAAGTCAAACTATCACTCTTCGCAGATGATATGATACTATATGTGGAAAACCCAAAAGACTCCACTCCAAAACTGCTAGAACTTGTCCAGGAATTCAGTAAAGTGTCAGGATATAAAATCAATGCACAGAAATCAGTTGCATTTCTGTACACCAACAACAAGACAGAAGAAAGAGAAATTAAGGAGTCAATCCCATTTACAATTGTACCCAAAACTATAAGATACCTAGGAATAAACCTAACCAAAGAGACTAAGAATCTATACACAGAAAATTATAAAGTACTCATGAAAGAAATTGAGGAAGACACAAAGAAATGGAAAAATGTTCCATGCTCCTGGATTGGAAGAATAAATATTGTGAAAATGTCTATGCTACCTAAAGCAATCTACACATTTAATGCAATCCCTATCAAAATACCATCCATTTTTTTCAAAGAAATGGAACAAATAATCCTAAAATTTATATGGAACCAGAAAAGACCTTGAATAGCCAAAGGAATATTGAAAAAGAAAGCCAAAGTTGGTGGCATCACAATTCCGGACTTCAAGCTCTATTACAAAGCTGTCATCATCAAGACAGCATGGTACTGGCACAAAAACAGACACATAAATCAGTGGAACAGAATAGAGAGCCCAGAAATCGACCCTCAACTCTATGGTCAACTAATCTTCGACAAAGCAGGAAAGAATGTCCAATGGAAAAAAGACAGCCTCTTCAATAAATGGTGCTGGGAAAATTGGACAGCCACATGCAGAAAAATGAAATTGGACCACTTCCTTACACCACACACGAAAATAGACTCCAAATGGATGAAGGACCTCAATGTGAGAAAGGAATCCATCAAAATCCTTGAGGAGAATTCAGGCAGCAACCTCTTCGACCTCAGCCGCAGCAACATCTTCCTAGGAACAATGGCAAAGGCAAGGGAAGCAAGGGCAAAAATGAACTATTGGGACTTGATCAAGATCAAAAGCTTTTGCACAGCAAAGGAAACAGTTAACAAAACCAAAATACAACTGACAGAATGGGAGAAGATATTTGCAAATGACATATCAGATAAAGGGCTAGTATCCAAAATCTATAAGGAACTTAGCAAACTCAACACCCAAAGAACAAACAATCCAATCAAGAAATGGGCAGAGGACATGAACAGACATTTCTGCAAAGAAGACATCCAGATGGCCAACAGACACATGAAAAAGTGCTCCACATCACTCGGCATCAGGGAAATACAAATCAAAACCACGATGAGATATCACCTCACACCAGTCAGAATGGCTAAAATTAACAAGTCAGGAAAAGACAGATGCTGGCGAGGATGCGGAGAAAGGGGAACCCTCCTTCACTGTTGGTGGGAATGCAAGCTGGTGCAACCACTCTGGAAAACAGCATGGAGGTTCCTCAAAATGTTGAAAATAGAACTACCCTATGACCCAGCAATTGCACTACTGGGTATTTACCCTAAAGATACAAACATAGTGATCCGAAGGGGCACGTGTACCTGAATGTTTATAGCAGCAATGTCTACAATAGCCAAACTATGGAAAGAACCTAGATGTCCATCAACAGATGAATGGATAAAGAAGATGTGGTATATATACACAATGGAATACTATGCAGCCATTAAAAGAAATGAAATCTTGCCATTTGCGACGACGTGGATGGAACTAGAGCGTATCATGCTTAGTGAAATAAGTCAATCGGAGAAAGACAACTATCATATGATCTCCCTGATATGAGGACATGGAGAAGCAACATGGGGGGTCAGGGTGATAGGAGAAGAATCAATGAAACAAGATGGGATTGGGAGGGAGACAAACCATAAATGACTCTTAATCTCACAAAACAAACTGGGGGTTCCTGGGGGGAGGTGGGATTGGGAGAGGGGGAGCGGGCTATGGACATTGGGGAGGGGAGGCGAACCATAAGAGACTATGGACTCTGAAAAACAACCTGAGGGTTTTGAAGGGTCAGGGGTGGGAGGTTGGGGCAACCTGAGGGTTTTGAAGGGACAGGGGTGGGAGGTTGGGGGAACAGGTGGTGGGTAATGGGGAGGGCACGTTTTGCATGGAGCACTGGGTGTTGTGCAAAAAGAATGAATACTGTTACGCTGAAAAAATAAATAAAATGGAAAAAATATAAAAAAAAAGAAATATGTTTCAAGGCTATTGCTGCCACTGATAGTGATTTATCTAATAGATCTGAGCAAAATAAATTTAATATCTTCTAGAGGGGATTCACCATTCTAGAGGCCATTAAGAACAATCACAATTCATGGGAAGAAATCAAAATATCAGAATTAACAGGAATTTGGAAGAAGAAGCTGAGTCCACCCCTCACGGATGACTTTGAGAGGTTCAAGACTTCAGTGGAAGAAGTCACTGCAGCTATGGTGGAAAGAGGAGAGAACTAGAGTAAGAAGTGGAGCCTGAAGATGGGACTGAATTGCTACAATCTCATGATAAAACTTGAACAAATGGGGGCGCCTGGGTGGTTCAGTGGGTTAAACCTCTGCCTTCGCTCAGGTCGTGATCTCAGGGTCCTGGGATCAAGCCCCCCATCGATCAGGCTCTCTGCTCAGCGGGGAGCTTGCTTCTCCGTCTCTCTCTGCCTGCCTCTCTGCCTACTTGTGATCTCTCTCTCTGTCCAATAAATAAATAAATAAATAAGGGGCGCCTGGGTGGCTCAGTGGATTGGGCCGCTGCCTTCGGCTCGGGTCGTGATCTCGGGGTCCTGGGATCGAGCCCCGCATCGGGCTCTCTGCTCCGCGGGGACCCTGCTTCCTCCTCTCTCTCTCTGCCTGCCTCTCTGCCTACTTGTGATCTCTCTGTGTCAAATAAATAAATAAAATCTTTTAAAAAAAATTAAAAAATAAATAAATAAATAAATAAATAACATCTTGGAAAAAAAAAAACTTGAACAAATGAAGAGTTCCTTCTCATGGATGAGCAAAAAAGTATTTCCTTGAGATGGAATCTACTCCTAATGCAGATACTGTGAAGATTATTGAAATTACCACAAAGGAGTTAGAATATTATCTAAACTTAGCTGATAAAGTAGAGCAGGATTTGAGAAGACTGACTCCATTTTTGAAAAAGTCCTATTATGGGTAAAATGCAATCAAACAGCATCTCGTGCTACAGAGAAATTATTTGAGGAAGAAAAAGTCAATTGAGGCAGCAAACTTCATTGTCTTATTTTAAGAAATTGCCAGGGCCACCCAGCCTTCAGCAACCACCACCCTGATCAGCCAGCAACCATCAACTTCAAGGCAAGACCCTCCATCAGCAATAAGATTACAACTCCCTGAAAACTCAGATGATAGCAGTTTTTGGCAATAAAGTGTTTTTTAACTAAGGTACGGATAATTTTTTTTAGAAATTAGGCTATTGCACACTTAGTAGACTCCAGCATAATGTAAATATAACTTTTATAGGCACCAGGAGATCAAAAAAATTCATTTGATGGCTTTATTACGCTATTTGCTTTATTGTGTGGTCTGGAACTGAAACCACATCTCTGAGATATGCCTATATAAGGATGTCTTCCCTGACTTTCAAAATTGCTAACACTTGGACTTGTTAAAGGCTGAAGTGATTTTCAAAGAGGAGCTTGAGTAGATGGTGCTGCTGCCAAAGACAGGGCCGAGGACAGGCTACCAGGTCTTCCTATCTGAAACCATACAGTAAGAAATAATGGTGGGTGTCTTAGGGCTAAGTACTTGGAATTTGGATTTCTTGCTAGAGTCTATTAAGGATGGCCATTAACCAACTGAAGGATTATTTCATTTTATAGTTGAAGATCTTTCTTTTTTTTAATCTGACAGCCTCCTCTTCTTTCTTTTTGACTCAATTTTTTATAACATAACATTGAGAGATCCTTGCTAAAACTGTCTAAGAAAAATCTAAATCTAAGTAATGGAAATCTTATAACTTACAGATTATTTGTTTTCCAAATTAAAATGCCCCCTCCCCGATGATTAAAAGTTAGGTATTCTATCTTTAAATATAGCTACTAAAACATTTTGACTAAAGAAAATTATTTAATTTCTAGCTAATAATCTTATAGCAGAACTCACAGCAGTATTATATAACAGAACTCGTGGGATGAATATATACTATAAAATACATCTAAGATATAGGTGAGCTCCATTTTAATTCTGATGTTTATTCCATATTTGCTAAAAAGTAATTTAAAATGGCTCATCATTCTAAGGAGATATGTAGGTTCCTGGATTAAATGAAGATTAGGTAGGTCTTAATATGTCTTCTGTGTCTATTGTTCCTCCTCTCCGATTAAATACATATAAGGATTTTGCAACATTGAAATTGCATGGTTATGCTGTTCAAAGCCAGGAAATTGGAAATTTTCAGCTCTTCTGATCATATGAACTCATCCATAGTACACAGATTGCATTGCATGTAGTACATGCATAACAATTCTCTGCAAAACTTTCATTCTCAAAGCATAATGACTTTTAAAAATTAAGTAATAAAGGAGAGAAATCAAAGGAGGTTTCTAATCTTTTTTTTTTTTTTAAAGAACGGGAATTTTCTCTGAGAATAAAAATCAGGAGGTGTTAAGATAATGGTGTGAAATTTAGATGCTGGATCTAATCAGATTTCAAAAGCAGTTGTCCAAAGGAAATAAAACTCTCTTTCGCTGTTCAAACTTCCTCTCCCCTGTCTGCATTCTCTTTGTGGTCCAGACTTTCTTTGCATAGGATGCGGGCGGGGCCTGTACTATTGAAATGTACATCTCCGCTAATTCCACAATGTAGGATTGTTAAACATAAAATAATGTACTGAGGTAGAGCATCACGCCATCCATCACAACAGACAAGTCGGGAAACAGAAATGCACTGCATTTTCAGAGTAAAATGCAATATAATGACCATTGCTTTGAAATGGATCAATCTGGCCGCGCTGGCGCAGCTGCCCGGCATTCAAAGCAGCAATCACCGCCGGCTCTGGTGTGGTACTTTTCTTCCCAATGTCATCTCATTTTATCCCCTCGGAAAATGGCAGTGGGGACAAAAAGATGCAGGACACACACATTAGGTTTTCCTCCAGAGTCCTTTCTATTGTGTTAACAACTCTCAATTGTGCTAGCAATTTTCTCCTGGCTTGTATATTAGGAATTACAGGGGCACAATTTGTACCTCTCCAGGTAAGCCTGCACCTGCACCCAGCCTTGTCCCATTTCCAGCCAGTGTGTAACTCAGTCACGGTCATTTATGTTAGGCCAGAGATGGGCAGAAAGGCCTTGTGACCAACGGTTTTAACAAATCTATACTGCTTAACCTACGTCTTTCACTTTGATTATAGTCAAGACTTTCTGCCTTGGGGTTCTTTCTCATGCGGAAAGGAGGGAAGATGTCTAATGCAGACAAGGGAAAACATCTATGTTGTTTGACTATGCTACCTTCTGAGCAGATTATAAATGCTGTATATGGACAGAGTACTGGGTTTAAAGAGAGTTGACCTCTAGCGTCAATACAACCATTAATTATCTCGGAGACCTTAGACAAGTCATTTGAGATAGATAATAGCTCCTGCTCTGTCTACCCCACTGAAAAAGAGAATCCAGATACAAAAATGTTCGGATGATTTTAAGGATCTCCTCAAATACAAAGCGTTTTGTCATATGACTCTTAAGAAAATAAACATGGATTCTCACTGAACCGATACTTGACCAAAATATCTAAATTTATTTTTTCTAAGACTTTAAAAATTCTTTGGTAAGATGTAATAAATAGTGTTAACCATCGTAGATACATTTTCTGTAATATCCTTCCCAACTTGAAAATTCCTACTGCACACCATCCCCCAAAATAAATTCTATATAGATATCTGTTTGTAAAAAAAAAAAAAATAATAATAATAATAAATTTGAGGAAGTGCCAAATGAAAATATAGGCATAGCTTTATAGGCCTGAGTTAGAAAAAGCCTTACTAGCATAACATAAACCTAAAAAGGCAAAAGAAAAAGTGTAACATATGTGACTATATAAAATTTATAACTTCTCTGGGGGCACAAATGAATTTGGAAGACCGTAAAGAATTGGTATATGATCTTTCCTCATATATAATAGTCAAAGTACTAACATTCATAAAATATAACATCGCCTATAAATCAACAATAAAAATATAATCTAATAGGAAATAGCAAAAGACATGAATAAACAATTCATAAAGGAAATAGAGATAGCTAACAAACTAGATAAGGTGCTTAACAGCCTTAGGAATTGGAGAAGTGTATATAATGGTACAGTTCTTTTGAAGGGCAAGTCTGTAGTATCTCTGAAAGGGAAAGACATTCATACATGGGACATAGAAATTTCATTTCTAGATGTCCTTTCTGTAGAAATAGTCACGCTAACGTGAAGATGGTTACAGAAGCATATTCATGGGGACACTATCTTTACAGGTAAATATTTTACAAATGACTCAAAGATAAACCAATTAATAGGAGACTCCTTAAATAAATTATGAATCATCCATATCTTGGGATACTAGGATAGTATGTAGATATCAGAAAGTAAGCCATAGAATGGCTTGGATGATATTTTGTTGGGTAAAAACAAAAGTTCTAAATGATATTCCTAGGATGAGCCTACTTAGTAACAAAACAAAAGTATTTTTTGTAGACCTATATATTATCTATTTACTTGCATATATATATGAGTTTGGGGGCACCTAGGTGGCTCAGTTGGTTAACCATCTGCCTTCAATCAGGTCATGATCTTAAGGTCCTAGAATGGAGCCCCACGTCGGACTCCCTGCTCAGCAGGGAGCCTGCTTCTCCCTCTCCCTTATCCCCTCCCCCTGCTTCTTCTGCACGTGCTCTCTCTGTCTCTCTCACTATCTCTGTCTCTCTCTTTCAAATCTTTAAAAAAATAAAGTTTGTCTGAAAATGCACAAAGTCTTGAGGAATTTAAACCAAAGTATTTGAAATGTTTACTGGAGAATAAATGGAACATGAGTAATGAGGGGAAAAGTCTATAACTTTTGACTATGCTACCAGGAGCATGTCTTATAAGTGAGCAGCAAAGGCCAGAACAATTCCCCAAGATCTTGGTTCTTCTTATCCATATATAAAACTCACTGAACTTAGTCTGTAAGGAAACCTCCTCAAAGTTGGGACCCTATTGTTCAGAGAAATGTCTCTTTTATCCTCAAGAAAGTCTCTTTCCTAATTGAACATTCCAACCCTGCATTCCACAGGTAGGTTTAACAGTTCATCAGTCATGAGCAAGGATCAGTTAGGGGAAACAAGGATCCTAGGGAAAGAAAAAGCTTCAGAGAGCCCAGGAGTGGGAACAGGTAGGGACAAGGTCCCAGTTCCCTTGGGGTGTGATTCTTCTAATTGTTAGTGATACAATCCAGCTTTCACAGGTGATAGACTGACCTTGGGCTCTGACAAAAATGAACATCTACTGCATCTCTCCCTAATCACATCTTCCTTCTCCAAAAAAGTGTTTTTAGTGTCTTGCAGAATATTAATTCCCAGGGAACTATAAGTTAGTGGGTAAATAAAGTTTCCATGATCAAATAAGTTTGGAAAATACCAAGTCAAATTTATCTTGGTGAGAATGTCCAACTACTTCTACTAATATATAAAATGTACTATAAACATCTATAAAGGATGATGGTATCTAACATACTGCAAAGTTATTTTTAATTGTAGAACCATCAAACCAAACTACTCTCTATAGGATACTAGTTTGGAAAAATGGGACGAAAATGATAAAATATCCTAGGTCTTAGCAGCAAGGCTCATTCATTTTTTAATTAATTCAACCAACATGGATGAAATACTTCATTTGTGTTTGGCACTATGCTGGGTACTGAAAATGTCAAGATATATGACAGAGTTTGGTGGATTAGAAAAACACAAAAAGAAATTCATGGCTAGGTGAAATGACAGAGATATGACAGAGATATATAGGGAACAGACTGTTGACACGAGCAATCCTGAAGCGGTGGGGAATGGATAGGGAGAGGTTCTTTGGAGGCTCTGCTTACTAATCACCAATCAAGAATTCTCACTTTGGATCTACAACACTTGACATGGATTTGTGAGTTGGGATTGAGAAAAGTTTTACTCACTGAGGTTGATCAGTTCCTGATTTCATTATATTTATTGGCTGGTTATTATTATTATGTTTGCTTTTGGATCTTTATTCACCTAGATCCCTTATTTGAAGAACTCTCTTTTTCCTCCCTCTTCTTTTTCTCAGGTTTTTCCACCATCAAGAGCTTGACTAATTTTTTCCTCAAAGGCATACAGGTCTTAGAAATCTTTTCTGCCAAATAAACTGCACTTACTTAACCATAATAATACCTTCTTCTCACTTTTAGTTACAAAACACATATGGGAGGCAGCTGGGTGGCCCAGTTCATTAAGCATCCAACTCTGGATTTCGGGTCAGGTCATGATCTCAGGGCTGTGAGTTCAAACCCTGTGTGGAGCTCTGCCCTGTGTATGGAGCCTGCTTGAGATTCTCTCTTTCCATCTCCCTCTGTCCCTCCACACCCCCAAGCACATGCGCTCTCTCTCTTTCTAAACACACACACACGCACACACACAAACACATACACACTATCTTTTAGAGTTACAGCTTACCATGTTTCTACAAAGGTAGTATCATTTCAGCCTAACGAAAGATATCTGATTTTCCAGGTGCTTACCATGAATAAATCTGCAATTCTTATTTGATTTCTGAAGCAAGAAAAATGGTTGATGAACTGTCACTATTGTCTTCAGAGTCTCTAGGGAATCCAGGGACTCAAGTAAAATATCACTGTTTTAGGCAATTAATTTTATAACTGGTCTAACTTTAATCTTTTATATTTTAGTGGAAATACATTCCCTCATATAGTCTTCAGTTGGGGCTGAGGGCAAAGAGGAAGTTTGGGAGTTGAACATACTTCTAGTACAAGGGAACCATTAAGTAATTCATTTTTTAGCCCTCTCTGTTGTGGGCCAGGGGAGGGGTGCCCTGAAGTTTTTTAAAGATCCTGAACAAAATTTTCACACTGCATAATTGTTAATACCAGGAATTCTCTGCCTAATGGGAAAAGGTGATGGCCTGCAAGTTGTATGTATTTCTCAGAACTATCATCGTTTTCTGGCTTAGTATGTTTTTTTTTTTTTTTCTTAAGGAAACTCAGTATTTCTAAGGGATAAAATTCAAGCACAAGGTTCTGGGAAATACCTATGCCAGGCATGGAACAGTTTAAGAATCATTTACACATAATCCCCTCTAATATCCTCCATCCTGGGCTGGGAAACATGAACACAACTGTTTCTCATTCCAGAGCTCTCACTCTGATACTAGGTATCTGCCCAGCTCTCACATCCTGTTATTTCATTATTATTTTTTTAACAGGAGAGACACACATTTAATAATATGCATACCTTCTGTACACATGCAAGATGCTCAGGAGCATGGAGTAACTCCCTCTCACCTCCTTCTAGTATGAAAAATTGGAGGCTACTAAGTTAGAGAAGTTCCTGCCTGTGGTTGAGTTGATTCCGGGGAATCTGCTTCATCTCTACACATGTTTGGGGTTACTACAGGGGAGGACTTTACAAAGTAGGCTGGAGATGTTTCTGATCTGGGAAATGATGGATCAGATGAATTGTTCTCTAAGATCAGTGGTGCCTCTTGCGACACAGCAACCACAAAATCAAAAGAAGGAAAAGGAAGTCGTGCAGAAAAATAACAGGCAGGTTGAATTCAAGGTGTCTATGGAAAATCCAGGTGGAGAGGGTCTGGACACAGAGAGATGGGTGTCCCCTGCTCCAGACAGGTTTGAGATAGAAAAACTCAAATTGGAATTATACAAATAGGAATGAAAACTTGGGACTGAAAAATAAAGCCCAGGAAGGGCATGGGGACAGAACACTTGGGAACACCAGCATTTAAGTGGAAGGTGGAGGAAGGAAAACCAGTAGAGAAAGAAGAAACTATCAGAGAAAAAAAAGAAAGAAAGAAATAGAAGACCTAGAAGAGAACGATGTCACAGAGCCAAAGTAGAAGAGAGAGAAATGGTCACAAGAGAGCCAGCTGTGTCTGAGCCAATAAGAAAACTGAGAAGCCCACTGGCTTTTCCAACAAGGGGGTCATCTCACAGCAACCCAGTATGGTAAGTATGGTAAGATTGGTGAATGTGGACTTTGAAGCTATAGGCACCTGCTCTGGGGTGTCAGCTCTGTCAGCTGTATGAACTTGAACTAGATATGCAACCTCACTAAGCCTGAGAATCCTCACGTCCAAAGGGAAAATTCTGCATTTATGTCTGATTTTCAAGGTGACCTGTGGAATGAATGAACCAATGCACAGAAAGCTTTTATTACAATGTGTGATACTATGATCATAAAGCAGAGTCTCAATGAATGTTGGGTTTCTTCCTCAAAACAGGATCTCTACCAACACTCATGTTTGAAATTCTGGAGCCAGTTTCAACTCATCCCCTTCATCTTGCATGTCTAATAATCATATACTTTTGTTTTATCTCTGTTAGCAGCTCACCTCACATCCTTACTCCCCCAGCCACCAACTCTTAAGCTTCTCACTATCTCGTGCCTGGTTTGCTATAGTGAGCTCCTGACTGCTCTCCCTCCTGGCGTCGCCCCCCCCCCTTGCTCCCACCCGTCCATCACACGTCATTGTCATTAAGCTTTTCCCGACCCTTCACCCTGCACCACCCTTAGGAGAAAGCATGAGTCTTCAAAGGAGTTTCTGAGTCCCCTACCCCAGGCTCTGGGCCTTTCAAGGTGACCCTTATCTCCCAGGACTGCTCAAGTTGCAGAGTAAATTTAGCCACAGCCTTCCCAACCCCTCCCGACTGAATCACCTGTGTGCACAGGCTCATGTGTGGCTCTTTAACTCTGTCCCTGACATTTCTGGGCCTGTAATGTTCTCCTCCTATTTGGCACAGTCAAGCCCATCATTTGAGCTCCAATTCAAGTCCCTGAAATCCATAGACTATTTTCTCTGAATAGCTCTGAGGGCATTTACCACCCACAATGATTTTTTTTTTTAAATTTTGTGCATTCAGTTTAAGCTGTTTCCTGATTTTATGTCATGCAGACTAGAAGCTCCTTAAGGACTAAGAGTGCGTGTTACACCTCCTTGCTCCCTTTCACAATGCTTAGAGGTATACTGGACAGGTTTCAAAAGCTTGACAAATACTTATTAAAATGAATAAAAATTTTGAAACTGCCCAAAGCACTTAATAATTGTTTTAATGAGGTCAAGATGGTGGAGGAGTAGCAGACTGAGATGACATCAGGTCACAGGAGTTCAGCTAGATAGTTATCAAACCATTCCAAACACCTACAAACCCAAGAGGAAATCAAAGAAAAGAAGAGCAGCAATTCTAGAAACAGAAAATCAACTTTCTGAAAGGTAGGACATGCAGAGAAGTGAATCCAAAGCCAAGGGAAGATAGACTGCAGGAGGAGGGGCCAGCTCCCAACAAGCCATTTGTGCAACAGAGCACAAAATTTGAACTTCTAAAAGTCTGCTCTACTGAGGCACATCGCTCCAGAGGCCAAGTGGGGGTGGAGCCCTGGTGGGGACAGTGTGGTCTCAGATTCCATGAGATCACAGAAGGACTGGAGGTGTCTGAGTATAGCAGAGCTTGCAGGTGTCAGAGTAGGGAAGATAGCTACAGAGACAGAGCCGAGGAGTAAGCTCTCAGTTTGGGGTTACCTTAGACTGTGATCCGTGGCATAATCAGACCACTGGTCTTTGAGCAGGGACCCCTGCAAGTGGCAGATCTGGGGAGATCCACCTTCCTTCTCTGGAGGCAGGAATCTGCTGGGTTTGGAGACTCCAAACGGGGCTGTGTGCCAGAGATGGTGGCGCCCTATCGCAAGCTGGGTGAACTTGGAGTGCAGCCAGAGACCAGGGAGATGGGAGTGATTGAACGCTTTTCCCTGAGGGCACACTAAGGAGTGGGGACTTGAGCTCTTGGCTCCTCCGGGCTGGAGATTGGGAGGCCACCATTTTCATTCCCATCCTCTAGAGCTCTACTGAAAGTGTTCAGGAAACAAAAGCTCCGGAGAGCGAACCTGAGCAGATTACTTAGTCCTGCCCCTGGCAACTGCAGTGCAATTCCACCTCGGACAAAGACATTTGAGAATTACTACAACAGGCCCCTCCCTAGAAGATCAGCAAGAACATCCAGCTAAGACCAAGCTCACTGATCGAGGACAACAGCAGAATTCCAGAGGAGGGAAAAGCAAAGCATGGAATTCATGGCTTTCTCCCCATGATTATTTAGTCTTGCAAAGTTAATTAAATTTTTTTAATTTTAGTTTTTCTTATTTTAATTTTTTTGACTTTTCTTCTTTCCTCTTTTAACATTTTTTAACTAGTTTATCTTAACAATACCTTTCTTAAAAAATATTTTTAAACCTTCATTATTATAGTCATATTTTATCCTTCATTGTATCTAAATTTATTTTTTGTATACATATGGTGTTTTTCCTTCTAAAAAATTTTTGGGACACAATTTCTTCTAATAGATCAAAATATACCCTAAATCTAGCACAGGGCTTTGTTCTAGTCTCCAGCCTGAGTAAATTCTCTCCACTTTCTTTTTCCAACCAACTTATCTTATCAATTCCTTTATTAGAATTCTTCTTAAAATTTTCACCTTTACTGTTTTATTACATCCCTTCATTGTGTTTACCTATTTTTGTGTATGTGTGTATATATATATATATATTCTGTTTCTAGAAACTATATGTATATATATATATATATTTAATTTTAATTTATTTTTATTCCCTTCCTTCTCCTCCCAATTTGGGGTCTCTGCTGATTTAGTTAGCATATGTTTTTTCTGGGGTCTTTGCCACCTTTTTAGTATTTTATTCTCTCATTCATGTATTCTTATCTGGATAAAATTACAAGGTGGGGAAGGAGGAGTCAAGATGGCGGAGAAGTAGCAGCTGAGACGACATCAGGTAGCAGATCAGCTAGATAGCTTATCAAACCATTCCAAACACCTACAAATTCAACAGGAGATCAAAGAGAAGAAGAGCAACAATTCTAGAAACAGAATATCGACCACGTTCTGAAAGATAGGACTGGCAGAGAAGTGAATCCAAAGCTACGGGAAGATAGACCGCAGGGGGAGGGGCCGGCTCCTGGCAAGCCGCAGAGCAACACAGCACAAAATCACGACTTTTAAAAGTCTGTTCCACTGAGGGACATTGCTCCAGAGGCTAAACCGGGGTGAAGCCCACACGGGGACAGCGTGGCCCCAGGTCCCGCGGGGTCACAGAAGGATCAGAGGTATCTGAGTGTCACAGAGCTTGCAGGTATTAGAATGGGGAAGCCAGCTACAGAGATGGAGCTGAGGAGTGAGCTCTCAGCTCGGGGTTACCTTGAACTGTAACCCATGACACAGGCCACTGCTCTGTGAATGGAATCCCCACAAGATCCGGGGAGACACCCCTGGAAGACCTCAGGGATCTGAGACTCAGGGTTTGGAGACTCCAGGCAGAGCTGTATACCAGAGACAGAGAGACTTGGTCACAGGCTGGGTGAGCTCAGAGCGCAGCAGGAGGCCAGGGAGATGGGAGTGATTGAGCGCTTATCTCTGAGGGTGCACTGAGGAGTGGGGCCCCGAGCTCTCACCTGCTCCGGGCCAGAGACTGGGAGGCTGCCATTTTCATTCCTGTACACTGGAACTCTAGGGAAAGTGCTCAGAGAACAAAAGCTCCAGAAAGTGAATCCCAGCGGATTACTTAGCCCAGCCTCTGGTAAGGGCGGGGCGATTCTGCCTCCGGCAAAGACACTTGAGAATCACTACAACAGGCCCCTCCCCCAGAAATCAACAAGAAATCCAGCCAAGACCAAGTTCACTTACCAAAGAGAACAGCAGAATTCCAGAGGAGGAGAAAGCAAAGCATGGAATTCATGGTTTTCTCCCCATGATTCTTTAGTCTTGCAAAGTTAATTAACTTTTTTTAATTTAATTTTTTTCTTCTACTAAATTTTTTTAACGTTTACCCTTTCCTCTTAACATTTTTTAACTATTTTATCTTAACAATACCTTTCATTAAAAAAAATCTTTTTTGAACCTTCTTTATTATAGTCATATTTTATCCTTCATTGTATCTAATTTTATTTTTTGTATACACATAGGGTTTTTTTCTTCTAAAAAATTTGGGGTACGTCTTCTTCTAATAGATCAAAATATATGCTAAATCTAGCACCGGGCTTGTTCTAGTCTTCAGCCCAAGCAAATTCTCTCCACTTTCTTTTTCTTTATTCTCCCAACCAACTTACCTTATCAGCTCCTTTTTTTAGAAATTAAAACAGTTTTTTTTAATCTTTATAGTCATATTCCATCCCTTCATTGTGTTTACCTTATCTATGTTTTTCATTCTTTAAAATTTTGGGAGGTAGTTTCTTCTAAGAGAACAAAATACTCCCAAAATTAAGTAAGTGACTCTATTCTAGTCACCAGTCTAATATATATATCTTTTTTCTTTTTTGTATTTTGGATTTATTTGTTTTCTTCTTTTTATTTTTTTTTTCTTTCTGAACTTCTTTTCACCCCCATCTCCCCCCCCCCCCATGATTTGGGGTCTCTTCGAGTTTGGTTAAAGCACATTTTCCTCGGGTCTTTGCCACTCTCTTAGTATTTTATTTGCTCCTTCATATATTCTTATCTGGACAAAATGATAAGGTGGAAAAATTCACCACACAAAAAAAGAACAAGACACAGTACTGAAGGCGAGGGACCTAGTCAATACAGACATTGGTAATATGTCAGATCTAGAGTTCAGAATGAAAATTCTCAAGATTCTAGCTGGGCTCGAAAAAGGCATGGAAGATACTAGAGAAACCCTGTCTGGAGAAATAAAAGCCCTTTCTGTAGAAATAAAAGAACTAAAATCTAAACAAGTTGAAATCAAAAAAGCTATTAATGAGGTGCAATAAAAAATGGAGGCTCTTACTGCTAGGATAAATGAGGCAGAAGAAAGAATTAGTGATATAGAAGACCCAATGACAGAGAATAAAGAAGCAGAACAAAAGAGAGACAAACAACTACTGGACCACGAGGGGAGAATTCGAGAGATAAGTGATACCATAAGATGAAACAACATCAGAATAATTGGGATTCCAGAAGAAGAAGAAAGAGAGAGGGGAGCAGAAGGTATATTGGAGAGAATTATTGGAGAGAATTTCCCTAATATGGCAAAGGGAACAAGCATCAAAATCCAGGAGGTGCAGAGAACCCCCTTCAAAATCAATAAGATTTCATTTAATAGTAAATCATTTAATCATTTAATAGTAAATCATTAAATAGTAAAATTTACAAACCTTAGCGACAAAGAGAAAATCCTGAAAGCAGCCTGTAAGAGACGAGAAGTCTGTAACATACAATGGTAAAAATATTAGATTGGCAGCAGACTTATCCACAGAGACCTGGCTAGGACAGAAAGAACTGGCACGATATATTCAGAACACTAAACAAGAAAAACAAGCAGCCGAGAATATTCTATCCAGCTAGGCTATCATTGAAAATAGAAGGAGAGATAAAAAGCTTCCAGGACAAACAAAAACTGAAAGAATTTGCAAACACCAAACCAGCTCAACAGGGAATATTGAAAGGGGTCCTCTAAGCAAAGAGAGACCCTAAAAGTAGTAGATCAGAAAGGAACAGAGACAATATACAGTAACAGTCACCTTACAGACAATACAATGGCACTAAATTCATATCTCTCAGTAGTTACTCTGAATGTAAATGGGCTAAATGCCCCAATCTAAAGACACAGGGTATCAGAATGGATTTAAAAAAAAAATAACCCATCAATATGCTGTCTACAAGAAACACATTTTAGACCTGAAGACACCTCCAGATTTAAAGTGAGGGGGTGGAAAATAATTTACCATGCTAATGGGCATCAGAAGAAAGCTGGGGTGGCAATCCTTATATCAGATCAATTAGATTTTAAGCCAAAGACTATAATAAGAGATGAGGAAGGACACTATATCACACTCAAAGTGTCTGTCCAACAAGAAAATCTAACAATTTTAAATACCCATGCCCCTAACATGGGAACAGCCAACAATATAAACCAATTAATAACAAAATCAAAGAAACACATTGACAATAATACAATAATACAAGGGAACTTTAACACCCCCTCACGGAAATGGACAAATCATCCAAGCAGAGCAACAAGGAAATAAAGGACTTAAATAACACACTGGACCAGATGGACATCACAGATCTATTCAGAACATTCCATCCCAAAGCAACAGAATACACATTCTTCTCTAGTGCACATGGAACATTCTCCAGAATAGATCACATCCTGGATCAAAAATCAGGTCTCAACTGGTACCAAAAGATTGGGATCATTCCCTGCATATTTTCAGACAACAATGCTCTGAAGCTAGAACTCAATCACAAGAGAAAAGTTGTAAAGAACCCAAATACATGAAGGCTAAAGAGCATTCTATTAAGAATGAATGTGTCAGCCAAGAAATTAAGGAAGAATTGAAAAAATTCATGGAAACAAATGATAATAAAAACATAATGGTTCAAAATCTGTGGGACACAGCAAAGGCAGTCCTGAGAGGAAAATATATAGCAGTACAAGCCTTTCTCAAGAAACAAGAAAGGTTTCAAATACACAACCTAACCCTACACCCAAAGGAGCTGGAGAAAGAACAGCAAAGAAAGCCTAAACCCAGCAGGAGAAGAGAAATAACAAAGATCAGTACAGAAATCAATGAAATAGAAACAACAACAACAACAAAACAGAACAAATCAAGGAAACTAGAAGCTTGTTCTTTGAAAGAATTAAAAAGATTAATAAACCCCTGGCCAGGCTTGTCAAAAAGAAAAGAGAAAGGATCCAAATAAATAAAATCATGAATGAAAGAGGAGAGATCACAACCAACACCAAAGAAATACAATTACAAGAACATACTATGAGCAACTCTATGTTAACAAATTTGAAATCTGGAGAAATGGATGCATTCCTAGAGACATATAAACTACCACAACTGAACCAGGAAGAAATAGAAAACCTGAACAGACCCATAACCAGTAAGGAGATTGAAACAGTCATCAAAAATCTCCAAACAAACAAGAGCCCAGGGCCAGATGGCTTCCCAGGTGAATTCCACCAAACATTTTAAGAATTAATACCTGTTCTCCTGAGCCTGTTCCAAAAAAAGAAATGGAAAGAAAACTGCTAAACTCATTTTATGAGGCCAACATTACCTTGATCCCCAAACCAGACAAAGACCCCATCAAAAAGGAGAATTATAGACCAATATCCTTGATGAACACAGATGCAAAAATTCTCACCAAAATAGTAGTCAATGGGATCCAACTGGACATTAAAAGAATTATTCACCACGACCAAGTGGGATTTATTCCAGGGCTGCAATGTTGGTTCAAAATCCACAAATCAATGAATGTGATACAATACATTAATAAAGAAAAAACAAGAACCATATGATACTCTCAATAGATGCTGAAAAAGCATTTGACAAAGTACAGCATCCTTTCTTGACCAAAACTCTTCAGAGTGTAGGGATAGAGCTTACTTACCTCAATATCATCAAAGCCATCTATGAAAAACCCACCGTGAATATCATTCTCAATGGAGAAAAACTGAGAGTTTTTCTGCTAAGGTCAGGAACACGGCAGGGATGTCCATTTTCACTACTGCTATTCAACATAGTACTAGAGGTCCTAGCCTCAGCAATCACACAACAAAAAGAAATTAAAGGCATCCAAATCAACAAAGAAGAAGTCAAACTATCACTCTTCGCAGATGACATGATACTTTATGTGGAAAACCCGAAAGATTCCACTCCAAATCTGCTAGAACTTGTACAGGAATTCAGTAAAGTGTCAGAACATAAAATCAATGCACAGAAATCCTATACTCAAACAACAAGACAAAAGAAAGAGAAATTAAGTAGTCAATCCCATTTACAATTGCACCCAAAACCATAAGATACCTAGGAATAAACCTAACCAAAGAGGCAAAGAATCTGTACTCAGAAAATTATAAAGTACTCATGAAAGAAACTGAGGAAGACAGAAAGAAATGAAAAAATGTTCCCTGCTCATGGAGTAGAAGAACAAATATTGTGAAAATGTCTATGTTACGTAAAGCAATCAAAAATTTAATGCAATCCCTATCAAAATACCATAAATTTTTTTCAAATAAATGGAACAATTATCATAAAGTTTATAAGGAACCAGAAAAGATGTCGAATAGCCAGAGGAATGTTGAAAAAGAAAGCCAAAGTTGGTGGCATCACAATTTCAGACTTCAAGCTCTATTACAAAGCTGTCATCATCAAGACAGTATGGTACTGGAACAAAACCAGACATATAGATCAATGGAACAGAATAGAGAGCCCAGAAATAGACCCTCAACTCTATGGTCAACTAATCTTCGACAAAGCAGGAAAGAATGTCCAATGGAAAAAGACAGTCTTTTCAACAAATGGGGTTGGGACAACTGGACGTCCACATGCAAAAGAATGAAACTGGACCCTTTCCTTATACCACACACAAAAACAGACTCAAAATGGATGAAAAACCTCAATGTGAAGTAGGAATCCATCAAAATCCTTGAGAAGAACACAGGCAGCAACCTCTTCGACCTCACCCATAGCAATTTCTTCCTAGGAACATCGCCAAAGGCAAGAGAAGCAAGGGCAAAAATGAACTATTGGGACTTGATCAAGATCAAAAGCTTCTGCACAGCAAAGGATACAGTTAACAAAACCAAAAGACAACTGACAGAATGGGAGAAGATATTTGCAAATGACATATCAGATAAAGGGTTAGTATCCAAAATCTATAAAGAGCTTAGCAAACTCAACACCCAAAGAACAAATAATCCAATCAAGTAATGGGCAGAGGACATGAACAGACATTTCTGCAAAGAAGACATCCAGATGGCCAACAGACACATGAAAAAATGCTCTACATCCCTCGGCATCAGAGAAATACAAATCAAAACCACAATGAGATACCACTCACACCAGTCAAGATGGCTAAAATTAACAAGTCAGGAGTAAATGACAGATGCTGGCAAGGATGCGGAGAAAGGGGAACCCTCCTACACTGTTGGTGGGAGTGCAAGTTGGTGCAACCACCCTGGAAAACAGCATGGAGGTTCCTCAAAAAGTTGAAAATAGAGCTACCCTATGACCCAGCAATTGCACTACTGAGTATTTACCCTAAAGATACTAATGTAGTGATCCTATGGGGCATGTGCATCCGAATACTTATAGCAGCAATGTCCACAGCACCCAAACTATGGAAAGAACCAGAACCAGATGTCCATCAACAGATGAATGGATAAAGAAGATGTGATATATATATATATACATATATATATATATATCCCATATATACATATATATATATCCCATCTTGTATCATTTATTCTTTTCCTATGCCCCCAACCCCCCCACATTGCCTCTCAGCTTCCTCATATCAGGGAGATCATATGATAATTGTTTCTCTGACTTATTTCACTAAGCATGATACCCTCTAGTTCCATCCACGTCGTCACAAATGGCAAGATTTCATTTCTTTTGATGGCTGCATAGTATTCCATTGTACACATATACCACATCTTCTTTATCCATTCATCTGTTGATGGACATCTAGGTTCTTTCCATAGTCTGGCTATTGTGGACATTGCTGCTATAAATATTCAGATGCACGTGCCCCTTCGGATCATTACATTCATATCTTTAGGATAAATACCCAGTAGTGCAATTGCTGGGTCATAGGGTAGCTCTATTAGAAACCCACTTTTTTTTAATCTTTTTATTTTTTTAAAGATTTTATTTATTTATTTGACAGACAGAGATCACAAGTAGGCAGAGAGGCAGGCAGAGAGAGAGAGGAGGAAGCAGGCTGTCCGCAGATAAGAGAGCCCGATGCGGGGCTCGATCCCAGAACCCTGGGATCATGACCTGAGCCAAAGGCAGAGGCTTTAACCCACTGAGCCACCCAGGCGCCCCTAGAAACCCACTTTTAACTTCAGGGGTAGACTTGAGTTTTCCTTCCTGTCTTTATTGCTTTCCTTTGTATAAACAGGTAAAGCCCACATGCCCTTTCCATCTCTTCCCTGACACAGGTTGACTCCAGCACACACCGTCCTCATGGGCTCTGGGCCTGCAGCCCCATAAACTCTAATGACTACCAGAGCTTTGGGTGGTAAGCGCCTGTGGTCTCCCTGTCCACCTGACACTGGGCCCAGCAGGACTCAGTGGCAGCACGGTCTGATGGTTGATGGGACCTGAGGGGGCAGTAGTGCTCATATCCTCAAGCCCCCAGAGTCCTGCCTGGGGCTCCCAGGAGTGTGCTGGTGCTTCCTCTGGGGGATGAGGGGACAGGACGGCAGAGCAGTGGAACTCTGAGCTCCACTTCCATCTTAGCACACAGCCATTATCCATTCTATAGACACGATCTTGTTTGGAAAAAAGAAATGGCGAAAAACATCAGTGGTTTCACTGTCGTATGTGAAAGAGGAAATTGAGGCCAGGAGAGGCTTCAGGGGACATGTGTAAAGTCACCTCCTAAGCAAAGCATCAAAGCAGGAACTAGACTCTGTGTCTCCCTCCACAACCTCACCCATCACCTACAGCGCCTCACGCTCGACGCCTGGTGTTTTGTGCTGCCTCTTCCACTACCATGTGCCCTGGAAACTCCTCCACGATGCTCGTCAGCTCCAGCCGGCAGCCTGCTGTGTCCCCTAGGGAATCAGGCAGGGGACCAGAGCAGCTCCTTTAAATCGATACCAAGGGTATCGATACCAAGGGTTTAGACACGTTTCTTGGGGACTTTTCAGAAATCCTCTAATGGACAGGGGCTTGATAGTCATCTCACCTCTCTCAGCATTTATTTGACCACACCCTCTCCGACACCTTGCATTTATACTCGCCTCTGAAGGGAACATAAGAGTTAATCAAAGTCATGCTGGCAAAGGGTCACAAGTCAGCTCTCTGACAGGCAGCACGGCACATGTGGATCCCTCAGCACGTGTGGGGAGCAGGAGAGGCAAGAGGTGACTTCCTGGGGTGATGCAATGAGTAATGTCACAGGTGGTGCCTGCAAAGCAGGATTTATGCCATGTCTTTGTGTCGCAAAAGGTCGTAATTTATGTTCTAGGAAAAGTGTTTTATTCACTGAGAAGTTTGAAACCCTGAATACCAGCTGGCCCCCACCCCAGAAATTAACCAGCAGAATGACATAATGGCTCTGAGAAGGCCAGACTGTTTAATTTATACTGAACTTCTTTAACCCCAGAACTGTAGTTTTGCTTTATCCCTATGACAATTCTGCCAAAATGGTACTCCACGGAGCACACTCTGAGAAACAGTACCACAGACCTGAGAACAGCCTGCCTTGTGGGGATTTATCTGAATTGCCACATGGAGAATATCTGATTCTTGGGGGAAATGAGGGCTACCAGAAATAGAACACAGTCAGTTTGGCATGCAATCACGCCTGCTGAGTCGACATGTGCCATTTTTCTATAGAGCGCCCATTGTGAGAAGCAAAAATTTGAAGAAGAAAGAAAAGAAAAAGGGAAGGAAGGAAGGAACAAACGAAGGAAGAGAGGGAAGAAGGGATGGGAAGAAAAGAAAAGAAAGTGCCCTGAGTTACTTTAAATGCTCCTCACTAAGTCTTACCGGCACGAAGTCCTCATGTCTCTCCCTCCCCGTGCAATTTCCATAATATTACGTGGTTGCATTGACAAAGTTTCTCTCTTGCTGCACGCACTTAGCTTTTTCATGTTCTACAGCCACAGACAGTACCCATAGCCCCTAACCATGTGTCTTGTAATAATGTAGCCTGGTTGCCATGGAAACTCCATGAGAGCATATAGATGGACCAGTGGAAAGAAATCCCCACAAACAGGAAAAACCACCCAAAGCCTGTGTTGTGATGGATGGCGGATCAGGTGCATGTTTTCTGATTAAAGGGCAGCATTACTACACCATGCAGATTAAGTGAACATTGAGGAAGATGACTAGTACATGGGATACTGATGGGTAAGAAGACACCATGTTCTTACCCTAAATATCACTGCAAAATGGACTTACGTAGGGACAGGGCAGTCTATGTCCTCTCATGCACGATCTATTTACCTTTTCTCCTCTTCTTCATCACTTTTTCCCCGACAGTCCCTAGCTTCCAGAGTAGTGCTTTTCTGTCATGAAGCTGAGGGGAGATGAGGCACTGTCCCTGACCAACAGGACCAGGAACCCAGTGACACACACTTGGCTTTGCTCTTAGGACTTGAAGGATACCTCATCAGTTTACACGGGCCATTCTGCAGCCAGCTGCCTTGAAAAAAATCACTTGACCTCTCTGGGCTCCTTTGTTTCACCTATAAAACAAAGACACCAATACAGATCTGTCTGGCAAGGTTAATACTTATGCCAACATATCTGTCATATGGCTGTCTTTGGCAGATTGAAAACTGGGGAAATACTAAATTTTAGTACTACAATTCTAGTGACCTTTGCAGAAATGAGACCAAGTGAGCACGAAGAAATATACTCAAGGCAGATGGAGATGACTCGAGTAGCATATCCGTTTCAATGTAGGTGATACGCTTTTGAAAAGATAAAGGACTTCATGAAGTGTTAAGGTATTAAGCCATGTCCCTATCAAGAGATCTGTGATAATAAATCTCAGCATTGAAAAGAAAGCAAAAAAGGAGGAAAAGAATCTAAGAGACTGTGATGGTGACTAGATGGTGACTAGAATACGTGGTGATGAGAAGAGATAAATAGGACGTGGTGAATCCCCTCTTCGGCGTTTGCTACTCCCCCAAAGTGCTCACAGTTCTGATAGTCTGACCCAGAATTTTCATCATAATTTATTCCCACTTTGTGCCTCAAGTATGAAGACTTGAAGATTAATGGAAGACGTCTGTGATTGCCATGAGTTCAAGTCAACATCCTTTTAACAAGTAACTGTCATGTGCAAGACACTGTGTTGGGTATTCACAGAGGCAAAGAAGGCAGAATGTTCTTTCTCAACAATTCTCTGACAAAGGTTATCCTCTGGGAACTTACAACACTCCAGTCGCCAGCCCTTCCGAGGGGCTTACCTCCAGCAAAGGAACGCTTCCAACTCCACAACTTTCAGACAAGTTAGAATATTACACATGCTTTCAGAACAAGTATAATATTCTAAATTGTATGAAGAAACCATTTGCAAAGAATTACTCAGCAAAGTCTTCACGAAGGATGCTGAAGTTGCATAGAGCTTGTGGGCAGGATTTCAATGAACAGAGGGGAGAATAGGCTTGAGCAGGGATCCAGAAGTGAGAAGACATAAGCCCAGTTTGAGATGCATATCAGGTTCAAATAAAGCAGTGTCCCATTAGCAGAACACAGAAGGTCCCCCTCTTATAGATGACAGAGGAGTGGGTCATGGAGTAGTGAGGACCGGGAAGGGGGACACTGAAGTGTTTGTGTTGCTCCAAGCCAAGAGACTAGTTGGAGACACTAAGGTGGAAGGAACCAGAAGAGTCATGAAGGAGGGATGAAGTGAACTTTCTCTTGCCCTACTATCCCCGAAGCTCTAGAATAAGCCTTCCACCACCAGTTTATGGAAACTATAAATTCCACTTGCCTCTTCCTACTCTTCACCTTATTGGATGCTCCATACAGGATTTATGAGTGATTTTAATAACTAGCGTTTATTAAGTATTTGCCGCATGTTAGAGCTCTAACATGTAGCCCCATCCTCTTTTGGAAGCAGTCTCTCAACTTTTGGGACCTTGTCCTGCCCAGGGTCTCCTGATAGCTCCCCAACTCCCCAAATCAGTGTCCCTTACTGATTCTACTTCGTCCACACCGTCAGACACACTCAGGAAGGCAACCCTCTCATGTTATATGAGAATCTCAGATTGGGGGTTGGCTTGTTTAAACTGTGCATGCCATCCTAAGATTCTGAGAAGGCATGTTTTTCTAGTTGTGAACCACTGGTCCTCTCTCATTTCAACAAGTTTAAGTAGATTCTTTTCTTTTCTCTTCCCTCCCCTACCTTCATCTCTCCTTTCCTTCCCTCCCCAACTCCACTCTCTCATTTTTCTCATTACCAAATTCAACTCTGCAGAATAGTATATTTTGCCTTGTTTCCTCCCTCTGTCCATCCTTCCCTTCCCTCCCTCCTCCTTCCCTCCCTTCTCCTCTCTTTTCTATTTCTCAACTATCATCTTCCTTTTTGTTACCTCTTCCCACTGCATTGCCTAACATAACACCCATTTCAATATGTGTTTTACACATTTTTTTCCTGAAGTGCCATGCACAGAGTAGTATGCAATAATTATGTAGATGGGGTTATATGCTTATCTGTTTACCCCATAGAAAGGCACATACAATTTCAACCTTCAGAGAACACTGAAGAACATTCATATGAACCTTCATAGAGAGAATTCTCTATGGGAATTAAAAATGATAGGCAAGGCTGTAATAGTGAGTCTCTGAACAATATATTCTGAGAGGATTAATTATATTCAGGAGCTCCACAGAGCTGAGACTTCGGGGACCTTTCTGGCCAATAGTACTCTTTGGATGAGCATTGAAGACCAGACTGGGGAAGAAACAGAGAAAGAAAAAGCAGCTGTTACATCTTTGAGTAATTAGAAAGTGCCAGTGAACGATGAGAGCAAGCCTGGGGACTAAAGGCACAGCCTCGGGGACATAGTCAGTGGTACCATAATAGTTTCGTGTGGTGGCCAATGGTAGCTACCCTTGTGGTCAAAAGAGCACCATGTACAGAGTTGTTGAATCACTGCGTTGTACACCTGAAACTAATGTGACATTGGATATCCCCTGTACTTCAAATAAACAAAGAAATAAAATTAAAAACAAAAAGAAACATAAGAAGAAGCCTATAAGAACACAGCAATCCCATAAAATCGCTGGAGGAGGGCTGTTAAACTCCCTCAGCAAAATCCCCGAAACTCGAGGAATAGTATTTATCACTGTATCCTCAGGCCTGCCAGATGGCATAGTTAATAATTCCGCACTATAAATAATACAATTTTTATTATTAAAAATTTTTTATTAATTTTTATTATTACTTCCTAATTCACCAGGGTGAATGAATACCACTCTTAAAAAAGAGCTAACAATTACTGAGCACCAGGAGCAGTGTACTTTGTTTCCATCTAGTCCTTCCATCTCCCAGCCCAGGAGGAACATATCGTCATTGCTAGTCCTTCCATCTCCCAGCCCAGGAGGAACATATCGTCATTGCTCTCACCCTACAGATGAAGATACGGAAGTTCAGAGACGTTACGCAACTGGCTGAAGTTGGAAAAATGGAATCCAGGCAGCCTGCTTCCAACCCCTGCTCCTGAGCGAGGGGTGCTTTCCTGGGTGAATGGCTGGCATCCTGAATGTTTATCTACTGTATAAAGCATTTTACTCCAAGGAGAAAAATTGGCTGGGAACCATCCAGCATTCATTTTTCCTGCTTTACTACAGTCCCGAGAAGGAAGAGAAGTTAACTATTTAGGGATGCCTCAAAAGTTTGGGAGATTACAGAAGTCACCCCTCCAACAATTTGCTGCCCATTAAAAGAGTGCATGTTTACTCCAACTCGATTCTTTTTTTTTTTTTTAAGATTTTATTTATTTATTTGACAGGCAGAGATCACAAGAAGGCAGAGAGGCAGGAAGAGAGAGAGAGGAGGAAGCAGGCTCCCTGCTGAGCAGATAGCCCGATGCGGGGCTTGATCCCAGGACCCTGGGATCATGACCTGAGCCGAAGGCAGAGGCTTTAACCCACTGAGCCACCCAGGCGCCCCTCCAACTCGATTCTTTACGGCCGTTCAGGATCCAGCCACGGGATAGAATCACTTGCATCACCCAAACTGTTCAGCAGAGGGATGTTTACAACGTGCATTTTGTGCAACAACAGGGCAAAACCTTGGAAAGGTTTTATTTGCTGAGTAAATGTAGCTTCAAATTAATTTCTTGCAGTCATTGTTCATTAATATTTAATATATTTATATGAAGGATACCACTTCACAATTCCCTATACGTTCACCATTTAATAATGTAGAAACAGCTTATCTTCAACTCACGGAGACTGGATTTGCAATAACTAGTAAAGTTAAATGTATTTTTAAAAAATCAATAATAAATAAATGCATAAGCACTTCCCTCTAGTGCTTCTGATGTTATTTACAAAATTAAAAAAAGATGACAGGCCCACCAGGGACTTTATAACCATTTCATTACCACCTCCCTAATTGTATATGGTGGAACTGCGTAATCTGTTTATTGAAATTGAAATCTTTGGAACGGGTCCTCCCCACAGACATTAACAATAAGCATCTCGTGCAATAACATAGTACTTAATGTAATATTAACATTATATGCAGCAGGCCTTAACCGCTCGCTGGTTCCCCCGCTGGAATTGAACATTTTTAACACTCTGTGTTCTGCCTCGGTATCCAATTCTATATCTAATTTACAAGCTGTAAAACACAATATTCACAGATTACAATAAATACAAAGAACTTCTAAGGACATACCTGGTGGTGACTAGGATGAGAGAGAGCACTTTCTCTAAGTAGAAACAAAGGAAACCCCTACTGGAAAATGCCAGGTATTTACAAAGTCTGATGAGGAAGAAAGCCATTCTGTTTGGGGCCATCTGGCCGGGGGACACAGAAGCATTATTTTGACATCAGGTGAAGGTATTTGTACCTACGTGGCCCGTGGTTCAAATCTAGATATGCCTCCCCGACTAGATATCCCTTCCCAGAGGAAAGCAGGGAAAGGAGGAGAGTCTAGAGGTGGGGAGGGCTGGTTTCCATCCTGAATCTTCTCGAAGGATCCTGAATGTTTGGAGCAGGTTCTTTAAGTTCTCTACTGAGATTCTCATCTTCATATGAATGGGATGAACTGGACCATCTCAAAGATTCCTTCCATCCTTAGAGCTCTAAAAATCTAAGACTAAGTCCTTCATGTATAATAACTCGTTTGCAAAGCCCACTCTGAGATTTTGTTTTTTCCTTTAACGGGCCCCTTTGCACCTCTGGCTTCTTTGTCGGCAACAGAGCAATTACAACGACATTTATCTCATGCTGTACAGTTTCACAAAACCTTTTAATATATTACCCCAATTCATCACAAGCACAGTCCTGGGCATATGAGGCTATGATGAAGACCAGTGACAGGGCTAGGAGGGCAGAATCACAGGAAACTGCAAAGTAACTACTGAATAATGGAAAAGCCTCAAAAGTCAATGAACACTCACTAATTCTTTCATGCTCATTCAGTTAACTAAAAGATGCTGGTCTGTGGTTAGGATGGCCTTTTGCAAAATGCATGTTTAGCTATCACACCATAATCCAGGAATCTTGGCCACAAGCTATATAGCCTTTCATTACTTGTGTTATATGCTGCGCTAGGCAAGAAACACAATTGGGATTTGACTTGGTGATTTAGGTGAGATACCTTTAGACATTTCCTTAGGTCATCAGGTCTCTATCAGCCCAACTGTGTACTTGATATGCATTTTTGGGGAAATGTTGTATAGTTATTTGATATAAAAAATAATATGACCTACCAGATAAAAGATAGGTGTCACATTTTATTTATTTATTTATTTATTTATTTATTGAAGTTTTTATTTATTTATTTATTGGGGTCGGGGGAGAGCATGAGCAGAGGGAGCAGAGGGAGAGGGAGAGAGAATCTGAAGCAGACTCTGTGCTGAGCTCAGAGCCTGACCTGGGGCTCGATCTTCCGACCATGAGATCAGAACCTGAGCCAAAATCAGGAGTTGGACACTTAACTGAGTGAGCCACCCAGGTGCTCCCAGGTGTTACATTTTAGAAATAGACGGGAATTTGTTCAAGGAGGGGGACTCAGGGACTTCAACTGTAGGCAGTGTTACATTGCTTAATCCGAGTGGCTGGTGTTTGCCTTATTGTTATTTACATATTTTATCTTAAATATATAAATTAAATTTTCAGAGTAAAGATTAAATAATAGGTTAACCTTTAAAATGAGCTGTGTTCTCTCAAGCCTGTCTTCCTTTCAGAAAGCTTAGGGGACAAAGACTAAGACCATTGAATTATAATGTGAATTATACTATTGGGTGTTTGTCCTTTTTTAGTTTATTCTCTGACATGACATGGAATGGCCTCAAATTTAAAACATAACAGTAAATGTGAAACCAGTTTAAGATAAATACTACAGAATACTCTTGATTTAAATTGCTAACAAAGTTTTTCGAAGGCGTTTGCCATATTAGAGATTACTATTTGCAAGTTGAGTTCTTCTGAGTGAAATTATACTCTTTCAGAAATGCTGTCCAAAAAATCACCCTCTTATTCGCTTCCTTCTCTTCCCCAAAATCACCTTCTTAGACCTTTAGAAAGCAGGACACTCCAGCTATAGTGAAAAAGATACTTAATGTTCTTTCCAACCCTCCGCCTTCTGCCCCTTCCTACCACAAAAGTTACTCCAACTCATGAAAAAAAAGGGGAAAAAAAAGGGGAAAAAAAAAAGAAAAAAGAGGAAACCTCTAGAACTCCTCAAAAAAAATCAATAAATGCAAGAGAAATATTGGTTTAGAATTATCATTCCTTTCTAAAGTTGCTCAGTGCCCTTCAAACCCCCAAATGCTTTATCTTCAGTCTGATTTTGCTTCGTCTGCTTTGGCGAGGAGGTTGCTTTATTACTCTCCTCATTGCCTCGGTCATCTGGGAGAGTCACTGTTAAACCTGACTTTATGAAGAGGATCCTTCAGGTATGGGATAGGGTTGTTTTGTTTTGTTTTGGGGGGACGCATGTACTGGAGTCATTTCATCCAACAGGTCCACCTCCTTTACACAAATCCAATTTTCCTACAACCTCGAAGCCTGAATCAGCACACAGCATTGGTGAGACGCGGTATGTTGAAGTCTGCTCCTATTTCTGTGCCTGGGATCTCTATAGAGATACGGCTGGGCTCTCCGGCGGTCTGGTTCTCTCCAGATTAGCAGCAAACAGATGGCTACCATCACCGAGCCATGAAAGAGGACACTTAGCAGCATTTCCCTTGAGATGGAGGGATTATTGTCCTCCTCAAACGCCGTCTTCATTTCAACTTAGCCAGGGGGCCTCAACCTCACCCAGAGATCCTCTGTACAAAAGAAAGACGGGAATTCATATTGCGCTCAGGGTCAGTCAACACTTGGAAGTGGCTCTACCCATAGGTGCAATTTTGAATCCAAATAATTACAAAATGAATCAACTATTCTCAAATGTATCGCGGTTCTTTAGATCCTTGCCCTTCAGGATCTTACATGTTCCTGGACTGAGACATAATGAGCAGACACGTAAAAGAGCACGTAAGAGTCACAGGCACTATTAGTTGGGCACTTACTATGTCAGTCGCTAAGCCAAGACCTGTATCTATCTTAGCTCATTTAATTGCGCAAGAATCTCACCTGGGCATTATTATTCTGGGGCCAAGAGAGCTTACACACCAAGGTTTTAAGGCATTGTGACAGCAGGAGGCAAACCTATGTCTACCTTTCTCAGAAGCCCGGGCTCTGACGTTATATATGGCAGAGAATATTAAATTAGCTTTCCCTTCTCCGTACCACCCAGAGCAAGGGCACCCATCTGGTCCCTTGCCCTCCTGGCAAACCGGCTGAATGCGTTTGTCAAATGCAGCTCTTTGCCCCAGAGGCCAATCATGGTGCTGCAGCCCCTTGCCAGGACACTCAGGGACATGGCTACCTACTGTTAAATTGTTACTCGTTAGAAAAACAAGCACCATACAAAAACGAGGGAAGAAAACTGAGCAAGTAGCACCACACTTTCACTCTGGCTATTGAAATCTAAAGACCATCAGCTAAATCACTGCACTATACCTGTACCCTTTCTATATTAATGTTTAAATTAACTCTCAAGTATGGGGCTGGTATGAAGACTGATTTCCCCCAAAATAGAAATGCATCACAACCCTTCTGTTGAAATCCACTATGTTTTGAAATGACTTCATTTTTTCATGTTCTTGGCCCCCTTTGTCCCCAATAATAGGATGAAATCGTGTTGTAGCAAAATGAGAGAAGCCGCCGTGTCTGGGCATCTTGGTTGGTGCTGGGATAGTGCTGGCTATCTCACGTCAGTCTCCGCCTGGCGTCATGAACAGATGTCATATCAGTTCAAGTACAGATCAATTTATTTTTTTAAAGCAATAGAAACTGCCATGATTGGTGTTGAAAGCTCAGGATCACTCTTCCACCTGTAACCTTAATAATAAATATATATATATATTTATTATATATATATGTATACCTACATATATATATATATATATAACCTTTTTCTCCATCAACATTACATCAGTTGCTGCCTTTGACACTAAGTCTCCCCAAACCACCTTTGTCCAATGCACATCACTGCAGAAACCATTTCTTATTGGCTAAAAGCAGATAAACCTGCCAAAAGCCAGCGCTTATTTCTCTCCCACGAGACCGCACTTGAGTAAGCATAAGCGAGCATAACTCTGTGTGTTTCCTTACCCAAAGTGACAGGCAGCCTGAGAACAGAAGATCTCCGTTTCTTAACGTGGCACCCTGGATTTGGATGATTTAACTATATATAAAGGCAGCACTGGGTTGATTTGAAAGATACATTTTATCAAGTTGTCAGCTTTCCAGGGCCAACTGTTTCAGAATCACTTATAAGTAAACTAGAAAATGATTTGGATTGTAGGAAATTCAAGGCTTACTTTCCTGGAATGTTGTAGCAAATAGCTGAAAAATAGACATCGAATCAGACTCTGAAATTAAAGTGTCCTGAGTGTGTCTCCCTGGCGGGAAGAGGCTGCATGGTCTAATGGATGGAGAGGAGGATGTGGAGTCAGGGGACCTAGGAACTGATTGCCACATTGGCAGCATCTCACCGAATGACCTTGCAAACCTCAGGCAGCCCAGCCACAGAGAAACTAGAGCCCTCGCACTTGGGCTGCTCACTGCCCGCCCACCCGCTACCTCCTTGGTGGGCTCTACCAACAGGAATAGAGAGTCCTCGGGAGAAGGACAAGGTAGGAGAGGCTTGGGATCCAAACAGAACTGCAGCCCCACACTTTGCTCACATCTCTCTCCAGGACGATGGGCAAGGCCTTTGGGATCAAATGGTTCTTATGGCATTTCCAGCCCGATAAGAGATAAACAATTGCCATGGTCAGTCCCTAACAACCATCCGGGGGCTCCTTCTCCATGCACAAGCCCAGAAGGTAATATTGACCCTTGGTTGACTTTCCAGAGATTCTTGGACGAGCATTCATCATGTACGGACTGTTGGGGACTTTTTTTTTTTTTAAAGATTTTATTTATTTATTTGACAGAGAGAGAGATCACAAGTAGGTAGAGACGCAGGCGGAGAGAGAGAGGCAGAGAGAGAGGAGGAAGCAGGCTCCCCGCGGAGCAGAGAGCCCGATGCGGGGCTAGATCCCAGGACCTTGAGATCATGACCTGAGCCGAAGGCAGCGGCTTAATCCACTGAGCCACCCAGGCGCCCCGGGACTTTTTTTTTTTGAACTGATTATTAATATCTTATTATTTACCTTAAGGTCTAGATAAGCACTCTGGATATAACAGGGGCCAAAATCTCCTTATGTGTGTTATATGTTAAAATTCTATCAGTCAGTTGATACATAAATGAATAAGTAAAATGATGAAGTAAATAATATAGATTGTGAAAAATACTAATTTCACATGAAAAACAATTATTAGCAACTTTCTAATGATTAAACGGGGACATAGACAAATGGTTGATACAAATATTAAAGGAACATGTTAGCTAAGTAACTAAAAAAATATTGTATCTTTTTAAAGCCAATACACATCAATAAAAATTTCAACAATATAAGGGGAGAAATAACCATTTGATTATACTATAATTCTCATATTTAGAGAATTATTTGGCACAGAAGCATGATAAACAAAGCAAACTTTAAGAACCATGTTGAATTTCTGGTTACATAGACCATGGGTCTTTGCAGGAAAGTTCCTATTTAGGAATTCTTATCTATGAGAATGAATTTAAGGCAGATTTCATATTTGTCTCCCTGAACTTTCTTTTTTTTAATTTATTTATTTATTTTTTCAGCGTAACTAGAGGGTATCATGCTTAGTGAAGTAAGTCAATCGGAGAAAGACAACTATCGTATGATCTCCCTGATATGAGAACGTGGAGATGCAACATGGGGAGTTAGGGGGGTAGGAGAAGAATAAATGAAACAAGATGGGATTGGGAGGGAGACAAACCATAAATGACTCTTAATCTCACAAAACAAACTGGGGGTTGCTGGGGGGAGGGGGGTTTGGATAGGGGGAGGGGGTTATGGACATTGGGGAGGGTATGTGCTATCATGAGTGCTGTGAAGTGTGTAAACCTGGTGATTCACAGACCTGTACCCCTGGGGATAAAAATACATTATATGTTTATAAAAAAAAAAAAAAGAAAGGATGAATACCCAACTTTTGTAGCAACATGGACGGGACTGGAAGTGATTATGTTGAGTGAAATAAGTCAAGCAGAGAGAGTCAAGTATCATATGGTTTCACTTATTTGTGGAGCATAACAAATGACATGGAGGACATTGGGAGATGGAGAGGAGAAGGAAGTTGAGGGAAATTGGAAGGGGAGGTGAACCATAAGAGACTATGGACTCTGAAAAACAACCTGAGGGTTTTGAAGGGGCGGGGGTGGGAGGTTGGGGGAACCAGGTGGTGGGTAATAGGGAGGGCACGTATTGCATGGAGCACTGGGTGTTGTGCAAAAACGAAGAATACTGTTACGCTGAAAAAATAAATAAATTAATTTAAAAAAAAAAAGAATGCTGAGCCTCTCAATTAGGGGACTATTCTGATACTTTCAGATTCCAGTTTTAGTCATAACTGTACCCAACTAAAACTCATAGTTAGCTGCATTTCTATTTCAAGGTATATCATAGTCGGCTGCATTTTCTAACATTGCACCAGCGTGTGCGTGTAAATACACAGTGTGAGCAAGGTCCCTGGGCCTTCAGGTCGCTCCTTCTTTATTGTGTGCCTTCCAGGCGGCAGAAGGACAATAAGGCATGAATGTTACTCTCATCCTGATAATCTCACCTGTCACAAGCCACACGGAGAGAAAAAAAAAATACCTAACAGAAATCTCTGTTAGTGCCTGATAGGGAGAATCCCGGTGATAGGACCTCAACATCTTCATTGACAGCCCTGCCTGGGACTATCCATGGCAGAACGTGGTAGAAAGCCAGTCCCCATCTTTTCAAGGCAGCTTAACAACCGTCCCATTCTTTAGTTAAAGTCCTGAGTGCGGCCACCTTCTGTAGTTTGGGGATCGCTGGTTTTGCAACCAAAAATGTCTATTTTTCAGCATCTGGGCACAGTCAAGGGTACGGGATTATTGACAAAAGACCATCACTGGCATGACGTCCTTCTTTAAAGAATCAATTGAGTCCAGCCATTTCAGAAGCCATAGATCTGTCTTATTTGACAGTTGGATGAAAAGAAAAGGTACAAGGAGAGGATCAGGCATTATCTCCTTTAAAAAAAAAGGGGGTGGTCAGAGATATTGTTCTGCCACTGCCTAGCAGATGATGTTTTGTAGAAATCTCTGTACAACAAACTCTGCGGAGCTTAATGTATCTACCTCAGAAGAGCCAAGAGCTACCCTAGCTCAACAGGGATTTGAACTCGGAGTCCCAAGGACTTCTAGTCTAAGGAAGCTGACAGTGAGATGACTAAGTCATCACCACTGGCTAATGGGCCCCCAGAGAGGATACATATGATCAGAATGATTTATTGATTAATGCTGACCTCTAAAGCTACTTTAGGACGGACATCGGAAACATAAAACCACTTTTACTGTGCAGTGGCTCAGACTGTAAAATGTCACGCGGGGCTGGGATCAATCATGGCTAGACCTTGAAGTTTGCTGAACTCCAGCAGGAAAAGAACCTTCTAGAAGAGGCAAAAAAAAAAAAAAGAAAGAAAAGAAAAGAAAAGAAAAAAACCCTGTTTAATAGCAAAGACAGCCATGCCACTTCGGCGTTGTATCTGAGATTGGGACCTTAGAGGGCAGAGCTCCTCACTTCCCACAGGACTAGAGATTTCCATGAGAATAAGGGCTGGGAAGAGCCAATCCCACATAATCTCCCAGGAACAAGTTGTATTACCAGAAAAACATTTTATTTTCCAGAATGAGGAAACTTCCCTCAACTCAATAAATTACGTCATCTATTTTTTTTTTTCAAAAGGAATTCCAATGAGATTTTACCATAAAATTTCCTGCAAGTAGGCATATGGCTGGATATAGACTGCACTTTTATATGGGCTCATTAATGGATGCTCCATGATCACTAAGAGACGGCAAGCCCACATCTTATCTGGAGATGTGACGGGCTTCTCTGCCTGAGGGACCCAAAGAAACAGTCATGGATGGAACAAAGCAAATGTAGCAAGAGCTACAGGACGCCAATTCAAGAATGCCTCAGCCAGAGTCTGGTTCCTCCTCAATTCCTTCTTCTCTCCTTGCTCACCGCTCCCTTCGTCAATACCCCTGCCCAGATCCTCACCTTCTTCTCTGCTAGGGCTCTCCCCTCTGCAGATACGTAGGCTCAAGGCTCTACTATCAAAAAGCAAGCCCTCCATCTTTGACATAATTCCTTCCACTCTCACGGGCAAAATTCTTAGCTGTTAACTGCTCAGTCTCCACATTAACTCCCATCCCTGCTCACCCATGCCCTACCCACCCTAATCAGGGTTACCAAGAAGTATTTTGACCAGATTGCATCCTTGGGGTCGGATGCTTGGCTGGAATGCCAGGTCTGCATTGCCCTAGCTCCATTAAAGTAAGCAAATTACAGGGTGCCTGGGTGGCTCAGTTGTTAGGCGTCTGTCCCAGGGTCCTGGGATCCAGCCCTGCATCCAGCTCCCTGCTCAGCAGGGAGCCTGTTTCTCCCTCTCTCTGCCCCTCCCCCCACTCGTTCCCTACTCCCAGCTTGCTCTATCTCAAATAAATTTTTTTTAAAGAAGTCATCATCATCATCAAAGTTAACACTTTACTGGGGAGGGAATTCAAGACTAGTGTTGACAAAAGAAATTGAAGCTAGGACAAGAAAACAATTGTGCCAGAGGTAACAAAATTGAGAGTAAGAATGTGGAAGCCTAAATCCGTGAGCAGTAAGGGCCGGCCAGAGATCAGAACACAGTCAGGAGGTAAACAGGCTTCTGAATCTAAATGCCCAGGTCTCGCCCTGGGCCTTATCCTCTCAGTTCTCAAAAGAGATCCAACCTAACTTTGAACCACCTGTCTAGAGGGCAGTGCCCATGGCAAAGAGGCTGATCATACCCGAGTCAAGATGGAAACTCCTCTGTTCCGGGTCAACCTTTCTGTCAATGGGCAGAGGGAGTTGTCCCAGTTGTGAAAAGTGACTTTATTTCCCCACGAGAGCTCCTGCCAAGTTCATGGTTGTCGTGAGGGTGATGAAAAAGGATATGGTTGGGAGCAGTGCCTGGGGGGTGGGAAGGAGCAACGCCCCCTTTGGAAAATATCTAAAATATTTTAAAAATGACTTTTTGAGGAGTGTGTGTGTGTGTGTGTGTGTGTGTGTGATTTACTGCATAACGTGAACGTCGGTGCAGATTTTCATCTCTTCTAGGTATATGGGTTCTGTGTGATAAGGACGTCTTCTGAAATGAAGTATGGGGTAGAAATTAGGTGAAAGTATATGGTAGAAAGTAGGCCACAAGCTGTAGCCCAAGGTTACCTATTTGTTCTCTTGTTTCAAATGATTGCCCCCTCTAATTTCCAGGGCATTCTAAGTCCCCCCAGTAACCTAGCCCTTCCTCTGTCTCTCGTTATGTGTAGGCTGGGAAGGAAAATAGAACTGCGCAAGCACTGGAGTATGTTTCCCACGGGGGAAGGGAGGGGAGGGGAGGGGAGGAAACTGAATGGCGTGGAGACACATCTACCCTGGTCTGGGGCTCTTTCCCGCTCCCGTGAAAGGCATGGTTTATGAAATCCATCTTTACCAATGAAAACTTGTTTCCTTGTCCTTTTTTTATTTATGCATAAGCAACTTCAGCTAAAGTATAGGTTAAAATTGCATTTTTCCAGGATGTTTGTGTTCTCTACACTCAGATTCCAATAGTTCACAGAGCGTTTCCTACAACAAAATGCACATACTTGTGCTCTACCCTTGCCATAGGATTCATTTGATTACGCCATATTTAATTTTCCTGAAAAATTTTTCAGACAGGAAAATATTCAACATAAAATCATTTTTAATTAAAAAAATAATAAACTTTTTGTAGAACATTTGGAAAATATAAATGACTGGAAGGAAGTTAATAAAGTGTACCTATAATCCTACTAGTCAGTTAAAATAGTGTTCTAATATATACTCTTCCATGCGTTTTTCCATGCAAACACGCAGAGAGGTATATGGAAGCAGGTGCCTGGTGGCTCAGTCGGTTAAGCGTCTGCCCTCAGCTCAGGTCATGATATCAGGGTCCTGGGATTGAGCCCCACATTGAGCTCCCTGCTCAGTGGGAAGTCTGCCTCTCCCTCTCCCTCTGCCCCTTCGCCCACCCCCATGCATGCTCTCTCTCACACACGCATGCCCTCTCTCTCAAATAAATAAAATCCTTAAAAAAATAAAATTTTAAAAATTTTAAAAAGAATTTTAAAAAAGAAGTATATGGAAAAGTATTTACTTAGTCAAACTCTTTTTGTATCTAGTGTTATGTAACTCAATTTTTCATACAATGTTATATATTTGAAAAATATTTATGCTATTAAATTCTTTATAAGACTATTTTAAGTGATGGGAACTGATCATTTTAAGCATAAAAATGAGCCTGAGCAAGCATCTCTTGCCTGAGGATGGTCTGCTCTGCCGCCAACATGCTGTGTGACCTTGGGCAAGTCACTGTACTTCTCTGACTCTTGGTTTCCTGTGCGTTGATTGAGAGTTAGGAACAAAATAATTTCACCAACCCACCCCTGCCACCTCCATGGAGGAAATTCATGACTTGAATTCCCAGCCATCTCTGGTCCCTCAGGAGTGCTTCCTTTCCCAGGCTCTACTGCAATCTCTCTGCCCATTGTTGGGCTCATTATTTTTCCTCTACGTTGTGACCCTGTTATCAAAAATATGAAACCTTATTCACTGTGTCTCAACCTCATTTTACCTCTCTTCTGCTGTTGTTGTAAAAACAAAGCTGGGGCGCCTGGGTGGCTCAGTTGGTGAAGCGTCTGCCTTCAGCCCAGGTCATCGTCCTGGGGTCCTGGGATTGAGTCCTGCATCGGGCTCCCAGCTTGGCTGGGAGCCTGCTTCTCCCTCTCTCTCTGCCACTCCCCCTGCTTGGGATCTCCCTCTGTCTCTCGATCAAATAAATAAATAAAATCTTAAAAAAAAAAGAAAGAAAGCAAAAAAACCAAATCTAAGACATCGTTCTCTGGATGATACTCTTCAATGGTGCCTAATTGCTTTTCCAAAGCTCCTGCCCGAGGTCCCCCACCACCAGCCCCCACCCCTGGCCCCCCTCGCCCCCGTCATTAGACAGCCTCTGTACTCACTGGCCTTCCAACTCTCCAAATACTTTCCAGTTACTGAAAGTGAAAGGCATCAAGTCCTGAGGCCTGGGGGCTTCAGTGTCCACTGTTCCCCCGCCACATTCAGCAGAAGTTGCTCATCTCTGTTTAGCCTTTAGGGAAAGCTAATACTTTCCCTTTTGTTAATTAAGTCACAGTTTCTTGCTCTCCTTCTCCCATAACATTTACCCTAGTGTGTACGTCTGTGTGCATATGTGTGTGCACGTGGTCTTTGGATAGCTACTGGCCTTCCTCTTTAGACTCAAACCACCACAGAGGCAGAACCGTGTAGTTCATGACCACATCTCTGCTGCCTAGCCCAATTCTAGCACATAACGTAGTAGGCACTCAATAAATATCTGTTAAAAAAATGAATGAATTTTATCTATGCCTGTTTCCTTCTTCAAATGAAGTTGACCCTTGAATAGTACAGATTTAAACTACACGGGGCCACCGACAAAGTGAATATTTTTTTAGTAAGTACAGTACGGTAATGTAGATGTATATTCTCTTATGGTTTTCTTAATACCATTTTTTTCCTCTAGCTCATTTTATTGTGAGAATACAGAATATAATATTTATAGCATACAAAATATGTGTTAATCAACTGCTCATGTTATTGGTCAACAGTAAGCTAAGTTTTGGGGAGTCAAAAGTTATATGTGGATTTTAGACGGGGGGTCAGTACACTGACTGTATTTTAAATGTCATTTCCCCTTAAATTCTGTTAAGGTAAAGTTTCTCACCACCTTTCTGTATCCAGGCAGAGAAAAGGAAGGAAATAAATGAATGAATGAATGAATGAATAAAGAAATACACATGCTTTTCTTTCTTGAAGAAAACATCAAAAACAAAGTAAGAATCATCCACAATCCTACTTTCTTAAAAATATATACAGTAGCTCCCAAAGAAGGGGCAGAGAGGCCCATTGTTAGACAGAAGCAGAAAAGTCAGGATTCAGGTATGTCCTCTCTGCACATTCGCAAACAGGCCCAACAAATGCACCAAAGTTATTTTTCTCTGCTTGGGCAGGCATCTGGGAGACATCTAATAAATGACATAGGTTTGTCAAAAAGGAGTAATGTGGCTCTTTCTCTGCCCACCAATGCATATGCCCACCAATTCCCAGCGTGTTCTAAAATGGACTGCAACTGCTTCCGGAAAATGTTCTTATATACTACCTGGTCTTCGTGCAGGTTTCTTAATGAGCATGTTGATTGTCAATTCCTGGAGGGAATAATTTGTTTGTCTTGATTTTTAGTAAATGTTTAAGGATATTAGAGTGTCATATAAAACTAGCTTACTTTTTCTTTTGTCTTGAATTACAGATTTAAGTGGAGAAAGAAGTCTGAAGAAGGCGCAGCTGGGAAATCGGTCTGGAAAATCCAGTGCGAGCGACTGAGCATGCTGCTGTGCAAGAGAAGCAAGGCCTTTAGATAAAGCCATCATGTCTTCAAGCTACTAATGGCCTAAGACCCCCGGTCTCCCCTGGAGAAAGAAGGCAAGGATAAGCCAATGGTGCCTCCAAGAGAAGCAAGAAGAACCCTCCGAATCTTCAGAATTGTGCCCCTGAAATATGTCTAAACACCTTAGAAGAATTACAGCCTTGGGCAACTCTCAGGAGATCTGTTACAACAATTACACTAAACGAGAGTTTTGTCTGAGATCTTCCACGTAAAAACTAAGCATTTTGAAAAAGATAGTTGGTAATTTCCATGAGGTATATGAGAGCAAGAGAGACGATCGAAGCCACTAGAGAAACTCACAAAGGGGCTGCCTGACTGCAGATAAATTATGGGGTACTACTCACACTCCAAACGCCACTTCACCTTACAAATATTTCTTTAAACAGCAGCTTCCCAGATAATCTAGTTATTTACTTGGAGTGTCAATTAGGGATGGAAAGAGGGTGAACAGAATGACAGAATATAGCTGGAAGAAACTGACTAAAAGGCCATGGGCAATCAACTGATTAAGTTTTTTAAAGATCTGTTTATTTGAGAGAGAGTGAGAGTGTATGGGGGGTGGGGGAGAGAGAGAAAGAGAAGCCCAAGCAGACTCCTCAGGAACCGCAGAGTCGTACAGGGGGCTCAATCTCAGGACCCTGAGATCATGACCTGAGCCAAAATCAAGAGCCAGATGCCTAGCCAACTGAGCCACCCAGGTGCCCCTTACCTGATTAATTAACAAAGCTCTGACAAAGTTCTAATGCATGTCAAGAGAAACATGACTTCATTTTTTGAAATTATGCCTTTGTCCACAGTTTTTCAGAAATAGTCAATTATGCAGTAGAAGCTTTTTCTTTCAGATCAACACTTTTATTTCTGATATATGATGGTCAGATATAGATACTCCTTATTAAAAATGAGCTTTTTCATGTATTCACCCTACAACATCATGCAGAAGCAAAGAGAGTATAACAGTTTCCTTAAAAAGCCAAATTCTTCGAAGGCAGAGGCCAAGAGGCGTTTCACTTCAGTCTCTCCATGCTTGACACCTGGTAACAGCTACTTAATAAATATTTGAAGAAGGCAAGGAACAGGAAGGAAGGGCTGTTTTGATGTTACCAGCTGTTTGGCTTGTGGTGGTAACCCTAGCATTTGAGACTTCTTAAATATGTCCGCTCCTTTTGCCTGCTTGTCCAAAGTCCTCAATTCAACTTTTGAAACCTTTTGAAGACTTCTCTGGAGCTCAGCTTCTTCAGTCTGTCAGTGAGCCTTTAAGAAGGCCACATAGGGGCGCCTGGGTGGCTCAGTGGGTTAAAGCCTCTTCCTTCAGCTCAGGTCATGATCCCAGGGTCCGGGGATTGAGCCCCGCATCGGGCTCTCTGCTCAGCAGGGAGCCTGCTTCCCCTTCTCTCTCTGCCTGCCTCTCTGCCTACGTGTGATCTCTGTCTATCAAATAAATAAATAAAATCTTTAAAAAAAAGAAGGCCATCATAGATGTCATAATTCAATAATCCTGCCACCTAGAATGCGCTAATTCAAGGTCAGACTCTTGAATCCAATGGTGCAGACCCTCACGAAGGCTCCTCTGTTCACCTCCACCCCCAGCCCACTTCTCTTTCTTTGAACAATGATCTGAGTGCCTATCACATGCCAGAATCTGGGAGATTCAAGGGCCAATGCAAAACCCTCTGCCCCCAGCTCCCCGACCCCTTCATTTGCTCTTCATTCCCCAAATGCTCACCTCTGCTATGTCAAGGCACCTTCCTTATAAAGGGGATACACTTGGGTAAATGCTGCTGTTTGTCTGGCATACAACAGTCTTCCTTTTTGCTACTTTTAAAATTCTTCATCTTCAAAGTCTGTAACAAACTGAGCATTGAGGAATTCTTCATTGACGAACCAAATCTGACTTCAGCCCATCCTCTCTGCATGCCCGGTCAGCAGTTCTCAGGATACCGTGCATAACCATTTTATCGCCTCAATTAGACCAAATCCTTTGCTGGGGAGTTCATATCCTTATCTTCCCACCCCTCGCTAGGCACTGAGCTGTTCCTTTCTTTAGGCCCTATGTTCCCTCTGGCAGCTTCCTCCTGACTCAAAGCTATCACAGGGAGGACTGACTTGAAGACCATCCAAGGTAGGTGACCCCCAAAGTGGTTTCAGAAACACCACACCTTCATCTCCTATATTCTTCTAAACCAAATTTATTCCAGATCTTGAGACTTTCATCAAAAGCAACAACAACAACAACAAAAACCCAACAACAATCCCACTAGAATGTGAGGACAGCGATTTTTAATGGTTTTGTTCAGTGTTATATCCCCAGCATCTAGAAGAGTGCTGGACGCACATAACAGTCCAATGAAAATATTTTGAATTAATAAAGTATTACTTTAAGTATATGTATATTAAATAAATAAATGTCTGTGTGCTTTTGTAAATCTAAATATATTTATATATGTTTCTAAATAGGTAACAAAGCATGTAACATGTGGAAAATTGCATGCACGCTGCTCACATCCACTAGCTCCGAGAACTGATTTAAAGGGAAGGAGGTGGGGTGGCTTTATTTTTCCTTTCTCCGATACAAGGAGAATAAGAAGACCAAGGAGAGCACTTCAGCTAAAAAGGCAAAGTTTTTCCAGGTGGTAACTGGGTGACTCCATGTATTTCTGATAGCCAAGAGTTTTATGATTCAACAGCAGCAAAACATCAACAAGGAAACAAAATCAAGGGTAGATGAAGTTTCACAAAAATCGAATCGCATCATGTGAACTTTATTAAGTCATATTTTTATCTGTGTCTAAAAAGCAGTCCTTGTCTTTTCTTTTCTTCATTAGTTACCAGAGTGATTCCTTCTCTTCCTCTGAAACAGACTTGCAGCCAAATGCAAAGGAACATCTACGAGCGTGTAAACAATTCTCGGCCGCTCATTACCCACCTCTCTACCTGACGGAAGGTACGACAGTAGCAAGACAATAACATGAACACTCTCTCTACTGGCTCATCTGTATAATGTTCTGAGAGTAAGGAGCAGACTCTGTCCGCAAAGGCAGAGTTCAAGCTCCTGGCCACTAGGGCAGCCCTCATACCGTACGCTTTCGCAGCACTGGGTAGAGAGCTGAGCCCTACATTATAGGACTCGTATATATTTTGTTGTGCAGGGTGACAATATGGGTGATACTGTTTTTATAACATTCACGAGGTCCCACCTGTAAACATATTTTTTAATGATGCAAATATTCACCATGATTATTACTGGTAATGTATTGTGTGTGGCTGAGCCCAGAAAATTTTTACTTGTGGTATTAGGATATATGCGTTGGGACAGTGGGATAAACCCTAAAGATAAAATGACTTAATACCAAAGATCTCCACAGTTATGTTTAATACATATAAAGAATATGATAAGACTTCATTAGATGAGGCTACTGGTAATCTTGAAGACTAAATAAATCAGAGAACTTTAGTCTTGAGTTTCCCTGCCTTTCCTCATCCTACATCCCAACCATAAGGAAGCCCCAGATATCTGGCATACATTGGGATCTGTGACTTCCCCACAGTGGGAAGGAAAGTCCATTTTCCCCCTACCCTCTTCTAACTGCTTCTGATAACTGAAATCCCAGCCAAGTTTCTTTATTAAGACGTTGTTGCTCATTAAATTAAAAATATTCCTGGGAAAGGTGAGATGTTGCACCATTGGTCAGTCCAGCTTGCATGGGCTAACTCTCTCCTAGTGAAAGAGAGAGAACATGAGAATGGGTGTGCCCTGTGGAAGAACACAGTCCCTTGGATGTTTGAGCTTGGCTTCAAAGGCTCTGGTGTGGATGAGGTCAGAGGACCCAGAGGCCAAAGATGACCTTGGAATAATTTATGACTTTAAAACTGGCCAACAAAACACTCTCTCCAGAGTCAAAGGAGGGGGCACCCCCCCCCCACCCAGTGCCCAGGCATGCACTCAGGGACGGGAGCACTTCTCTAGCAAGGTTTCCTACCTCTGTGCTGGATCCTTCATCCCAACTCCCCAGATCCTTACAAGCCTCCAGTGTCTCCCCACTGCACTCAGGATAAATTCCAAACTCCAAGCAAGGCTCAGATCAAGATCCCTCCATCTCTACCCTTAATGGTAGGCACAATGATGGTCCTTCGAAAGTATCTACTTCCTCATCTCTGGAACCTGTAGATGCTACCTTATATAGTAAAAAGAGATCCTTGCAGATGTGATACAGTCAAAGATCTTGAGATGGGGAGACAATCCCGGATTATCTACGGGAGCCCTGAATGCAATCACAAATGTCCTTAAAAGAGGAGGGGCAGAAGGAGATTTGACCACACAGAGGAGGAAGAAAGATGTTCCCAGAGGCAGAGCCTGGAGGGATGGGACCCCAAGCTAAGGAATGACAGCAGCCTCCAGAAACTGGGAAGAGGCAGGAAAAGATTCTCCCCTGGAGCCTTCAAAGGAAACCCAGCCAGCTGACACTGTGATTTTGGACTTCTGGCCTCGAGGACCATGAAAGAATAAACTTCCGGTGTGTTAAGCCCCTGGGCTGTGGGAGTTTGTTAGACCAGCCACAGAAAACAAACACACACCCTCCCCTTCCACTTCTTCTGGACCCTAGCCTTCCGAACCGATTTGTCATTAACCAAATACATGGTTCCATTTCACCTCTAGTCCTTAGCATGGGCTATTCCCTCTGCTGAGAGACTCCTGTCCACTCAAAGTCAGGAGGTGGAGGGATGCCAAAATGGAAAATAGAAATAAACTTTGGTTCTGTGTCTCGATTCATAAAATAAGAGTTTCAGGTGCAGATTGTACACATGTGCAGTGCTCTACAGGTTACGGAGGGCTTGTCCACATCCCATTGGATCCCCACAATAGCCCTAAGATATAGGGAAAGGGAAGGAAATAATACCACCCTTTCCATGTAAGAAAATTGGGGCTCAGAGACAATCTCCTGACAGCTGGTCAATGACAACATTAGGCTCCTGGCTCTGTCTGCAGTTCCTTTTTTTGGTCCAAATCTACTAATGCTCAGTGTCCCATAAAAGCAGCACCGGCATCTAATTTCCATCCCAAGTTCAAATTGTCTTGCTACTGGTTGCTCTTGAGGCTTTCCTAGATGTAGGACAGCCATTAAGCACCAGGCCGACTCAGATACCGCTCTAGGAGGGATGGCCCCGATCAATCTGTAAATGAAGAACTAACAAGTCCCAGAGCAAGCCAGGACTATGGGCCAGCTGCACTCTCCTGGTGTTCCACTCTCCCAGTGTTCACAAGCAATGAAAAACAACTCAGCAAGCTGCCCTGAAGCCAAGAAACCCTCTTGTGTTTGCACATGAGAGCACTCCCTCAAAAGATTTTCCCAGCCTAGCTTCTGAAGCAGTCCTCACAGGAGAAGGGGGATCTAAGTGCAAATGACAGTTTGTCCAGAGCGTTGGGATTAGAAAGCACAAATACCAACAGTGGCAGGAGCAATGTGGCTTTTTGTAATGTATAAAAAATAAGCAAAAACAAACCACAGTAAGTGTCCATGGCAAAAGAATCATGGCCACTCTTCGGAAGAAATCAGGTCGCAGACAGCACAAGCAGAACGGAAGAGATTTAAACCAAGACTCCTAGGATGAGCAATAAAACGTCAGCATCCGAGAGCCACTTCCCAGGTACTGCCCCTTTAAGGCAAAGGCTGCTTCTTATTACCTCTGAGGGAAGGTAGACCAGTTATAAGCCCCTGATGTTGGGGAATCTAGGAACCACCAGTCCACTGGTGAGCATAACCCGCCCACTAGAGAGCTCACTGGGCTGGCTATGTCACTGGCATCAACCAGTGCAAACTGAAAATGTGGAGCCCCTGGTATGAAATTAGTAAAAACGTCACGATGGTGACAGTAGAGCATGAAACAAAGCATAAACCCTTCGGTGCCCAGGGCCTTTGTGAATGCTTGGGTCTCGAGCTCCTGCAGCTGCCCGTGCAAAAACACGACAGCTCCCTCTCCATACAGGTGACCAATGACCATTTACTGTGTCAAAGCCAGAGGGAGGCGCTCTAGCTATGACTTTGTGATGTAAAAGATGAGACGTAGATGTTCCCATCTGACTTCTGTAACTAATAGTGTTCTTGTGGTGGCGTATTTCTGTTATAATAGACTCGTTATGGGTCAGACATTTTCCCTGCGAACTTGCATCATCTTATTTAATTCTCACCACCATCCATGAGTGCATAATAGTGCTCTCCCCATTTTATATGTGAGAAAACCACTTATTTTCCCGGGTCTAGTGTCCAAATGTCTCATTCCTAATTACTACGTTATACCATTGCCATACATTCAACAAGCATCCAGAGAAGCACCACCACCTACATGAATAGCAAAATATTACTGAGCCCCACCCACTGCAATACACACGAACACACCCACTTGCTAGGGCAGACTTTGCCTTGCACTTACGCCATTCTACGTCCATGCTGAAGCATCTCTTGACAGTACTCTGTACTTGTGGACATTTTCTGGAATCTCATAATGTACCTCAAGAGAGTCCCTTAGTTAGGACACGCAGTCCCGAGAAGCCTAGAATCAAATGGAGATATCAACATGCATACGCTTAACTGCACCTCACCCAGGAGTATTATACAGAGAGGTCCAAAGAGATACAGGCAGTTTGTGGCAGCTTGAAGAAGGGAGATTAATTCTGATAGGGAAATTTGAAAAAATTCATGGATGAGGTGATCGTTGAGCTGGGTGTGAAATGACATGAGCGTTTAATGTTTGTGTTCTGTTTGTTAATGTTTATTTTTGTGGTGATTAGAAAAGTTGACAAATGAAAGGCTTTTATACCTGTAAAAAGTCTATAAGCCTATCACCTCAGAAGTAATCACTATTAACAATTAGATACATTTCTATGATATTTTGCATGTGTGCATATGGATTAAAGGTGGGATTACAGTGAATATGGTTTTGAATCCTGATTTTTCACCTAACTTATCTGGGTCAGTCAAATCACATTTTTAATAGTTTCAAAGAATTCCATTTTATGGAAGGGCCATAATTTATTGACATGTTCCTTGCTAGAGGTCATTTATATTGTTTTGAGTTTCAATGTTACTATTGACAGTGCTTCAAGGAACATCACTAGTCCCAACTGATTTGTACCTCTAACTACTCCTTTCTAGGATTCTTCAAGGAAAAGTCAGTGGATCAAAGACTCTTTATTGCTGTATTTAAAATTGCATGTTTTAAAAGCATATTAAAATCACTTTCTTAAAAAGTTTGTTCTAGGGCACCTGGGGGCTCAGTCAGTTAAGTGTCTGCCTTCAGCTCAGATTATGATCCCAGGGTCCTGGGATCAAGTCCATATCAGGTTCCCTGCTCAGTGGGGGGTGTTTCTCCCTCCCTCTGTGCCTCTCTCCCTGTTCATGCATGCACTTGTTCTCTCTCTCTCTCTCAAATAAAACCTTTAGGGAAAAAAAAAAGTGTATTCTGTGGGACACCTGGGTGGCTCAGTCAGTTAAGGCTCTAACTCTTGATTTTGGCTCAAGTTGTGATCTCAGGGTCCTGAGATTGACCCCTGTGTTGGGCCCCATGCTAAGCATGGAGCCTGCTTAAAATTCTTCATTTCTCCACCTGCTCCCCCAACCCCTACTCACACACTCTCTCAAAAAATTTTTAAAAGTTTGTTCCACAGATGTTAGCAAGGATATGGACATGATAGGAAGGTCAGTTGGTGCTGTCACTGAGGAAAACCAAAAAATAAAAAGTAGGAATACCATAAATGGCAATTCCACTATTGGATATTTACCCAAAAAAACCAAAAACGCTAGTTTAAAAAGATATATGCACCCTATCTTTATTATAGCATTTTTTACAATAACCAATATATGGAAGTAACTCAAGTGTCTATCAACAGAGAAATGGTTAAAGAAGATGTGGCACACACACACACACGCACACACACACACACACACCCTGGAATATTACTCGGCTATAAAAAAGGAATGAGATTTTGCCATGGGTGGATTTAGAGGATATTATACTAAGTGAAATAAGTCAGACAGAGGAAGACAAATACCATATGATTTCACTTGTATGTGGAATCTGAAAAACAAAACAAGAATAAACAGATGGCAGAATTAGACCCATAAGCACAGGGAATAAACTGACAGTTGCCAAAGGGAAGGGGTTCGGGGATGGGAAAAATGGGTGAAGGGGCATGGGAGAGAGTTCACTTCCAGTTATGAAATGAATACATCATGTGGATAAAAGATACAGTGCTGGGAATATAGTCAGTGGTATTGTAATAGCATTGGATAGTGACAGATGATAGCTACACTTGTGGGGAGCAGGGCATAAGGTAGACTTGTGGAATCACTATGTTGCACACTTGAGACTAATGTAATGTGTGCCAACTATACTTCACCTAAAAAAAAAGTTGGTTTCAATGCATACTAAACTTATTTACACTGCAGGGTCATTTGGCTTCAGTTCTCATCTTGATCCTCTTCTACCCGAGGACTTTGGCACATGCTCTTCCATTCACACTGCCTGGAACATTCACATACACCATCCTAGGATCTGTCTCAGAAGTACCTGTGACTCTTCCTCGGACGGACCTTTAAATCTCGACATAGTACCTTGCTGTTTCAATGTTTACACCATTATAACACGTCTTAGTAGTTACTATCTAGGCAAATCCTATTCTGCTTACTCTATCATTCATTTTTCAAATTTTTCTTGACATTTTTATATTTTTTTATTTTTTTACATTTAGGCTTTGTCCAGCCAACCAGATAATCCCATATGGATTTCGGTGAGAATATGAGAACTGTTAGGGAGGAAGTAAGATCATTTGATTTTACAGTATTTCCATCAAATAACACAATATGCACTTCCACTTACTCAAATCTCCTTTGCTACTGCTCAGTAAAATTGCGTGGTTTGCTTTACACAGGTGTCACACATTCCTTGATAATTCATGGCTTGAGTTGCCATTATATCTTCTAATATGTTTATTGCTGTTATATAGAAATGTCACTGGTTCTTGCATACTTATCCTGCAGCCATTCACTTTTGATGAACTTGCTTATTAATTCAAAACATTATTTAGATGTTGCCCTGGATTTCCTGGATGTGTCTAATCATACTGTCATCATATTACCATGATTTTATCTCTCCTTTCTATAGTTATTCTTATTTTCATGACTTATTTTATTTGGCTGAACTTTCAGACAATGCTACATAGCAACAGTGACAGTAAGAATTCATCTCTGGTTTCTGGTTTAAATGGAAATGCCTCTACTGTCTCACCATGAAGTATGACATTGGCTCTTGGATTCAGATATCCCTTATCAGGTAAAGAAACTCTCCTCCTCTTACTGTTTCAAGATACAATAAATATTTAATTTTATTGAATATCTTTTCTGCATCTACAGAGATCAACATTCTTAAAATTAGTGGGTATATTGATTTGATGCATTATATTAATGCATTTGCTAATATTAAACTATCATAATCCTGGACTGAGTATGGATGAGTGTTCTTTTAATGTACTGTTGAATGTAGCTTCCTTTTACTTATAGTTTCCCATCTTTATATATGATTGCTCTATTGCCTTCTGTGTGTGGGTTTTTGGGGTTTGACACTCGAATTCATAAAAGTAAACCACAAGGGTTGGGTTTTTGCTTTTTTTGTTTGTTTGGGGTTTTTTTTTTTTTTGGTCTGTTTTGTTCACACTCCTCTGCTTAGGACAGTGCCTGGTGTACAGTAATGATAACTCTCTGTTGAGTTAATAGACTGTAATTAGTATTTTTTAAAGTTCCTGAGTCAGTGTTCATAATTGCTTCCTCACAAAATTTTCTGTTTCATTGTTTTCACATTTTTTGGTAGATGTTTGTTCATGTACTTATCAGAGGCTTGTGCCTTACCAGTTTCTTGAAGATCCATGGTCTAGATTTCTTTTTCCTTTCTATTTGTCGTTTTCTTTTTCTTTAAAGATTTATTTATTTGAGAGAGAGAGAGAGTGCACCAACAGGGGTAGGGAGAAAGAGAGAGAGTGAATCCTCAAGCAGACTCCCTGCTGAATGGGGAGCCCAATGCCCAGGTCCCACCCACGAATTGAGCTAAAACCAAGAGACGCTTAACTGACTGAGCCACCATGCACCCCTATTTATTGTTTGTTTGTTAATTTACTGAATCCTCTTGTCCTCATTTTCATGTCCATCTACATATTTTCTTTTATTGTTCTCTTCCTAATTTCCTAACATTGCCTCTTTTGTTTGTTTTTATTCATTTGTAGTGAAAGATTATGAAGTTATGAACATGCTTTTGACTATAACCTTGCCCACATCCTATAAACTGGTAGTTTAGGGCAGCGGTACACCAGAGCTCTTCGTGAAGCTTTTTGAAAGGGCAGGGCTCACCTGGGACCTATGGAACCAGACTCATTGGAACAGAGTCCAGGCATCTGCATCTTTTGAGAGCTCCGTGGGTGATTCTGACACAGAGCCAGTGGAGAGAAGTGGTTCCATTGTGCCTGGAGCTTGCACACAGGGTCCGAGCTGGGGTAGTAGAGGATGGCTGGTGTCCCTCAATGATGACCACCCTTAGGTGGGTCTAAGCACTATGTGAAGGGATTTGGACCTTGTGATAGAGATTTAAGGGGTGAGCGAAAGTTTGTAGCAGGGTTGGAGTTTCGATTAGATCAGTTCTTTGGGATATGACCACTAGAGTTCCAATGTGAAAGACAGAATGAAGAAAGAGAAAGAAGAGTTGTCATTGTCACCAGCTCTCATCATTGTTATCATCATTACCTGTGGGCCTGACAGCAGCGGTGTTCGAACTGTGGTTCTGGACCAGAAGCATTACCAGGAAACTGTTCAAATATAAATTCTCCAGATCTACTCTTTTAGGCACCCTGGGAATTAGGCTCAGCAATTTGTGTTTTTAAAGACCTTCTAGATTATTCTCACACATGCCAAAAAACAAGAGGCTTAATGTTACTCATTGTTCAGTCATAAAAGGAGGGTATTTTATCTGTCCACAGTGTTTATTATCTACTGTGTCCTAGCTCCTCAGGCCTCCCATGTAGAGCTTATGCAGATGGTACATTATAATCTATATGAATAGCACTCCCTGGAGTAGTGCAGTGCACAACACAGTCTACCAAACCATAGGTTCTTGCTCTGCCTCTGGTTTTGCATTAGGTGATGCTACAGAGAACAGACAGACAATGTTACAGTACTCATGGAGTGTCCATTCTACGGGGGGAGACCCACATGAACCTGGTAAATGACCAAATGCATAAGGTAAATATAAATCCTGAGAGGGTTTTGAAGAAACTACACAATAGAGACATCTATTTCACATTCAAATCCTTGAGTATATTCACTAATGAACCTACAGTCATTTTGAAACAAAGCAAGGAAAGAGATGCCTCCCTTTCCACCATATTGCAACTCTTGACCTTACTCTCTGCAGAGACAAGACACTGACACAGCCCTGCTCTCTCTTCGGCAGCACTTGAAAAATCACAGCAATTGATGTGGGTACTCTAGACTCAAAACACACACTCAGGCTGCACAGCAGCTCTCTCTGTGATGGGGACCTTCTCTTACTAGCCATATGCTTAAGGAGGCTTAAGGCAGAAGAAGCCCCAGAAATAACTGAGTACGATGTTCAGAAGCACCATGAGGAATGATAAAGTCTGGCTCTCCTGGCCACAGGAGATTGCAATATTCTTTGACTACATGCAAATGACAGAAACGTTTCCAGAAATTATATCTGACAAGCAGATTCCTGCTCATAGATAGAGGGGCTATCGTAGAATGTGATGTTTTATGCATTAGGTTGACCTGTTTCACTGTCCACGGGAATCCGTAGGACTTTTGTCAAAGAGGCAATGTCACCTGCCAGCAAGAAGATGTTCCTTGAGTGTAGTACCATCTCTAAACTCATATAGTGAGTTATCTCAAGTTCCTTCCTCTATGCCACCAATGGAGAAAGAGTCAAGGTCCTGTCTCCCACGGTGATGTACAGTGACTAAAGAAAACAAAAATCATGTTGTAAGTAGATGGAGCAAAAACAATTCTCATTGCTCTCTCCCCTGCCCCATAAACCCAAAGTCTAAAGGCTTCAGGCGACTTTTGCCCTGAACTCCGTTTTTGTCAGATCAATGATAAGTCACGTTAACAGCAGTGTTTAATTCTATCAATATGTGACCAATTGTGTTAGATTGTTTGGCCATTGATTTTACTTAGTGCCACAGTTGAGTCTGAAAGGAAATGCTTTTCCTTGCAATGCCTCACACAGTGACAAATGCCGAGTGCTGACTTTCTGTCTGGCTCGAACATACGGAGTCTACCCAAAGAATAGTCAGCTCACATATCAAAGCCCAACCACACGATACAAATATTATTTCTGAAATCACAGGGTCATCACTTGCCCCTTGATCAGCCCTGAAAGAGAGCATGGCCCCAAATGAACAAGGACAAAGAAAAGAAATCAAGAAGTATTAGAATTAAGGAACTGAAAAAAAATTCAATATCCCAGTTGGTCACGAAAAATAGAGTCATGAGCACTTCTGAATTCAGATGGGTAGATTCGGATGCTTTTCTATGACTTCAGCCTTATCAACGGTTTTCCAAAATGGCCAGCCAAGTGATTTTTTGATTTGGAAATACGGTTGTTATTCACGACTCCCACCAGTTCTCTCCGTCGCACATTCACACGCGCTCCTGGACCTATTAGTGCATCTCTCCTTCTCTTCCAAAATGGTTGCCACTCATAGGAAGGTGAGTGGATGGCTAAATGTGGGGGTGGGGGGCTAGGGGGGTGGGGGGTGTCAAAGGTGCCTTTTTGTTGTCTAGGTGAGAGATCAGAAGATAAGGCAAAATAAAGTTAGTAATTTCCTCAACACCAAGCCACTTCTCTAAATGGGCTTAGTATGGTACACACTTCTCATCCCACATCCAGGATGTGGACAGTGAAGATTGTCCTTGAACAAAGAGGAGACCCCAGTTATTTAAGGGGACCTTAGGTTTCGAGGCTTCGCTCTTCTGACCCAACTGAGCCACTGTCAAGGGCCTTTTTCAAAAGCAGGCAGCTGTGGTCCCTGCAGGGGGTCAGAAAGGATCCTGGCCCATCCTCTGATCTCCAGCCACCAAGCTCCAGCAGCCGTTGCCACGGCCAAAGTCCTGAGCCCCTCAGGCGCCCGTTACAGCACTCAGCTTATCAATTTACTTGCAAATCGCTCCGTGAAGTATTAACCCAGGTTAATTATTCGTCAAATATGATTATGCAATGGTAATGTAAAAAATCGGAAATGCGGGATGGAATTTTTCACTCCAGCGGTTTGGCGATTGTGGCAGCTGGCGGAGGAGCTGGAGTAATTACCAGGCCATTCCAGCTGGTGGATCAGCACTCTGGTTCAGGAGGGGAAGGGGGAAAAAAAGCAATAAAGAACTAGAGGAGCGGGAATATGAGCCGTGCCAATCGACGTGGGGAAAATTTCACAGCTGCTGGTGGTGATAAATGAGAAACGGTGGCCCTACTTCTAATCAATACATGTAAATGCTACTCATTACAGCCTTTATACACACTTCTCAATTAGCCTTTCCTCCCACTGTAACAGGGAATGTCATGCTTTCTGGACTGTGAAAGTGGTTCAGTACTGGGTTCACCTGCATCCGGGGGCCACCGCGACAAGCCTCGCAGCACGCCGGCAGCAGGTGGGAGCGCTCAAGGTCCCGATTCCTCCCAAACGCACGGAAGCCAAATCCGAAAGCCCACGTGAGCCTTTTTAATTAGACTGTCTCTTTGAAGGCACCACTTGCTCATTTTGGGTGACTGACGGTCCTGCCCAAGCCCTACTTAGCCTCCCAAAGCTCAGAACTGTTTTAGGATGAGGTCCAGAAAAGATCGTGTTTAAGCAAATAACTTTCTTCCTCTTAGGGAAAAAAATGTGCTTTTTGGGGGGGGGGGGTGTTATTCTTCTGAGTAATAAAATTCACTGGGATCCAGTGCCTTTTCCACATATGATTACAAAACTTCTTTCTAAAAACCTGAAAGATCCCCTAATTTGTTGTGTGTAGTTTCATTTTACTTTTGTGTAGGGAGCTGAGGGAACGCTCTGAATCAGGAAATTCTGAGCCATAGTCGCTGAGCTCGCAGGCTGGTTGTACCGATATAGCTTCTCTCCAGTGGATTTTTGACAGCTATGACGTGGTTGCATACACTGTCAACAAAGTCTGATACGATGGCCTCTGTGTGTCTAAATCGGGAATCCTGTTTTTTAAAGGGTAAAATTCTTAAGGATAAATGCAGGCCTCCTAATCTATAGGTAGGTGGCATTTCCCTACCTTCCCTACCTTCCAAAAGTTACTTTAATTTGATTACCTCTATTGGTTTTATTTTGTCTGATAAGAAATATCATTATTCCCAGTTCTTTTAATGATATTTTACTTGAGTCTGTGCTGTAAAAATATTTTTGAATAATTATAATTATGCTAGTTAAAGTTTGAACTGTTACCTGATGGGGGGAAAAAAGCCTTCAAATTGTGTGAAAAATAATGAGTAAGGAGCCAGAAGTTTGACGACCTTTCTGTCTATCTGTCTATCAATCTATCATGTCTATCCATCTATCATGGCTGTGTTACCGGGTTGAAGATGATATTATGATACTACAATTCAAGTTTAAATGCTAAGGACTGTCCCTTACTTCACAGTCAAATTTCATAGATGAGTCCACGGTCAAATAAAGTGAAGATGCAGGGAGGGGAAGCAGATGTAATTTTGAAGCCTGTCCTAAAGGATATTTTATATTTAAACCAATTCAGGTCACATTTCCCCTCACTGGGATTTATAGAGCAGACCTTGTAGGCTAAGTGCCCTTCTAGACATTAAAAATGTTTTGGTGAATGCGACAGGCCCAGTTTCTGCTCTCGTGGAACTGGGGATTCCAACGGACTTCTTTGGTGTTACTACATCTTGGGATTTCCAAGGAGCAAGCTATTCTCCAAAGAAAGCACAGATACGATGGCCAGGCACAACCTTAAAAACAATTTTTCAGACCACACTAAGAAATGGCCAGTTACCGAGATAAAGAGCATCCACTTCGAATCCGTCGGTGGCCTCATATTCAGTCTGAACTCCAGAGGGGGCAGTCATGTCTCTTCACATATGTTTATTTTCACCATGATATTCCAGAAGCAATATCCACTCGTATTCTGATCTTGGATTTCATCCTAACCGTATTTAGAGAGTCTTTTACTAAATAAGGATGCCGGCAAGAGATTTGTTCTTAGAGTCCAATATACTCCCACAGAATTTCAGTTGAATTCTTTTTCAGAGGGAAATGTACTTTCCTCACTCTGCAGAAAACTTAAAGCAGAGAGCAGGAATAACTTATGATTCTAATAGGAGATAAGGCTGGGCTGCCTGAGAACACATGGCAATCAGAGATCCAAGTAACTGGAAACCCTTTGGTTTTCTTTCTTGTTTCCTAGCAATACACATGTTGAAGAAGAAGAAAATGCACCACTTTCACCCCGTGCGCATTCAGCACTGATGATAATCAGAATTTTTTGTGAAGACTGACAGAAGACTAGAGTTCTGCATTTATGCACCAAAAAGTCTGCACATGAAGTCTCTGTGTGCAAATATTCCCCATTAATAACCAGTAAATTAAGAGACACATCTAATGCAACCCCCTTTTTTAGGTAATAATCTGCATATTCTAATTTTTGCTAGTGTTCAGATGAGCTGCCTGACCTCTGCATCAGCTCGAACATGCAAGGTTTGTCTGGGACCCAGCTCCTCTCTATCTGAGATGGATATCTCACCATTAGTTGCGCAGTTGAAAATGGCATTGTTTGAGTAGAATGCAGGAATGTCATTTGGTCTCCTATTGAATTTCATCTTGGAGAGATGATACGTTTCAAAGGGAAATGGACCAATACAAAGAAGAAACATATACATGCATGTACATCGAAATGATACTGGCCTCTCTATGCAGAATCCCTAAACTGTCTATTTCAAGGAGAATCTAGATAGTCTTGTCATTTCTTGACTCAAAACTCAAATAGTGGCCCAAGGGACCATATGAGGTAGGGCCTTCCTGCCTCAGGGCCTCTGCAGCTGTTTCCTGCAACCATTTCTTTCTAGAGAGCCACAGGACTCAATGTCTCCCTTTTTTTGGCTTCTGTTCAAATGTCGCCTTATCAGACACCTGTGTAGTCCCCTGAAATCTAGCATGGTACCCCATCACACTCTAATTCTCTCCCTGTTTTATTCTTTTTTATAACCCTTGTCTCCTACATATTCATTGGTCTCTCTTCCTCTATCCCTCACTGGAATGTCAACTCCCTGGCAGAAAAGACCTGGTTTGTCTCTTCCACTTCTACACACTGTCCTCATTCCATCCATGTTACATGTCTTGCATGTATCATGAAAGTACCTGGTTGGTACGTGATGGGCCCCGGATACTGGCTGAATGAATAAAACTGGTCCAATATTTCTAGCCTAAGCTGAGATGCAGTCAAGATCCCTGCTGTGGTCTGAATGTTACTGCCCCGCCCCCTTCCCCTCCCCCAAAACTCCCCCCACCCCAGGCACAGAATTCTAGTTTTGGAATCCTAACGGCCAATGTGATAGTATTAGGAGGTAAGAAATCTGGGAGGTGCTTAGGTCATGCGAGTGGAGGGCTCTAAACAAGAGACTCCACAGAAATCCCAAGCCCCTTCCTCTATGCTAAGGCAGAGAGAGACCTCTCCAGCACACGGTCCAAAAGAAGGGTTTTATCAGAATCCACCCATGCCAGCACCCTGATCTTGGACTTCCGAAAACCATGAGAAACAAATTTCTGTTTTTTTGGTTTAAGACTTCCAATCGGCAGTATTTTGTTATAGCAGCCTCAACAGCCTGAGACAATCCCCTCTTCATTATTTTTAACATGGCCATGCTTGAGCTCCTTCCAAGTCACTCTGTCTAAAGCTGTTACAGCAGCCATGAGCCCTGTGGCTACTGAGGCACTTCAAATGTGGCAAGAACAAGTGAAATGCACTATACATGAAAACAGCATACTATATTTCAAAGACAAAATACAAAAAAGATTAATGTAAACGATCTCAATAATTTTTGGCTCACACATACGTTTAGTGTGCATACCAGCATTTGCATACGTTAGCTCAAACAGAATAGGTTACTGAAACTGACTTCACCTGTTCCTTTTTACTTTTTAAGCATTGTTACTAGAAAATCTAAAATGACCTGTGAGGTTCACATTTAATTTCTACTGGGCTGTGCAAGTAAAGCGTATCCAAAGCATATTTTACCTACCTGTTAGGTCCTCCATCTAGTCTTTTAGCCCACGGATCTAACTTCTCCTATCTATACTCGATACTCAGTACCAATAAGCCCCTTGCAGATAAGTAGATCTTGGCATAGGCTGTAACATCTCTGTGGATCTCCGTGCACATTCGAGGAAATGATACACACAAGTGGTCTCAGCTTTCTCATGTGCAGCCTTAGAGAGCGTTAGCTTCCAGGAACTCGATTACCAAAAAACTGAGAATCTCAGTGGTTGGCTGAGGCCTGCTTAGGAAAAGCTCAAGCTAGCTTTGATAATTTCCATTTCTAAATAAAGGCTGAGTGTGGCAGAAACCCATGAACCATGGCACAGTTCATGATGCCATTGCTAGAAGAAAAAGAAATGCATCCCACATACTTAATGGGCATGGACTAACTCGATCTTCTGCTCAACGACTGAGCACTCCTGGACCACTCTGACGGTCATCAGTAGCCATCACAGAGAATCAAGGAGCCCTGGTCCCATTTCCAGATCCACATACTCAATCTGTCTTCCTTTCTCATGACTGGACCTTCCTCAGAAGAGTTCTTGACCTCTCAGTGGGGGATTTCAACCAAACAGAAGTTTTTCAGCTTCCTGAGGCACCCAGGCCTGGTCACCACAGACCTCTTCTTTTTCCCAAGCCCTCTGGATTGCACGCATGCCCACATTATTTTATACCTTAAACCTTAGCCATGGCCGAGTTCGGTTCTCGTGGCGGCCAGGGTTTGTGTGTCTTACCGTCTGGTGTAAGAGCTGATAATGAGCCTGTCTGGAATGGAAGCTGTCACTTTGCATCGCATCAGAGCAACCTGAACAACGTAAAGAAATTAAAAGCTCCCAGTGGCAATGGATCCCATTTCAGTCATTAGCTGCTTGGGAAGCATAGGCACCATTCGGGAGACCCTACCCAGTGGGAGTCTTTGGTCCTCCAGGGAATTTGCCACTAATGTTGCTCTATGCCCCACTTCTTTTTACTGCACACAAAGTACAAATGAATTGTTATTCTTTGTTTTTATTATTATTTGGGTCCAGCTACTGTAGATGGAGGGAGGAAAACAAAAACAAAAACAAGGAAATCAAGAAAGACCCAATTCTTTAATCTAGCAATCAAGGTAACACAACTTTTTTTTTTAACAAATGGATGTGCAAAAGTATATTTGTGTGTTTACATGAGAGCTCTTATAACATAATGAATATAAAAATGTGACTTCTTTCTACTTTTTCTCTCTCTCTTCCACCCTCCCTCTCCTTTCTCTCTTGGTTGTTTGGTGGGGGTTTTTGAAGCTGGCCCAGTGAAAATGAATGAGACAAGCAAACCCACGACTGACTCTTATTTCAGGCTCAGAAATATGAAAAAAATGTAATATATTTTTTAACAGAAAATCTCAGAATATATGCTTCAATCTTGGAGTTTCAAAAAAGGCAGCGAATCAGGCAGAAGGACAGAAGGTGACAGATTAGTACTGGTCATTGCTCAAAGAGTATGGGTTATAAATAATAAAAGAAGAAAGGGTGAAGGACACTCAAATAGAACTGGGGACCCACAATGAAATAATCAAAGCAGAGAATCTAATTTCAGCTTTAAAAATACCATCTAACATTGAACTCCAACTGTATGGGAATCTTTCTGTGAGAGCTCTGCTATGGATACAAAAATGCCTGCCTCCCCTACACATGGTCCTCAGGTTTCAAGGTAAGTACTGGACTAGTATATGATTTCAAGTCTAACAGCATGGTCTTTTTTTCGTTTGTCAAGAGAGTAATAATATTTTCCATGGGAGTTTAAGTGCAAATAAAAAGAAAGGGGAAAAAAAAGAGCATTGTGACAAGTATTTTCAAGTAAAGATTCCAGATTTATAATTTTATACATTATATAAATTATATAATAGACATTTTGACAGACATTTAACATTAGGGGCCTGACACACGCTTGGATGGTGTTGGGAAATGAATCAACGTATCTATGGGCAATATCGATTTTGCCTTCCTCCGTACGCAAACATCCATTTAAAGAAAATATAAAGCTCATCATACCAACCAAAATGTAGGTAACCTCAACTTCTGAAAATATACACAGCTTTACAGTGATAGGAAAACCTCGTAGAGGAGCCTCCGTCACCATCCAGCTACTCTGAGCCTCACGATTCGTGTCCACTGAATGTCTAGGGCGGTTTTGCTACAAGACCCAGCCTTGTAGTTTACTTTTAATCTGCTTCTACCGTGCTGGGGTACAAGAGGACACTAAGGAATTACATTCTCCAGGATGTCTCAGAAGCCACTGTTGTTGTCACCAGACAATGACAGCTATGACGATGACAATGGCAGGAGTCTTCCTGCTGTCTCTTAAGAGAAAGCTTCTCTTATTTATTTCAAAATATAAGGGGCTGTTTCATGGAAAGGATAGTTGGAGATCACCACACGCTACACTTGCATGTGCAACTTCATTTCTGAAAATAATAAAGGGAAACTGAGAGGGGGAAAGGGAAACTGAGTCTCTTCAACCGTTAGTGTGCAGAAGGTCCCACAGGAGGCAGTGGGCTTTTTTTTTTTTTTTTTTTTTTCCAGACAGAGACAAAGAGTGCACAAGCAGGGGGAGCCAGAGAGGGACAGGGAGAAGCAGACTCCTCACAGAGCAGGGAGCCGGATGTGGAGCTCGATCCCAGAACCCTGGGATCTTTACCCAAGCCGAAGGTGGGCACTTAACCAACCAAGCCACCCAGGCGCCCCTGGACTTTTGAGTGGAAATCTGGTTGCCTCACAGCATGTGCTCCTTCCACTAGGTAAGGAGAAACAGAATTTCCATATCAGTGGCAATTTAGTAGCAAACTCAATTTTGTAGCAAACTAACCATGAATTGAAGTGTTTTTTTCCACTGACCTTATTTCCCAAAGTGTTCAGATAAAACGTTCCATAGATGTGAACGCATTCATCTGCACATATCTGCGTAAGTCAGGAAAAGCCCATTCTACAGATGGGAAAATGAAGGTAGCACAAGGTCACACAGGGACTGAAGAACATTTTTAGTTTCTTAGTCATGTAGCCTCACGTGGGTACCCATGTATGCAATTTAATCTACATCCTATATAAGCATACACACACTTATCAGTAATTTACAGATTTCAAAACCAGTTACTTGATTTTTTTTCTCCTGACAAATGTGAAGTTGTCAAAATGTCGGTATATATCCTGTAATTTAAAAAAGAATAAAAAATAGAATAAAGGCCAGGTCAAGGAAAGCTGAAACTTCCTCTCTGAAATTGAGGAATCATTGCTATGAGCAGACACAATCAAATAGATGCCTTAAAAGTCCCAAGACATCTTAGAATGAGCAAGAGATAATAGAAATGTTATTGTCTTTTAAATCCTGGCCAGGCCAAAAGGGACAACGAGAGAAAGTGCCACAAAAATTTTGAAAAGTCCCCAATTCCCAAGCAACTGATTCTCCACCGTTGGAGATAATCATGTTTTAACTGTAAGGAACCACATGTTAGGGGTGGGTGTGTTATTCAGGCCCAAAGCAAAGAAAACAGATTTTTTTCTCGCAAATATCTAATCAAACAACGGCTCTGTTTCCCACCAACTTTCAGAACATGTGATTTCATGATTATTAACTTAGATTTCTGTTTGAAATTTTCCTATTTCCACTGACAGAGGAACTGATCTGCCAGTTGTCCCTGGGGGATGAGCCATGTGTATATCTGTGTGGAGAAAGCGTGAAAGTCACACTACACAGGACACAACTAGGTCATGCTGCTTCTTGGGCTTCCCCCAAATTCCAGTCCGTGTGAGTCGTTCGAATTTTATAAATTAGTCACATTCTGAACATACAAGGGAAGTTCATGACTTACAGGTGGGTTGCAATACAACTTTCAGGAAGTGTAGAATCCTCTGGAAAAAATATATATCTATATACACATTTCATAAAACAGATATTCGCCCAAAGGCTCAAATGATAGGCTTAAGATGGCCTTAAAAATTAGGTATGAAAATGGGGATGGAATCAGATCTCTTACCCTTGATATATTATCAGTGATCACCACCATTACCTAAACCTGGTGATCAAGCGTTTATCTGCATACAGCATCATCTTAACTAAGTTAATGCACACAAGTCTTTTCCTCCTTCCTAACTTACTTACAATGATACACTGGGCAGAGGCATACATTATTTTTTCAAATGCGTAAATTAAATAAGAAAACAGCATAGATTATGGGCTTGTTCTAGGGTAATGGGTGAGAGAGAATGATGAGAAGCCCATGTTTTGACAGAGAAATCTGACCAATCTTTTCTACCTACTTGGGAAAAATAAATTTCCAGTCTTAACTACATTCCTTCACAAAGAATTCTGGTAAGACAGAAATCTAGGTGGGAGGAAACATTTGATAATGAAAACCAGCATCTACTGCTCTGAACTGGGAAAAACACTGTAACAGAGATTATTACGTTTAATCCTGGAAAGCATCACGTGAGAACCATACGAACATTCCCACTTGCCAGGCGAGGAAAGGGAGGTTCACAGAGGGTAAATAACTTGCCCAAGTTATTTATATTAATAATAATAATAATAATAATAATGGGAAAGATATCTCATTGAAACAAAAGTTTTACAACAATAACTTCCATTTTTTTCGTTATGAGTTGTGGTAAAAACCAACAAAACAACTTAGTCATCAAGCTCTACAGTACCCTCCTCAGGACTTACATTAAAACTGAAGGTGTGTGCTCTTTGACCACCTTCACCCATGTCACTCAGAATGCTTTCAGGGGATTGAAAAAAATAACAGAGTGGCCTAGCAGAAGTTGACTGAAAAGTCTGTCGGGGGCCCCAGATTTCTCTGGTTTATGTTATTCCTTTTTTTTTTCCTTTTTTAAGATTTTATTTATTTATTTATTTATTTGGCAGCGAAAGAGAGTGCACATGAGCTGGGAGCCCAACGTGGGGCTTGAACCCAGGACTCTGGATCAATCAATCGATCTATCTATCTGTCTATCTATCTATATCTACCCCCTCGCAATATTGAGTTCACCTTGGGGATGCCTGGGTGGCTCATTCAATTAAGGCTCTGCCTTCAGCTCAGGTCATGATTCTGGAGTCCCAGGGTTGAGCCACACATTGGGCTCCCTGAGGCAGGGAGTCTGCTTCTCCTTCTGTCCCTCATCCCACTTGTGCTCTCTCTTGCTTGCTCTCTCTCTCTCTCAAGTAAATAAATAAAATATTTTTAAAAATCACCTTGTTGAGTCAATAAATTAGAAAATTTGGGTTTTCCCTTCAGTTATTTTCTATCATAGAGTAACTATGAAAAAGCAATGTATCCCATTGCTCAACAGGTTGACATAATCGTCAGAAATATATTATATATGATATTATGTTGCTTTTTATTCAGAGTATGAGTTTTCATGAAAAAGAGAGGTAATATTCCTTTGCCTTCATTGGTATATTATTCTAATGTTATAAGCAATTGTTAAAGTATACAGGGCATATAATCAGATACATGAAGTTTAATATAGTACTGAATTTGTTTGATATGAAATGAAGGGTCTTCCGGTCAGTAAATATCTGGTAGCTCTCATAGAGAAGAGCCAGTTTACAACCTCTTCCTATCCCACCTTCACGTGGTCTGGATTTTATTTTATGCCATGTCAAGTCAGGGCATCAAACTGGGGCCTGCCGCTCCCCTACCTGGAGAACCTTAATTCGTCATAGATACCTCCCTCTTTTGTGAATCACAAGCCCTTGGTTTCAACACATTGTCCTGCATCTGAACCATTCATGACATATATTCTCAAAAAAAAAAAAAAAAGATTTTATTTATTCATTTGACAGAGAGAGGAAAAGAGAGAGAGAGAGCACAAGCAGAGGGAGGGGCAGATGGAGAGGGAGAAACAGACTCCCGGTTTAGAAGGGAGCCCACTGCGGGGCTCAATCCCAGGACCCTAGGATCATGACCTGAGCCAAAGGCAGATGCTTAACTGACTGAGCCACCCAGGCGCCCTTATGACATATAATCTTATTAACCTGAAGAAACTGTGGCATAAGGAACCAGAGCCACTATTAATTTCTTTGGGGTCTTAAATAAAAGTAACTTTTGCATAGGTCAAGTTTTCAGGTTTCTTAACTTAATGTTAATTTTTTCTGAAGTAATACATCGGTGCATTTTAAAATCAAGCAGTTTAAGGCTTATAGGAAAACCTGCTTATCCCGACTCGTCTTTCCTCACTCCTTGGTCCCCAGCACACACACACTTCTACATGCACTCACCATGCCGTGTCTTGCTTTTCCCACCTTAGCTGCTAGTTACAGGTTTTCTTTTAAAAGATGAGGACTTTCTCATCTCGACCCCATTTTCCTTCTCCTCCCCCACATCCTTCTTGAGGCCCTACTCCTAAAACAATATCACTGCCGCTGAAAAAAAATCAGTTTTTGATGTCTACATTATTATTCTTATGCATTTATATTTCACAATTGAGACTTACTGTGCAGGTATTATATTTATTTCTTAAAACTTTTTGAGTAATTGATCATTGCTTTGTCTATTGATTTAATAATTTTCTACCAACAAATCATTGTTTCTTCTCCTGAACTCTTTAGTAAAGTGCCTTCCAGACTGTCAAACGTAGCAGGCATCTAATGGTGCCTGGAGATGCCCTGAACACCCCAGCTCTTTCCTCTTCCAAAGAGGACCTCCTGTTCTGCAGACCCTGCGTTATCATCCTCCTGGGAATTCCCTCTGCCCATCTCCCAGGTCACAACCCCTTTATGATTCCTGGGTCGTCGTTCTTGGTTTATCCTCTCATTTTGGTGGAGCACATCCTCTGATAGCTTCCCAAGAAGCAGCGTATGAAAAATACATTTTCTGAAAGTTGAGCATGAGTGTTTGAAAATTATCACCTGCTGTCATACATTGGCTGTGCTTCGAACCCTAATACTATTCTGTTGTCCTCTCACTGGAAGAGTTACTATTGAGAAATCTGCCAACATTTCAATTCCAAGTGTGTGTCCTGTTGCTTCTGAAAATGTGTAGAACCTTCTAAAATGTCATATGTTGTCATTCATTGTATGCAGGGTACTTGGTGGACCTTCTTCATCTGGAAGCACCTGTCCTTCATTTATTTATGGGGAATGTTCTCATGTCATTTCTTTGTTAAGTTTCTCTCATTCTTCTGCTCCTCCTGTTAACCAGACAGTGAATTTCCTGGTTCTATTGGCTCATTTTCTCTTCAGTCTTTTCTGTCCTATGTTCAATCTCTGTATGTTATGAAAACAACGGTAGATTTCAATTAGGCATTTCAAACCTCCTGTTGAATTTTCTATTTCTACTATCATATCTTTTAATTCCAAGAGCTCTTTCTTGATCTCTGAACATCCTTTTCTGTAGCATCCTTTTCTTGTTTCATCATTGTAAAATCTCAAGTTGCTGAGGGGGTTGTCCTTTTCTCCAAGTTTTATTTTGTTGTAACCATGTTTGTTTGTTTGTTTTCAGAGTTCCTTCCTCAAAACCTGTTTCTTTATTATCTGTCCTTCCTATTCAAAGTTTTCCTCAAATATCAGTTCATCCTTAGCTAGTAGCAGTTGTTTAAAAGTAGGGTAATAAAAGGCTGATTGGTCTATGCATAGGTCAGTTTTATCGACTTATGATTGTTAGGCTGAGAACTTGTTATTTTTCAGAAAACAACCAACGTCAAGCCTGTTGGGCTTTTCTGCTGGACCATACCATTTCTCCCAAGAAGATTCCTCTAATCTTCTGTTAAGAGGGGACATAGCGGTGTTGGTATAAGGGCATAAGACCAACTACTGACATTGTAGAAAGAGAACAGGGAAAAGGAGTTGAGGGTCTGACGTCCATATGTCCAACTTTTCATTCTTCGCCTTTGCTTTCAGTCCTGTGTGTTTCCTCCTTGCTGGTCTGGTTGTTCCTGGGATTGAAATCTCCCTGTTTCATTTTCCCTAAAGAGTAAGACTCCCAACTCTGTTAGATGGCAAAGAATTTCTAACCTTCTAAGGGGGAAGCAGGAAAGGTCTTGAAGCTCTAACTACCCTTTATGGGACTTCCAACAAATTGTCCTGCTTGCAGCTATACCCCAACACAACCTGTGAGGAAGTCCTAGGCATCCCAGGGTCCAGAGAGCACAGGAGCTCCAGTGTGAGGATTGGCTCCCCTCTTACTGGCTTTTCTTCCTGCTGGCTGGAGAGGCTCACCTTTCTCTCCTCAGTTACATTAGCGTTTACTCAGCCATTTCCCTTCTTCTGAAGGCTCACAGACATGTCCCATTCAGGCTCATCTCCTCCCGGTTCCACATCGAGCTTACAGTTGTACAACTTCTAAAATTCTTTTTTGGGATGTTCATCATGTTTCCGTACAAGTGGAGAGAAATGCATGGGTTCAGTCTCCCATGTTTAACTAAAAGTCTAATGTAGTATTTTTGGTTTTGTTTGCTTGTTTGTTTGGTCTAGCCCCTAGTGGGGTCAGTGTGGGACTTGGTTTCCCTGCGAGGTAATTTGGTAATACGAGTGTGTCTGTCTTTGTGGAGTATTTGTGTTTATCTCTCTGCTTCTTATACCCCTACACCCAAACTGTCAGCAACCACAGAGAGTTATCATCATAACGATTTATGATACAGGTGAGGCAAAAATTCACTGGCCCACCAGTAATTTTCTGGGGGTGCCTGGGTGTCTCGGTTGGTTAAACGTCTGCCTTCAGCTCAGGTCATGATCTCAGAACCCTGGAATCAAGTCCCGCATCAGGCACTCTGCTCAGCAGGTGGCCTGCTTCTCCCTCTCCCTCTGCTCCTCCCCCTGTTTGTGCTTCAAATAAATAAAATCTTTTTCTTTAAAGTAATTTTCTGGGTGCACACTATGGAATTCTCTTGAAACATGCCTATCTTTCAAAATACAAAAAATTGAGATGCAACTGAATACATGACCTCCTGGCTATAATTCACCTGAAAAAGGAGATTTCTCAGGCTCAATATACAAAAAAGAAGGTACCCACTATGGAACGGTGTTTCAGAGAATTCAGGATAGTCTTCTAATCCACTCTAAACCCCCACAACTGCAGTCTGACTTACTACCTAAAATTCTATTTTTAGTTTAATTTTTTTTTCCCCCAAGACTTTCCCCTCCTTGATGTGCAAGTACTTTTGGGAGGTGTTAACACACAGAAGTCTTGGTATAAATAAAAAATATGAAGATTTTTTACTCAGAGGGAGGGGGATTTTCAAGGACCTGATAGTGGAAGGAAATGAGAAAGATGTTCTAGAAAAAAGAAGGGCCTGGGGTGGATGGTGAGGGGAAGGCACCACACGTCTGGGTTATGCAGACCGGTAGTGTAGTGGCTAAGAGGAGGGCTCTGGGGGCCAGACACACATGAGTTCAAATCCCACTTCCATCATTATTGGCTGTGTACTGTTAAACAGTTAGCCTGTCTCTGTGTTTTCTTATTTGCAAAACAGAGACAACACCTATTTCAAAAGAGTCTTGAAGAATGAATGCGGTTGTATATGTCAAGGGCTTAGCAAAGTGCCTGGCACCTGTAAATGCTTGATAACTGTGATATCATGACCAAGCTGCCTCCAAGTGGTTTAGCACCCGAAGATGCCCATGCTGAGGTGCAGTTCTGCTGGGTCTATTTGCCCAAATTCACTGTAAGGCAGTGAACAGCTTTCTTAATCTCGAAGGATTTCCTACTTTCTGCGAATGAGAATAAGTGCTCAAGTTTGAATTTGGTGCATAATCCAATAAATTCTTCCATAATCCAGGGAGGAAGAGTCACTGCCAGAGTTAGATACCTACATTATACAAAGAGAAAATGCTTTGGTTTCTTTTCAGATTTTTTTGTTTATTGGCGAGAGAGAGAGAACATGAGCTGGGAGGAGAAGGAGAAGTAGGCGCTCTCGCTGAGCAGGGAGTCTGACATGGGGCTCAATTCCAGGACCCCGGGATCATGACCTGAGCTGAAGGCAGATGCTTTACCAACTGAGCCATCCAGGAGCCCCAAAGGTGTCTTTTTTCAAACAGATCTTACGTGGCGCCTCGGTGACGGCACGATCAGTGGCTCCAGTCTAGGTCCCACACTCCCTGTCTGTGATGTGAAGAGTAGGGCAAGCATCACAAAGGTTTGATTTCCATGCCTGCCTGGTATTTGGGGTGTCCTCTTCTCTTCCACAACTGGGAACAAAAACTACTAATTATGTGTCTTTTAGCTGCTCTATGTATTTTTGCTACCTAAAGTCACTAAAACACATACCTGTATGAAAGAAATACAAGCAGCTAACACAAAGCCATGGCTGCGCAAGTATCTACCTACCTCCCTATCAGCATGTGTGCTCACATGTGTATGTGCGCGATTACTTGGTTATACATCTTCTATAAAATTTAAAATTCCTCGTCAGCAGAGCGACATTGGTAATTTCTCCAACGGACAGCAAGCATGCTGTTTCCAGCACAAATATTTATTATTACAATTGAGCATTTAAAGACAATAATCTTCCTTTGGCATAAGGGTTAACAACTTCTTTTTTATGGTAGAAAAAACAGAATTTGGCACCTTGCCAGCAACAATTTTTAAAATAAAATTCCTTGCCTTTAATACCATCAAAAATCAAATCCATCTCTTTCTTTTTTTTTTTTTTTTTTTTTTTTTTCAGAAAAATCACCTTTTCATTAAGTCTAGGTGATGATTTCCATGTGAATGATATTGTTTATCTGCACTTTCCCCACATTTGACTTTATTTCTTCTAAGAAATGTGGAATATTGCTTTGGGCCTTTGAAAGACAGGGGGCTGGAGGAAGTTTCTATTAGAATAATCTCCACCTAAAGAGGTTTTAAGACTCACCTATCCATTGACCCATGAAGGGTAAATGCTAAATTCCTACAGTCAAATATTCATTCTAACCCTTCAGAATAGATGAATGAGTTTGCCTCTTATTTAAATTACTCTAAGATGGATAAGATTTTTACTGTCAGATGAAAGGTGATAATCATGACCAGCACCATCACTATCACTTGGTTGTTAACAATGACAAAAGTGACAAAGAAATTTGGCTTCTCCCCGTGACTTCCTTTGTAATGTGTGTGTGTGTGTGTGTGTGATCTCGGCACTTTTCTGTGGACTCCCGCGTCCATATTCAATACATGTTTACCTAGACCCTCATGTATTCGCGCCTTCTTTGTGAGCCCTGTTGTCTAGCTTTCTGGTGGGCCCCGAATTAGCATTCAATTAAGTGTTTCTTAAGAGCTATAACCTGCTGACCCTTGCATATTTCAAGTGTGCTCTGGACCTGGCATTTTCCTCGAATTTCCTTCCTCATCACGGGTGCTCCGTTCTCCACGCTCGCTCAGCTTCGGTCAGCCTGTGACACTCCGCGATCACCATGCTGGAAACAAACCTGCTCTGGTGAATTTCCCTGTAAGCGTGGTTCCCAGAGGACTTTGATCTAGGGTCGATTTCATTGAAATGAGGCACTTTTCCCAGCTTACGGAAATAAGAGATGAGATATTTCAGAGGCCCAGTTTCTCAGCAGCCGATTTGCAATGAGAAGAAACACATCTAGGGTGGGAGATGCCATGATATTCACCCAGGTCTCCTTCAAATTTCTTCCTCATTTGTGAGTCGACTGGGTTGGCGGCCACGTCTTCAGGACCCCTGATTTCACTCTGGCCCATTTCAGACCTTGTTTCCTCTACATAATTTTAGGGAAGATGTTCTGTTCCTTTGCTGTTTTCTCTCCTTGTATGTTTTCTTCCCTTCCTATTCGGACTTGAGGAGAAGCAGGGGTATGTTTTTCCCTTAGTGAGCTACCCCAAGCAGTAGCCCAGACTAGCAGCAGCAGTGAACCTCTGTGACTTCACCACTTGCCCCAGGAAAAGACGGTTTGGTCGTGTGGTATTAAAATTCTAGTAAATTCTACCCATTCATTGCACTTAGAGTGTTTCTCTCTTCTATCTCTGATGCTTAAAAAATTAAATTAAATGGGGCACCTTCATGGCTCAGTTGGGTAAGCGTCTGTCTTCAGCTTAGGTCAGGATCCCAGGATCCTGGGACTGAGTCCTACATCAGTCTCGTTGCTCAGCAGGGAACCTGCTTCTCCCTCTCTCTCTGCCCCTCACCCAGCTTATGCTCTGCTCTGTCCTGCTCACTCTCTCTCTCAAACAAATAAAATCTTTTAAAAAATTAAGTTAAAGTCAAATTAAGTCAAAACTAAACTAAGAGCAGTTTCTTCTCCCTCATTTCATTGTTTTACAAACAATGGTCTTATATTTTCATGAAGTGGGCACCAAGGGACATTTTTCTGATTTTAAAGTCAAGACAACTTACTTTATAAGTTTTCCCCATTTTTCTCATATCTTGCATTTCTTTGTAATTTATATTGCAAACTGACTAAAAGATAAAACCAGGATATTCATATGAGTTTTCTTATCTCTGGAAATAGTTTTTTTTTTTTCCTGTAAGAGTAAAATTACAACTTAAAAATTTCAACCGCCTTGTAAAATTCAAGAATAGTTAATTAGAGGGTTAAAGATATAAACATCTAATCCATAATAGCTTAAGATGGCAGTATCTTTTCTCTGGGGAACAGAAACTTTAGAAATCTGATTAGCATTGCTAATCAACACAGATCCTTTCAGTACATAGTTATTATATTGCTACATGCCAAGTCTAATTAATATTCCAGAGTACCAGTCAAGATTCATTTTTGTTCATTTGATCTATGAACTTTTTCAAGTAAACCACTGATTTGGGGGCTATAATTGGCCCCTAGAGGGTATACTGTACTTTAAAAGTAGAAGAAAAAAACCCACCCAATTCTTACGCCTTAAGCAATTCTATGCGGATACTTATTGAAATAGTTGGCCAGTGGCAACTCATTTTAAAGAGTAGTTTTCAATGTTTTATCTCTGCCCTGCCCTTTATTCTTTTCATTGGTTATAAAATAACTGTACCCCCCCCCCAAAAAGGGTTGGCGAAATGGGAATTTGTGATCAAGCAGAGTACAAATACTATAAGCATAGAATACAATGGTATCATCTACTGCTAAGAGATCCTTCAATATTCAGAAATATTTTTTGTTATAGAGTGCACTTCTTTTGTAGAAGGATTTATTCCAATGGGATTTTACTTGAGTTCATTCATTTAGAAGTAGTATATGATCGTGTATATATTTCAGTTATCATACTTGCAAGACTAATTTCAACTTTTAACTTTCTAAGGCACCATGTTCAGCAAATTTCAGATAAGCATATTCACAAGGACTAGCTTCTGCTCTGCCTTTAATGTACAAGTGAGAAGTCGAGTCACTCAGAATTACAGAATTGGAAAGGTCCAAGGTCAACTTCATCCCACCTTTAACAACTGTCAACCCCTCCTGAGGACTTCAAACATGAAAAAATCGCTGCCTCGTTAGGAAGCACATTTTCATTTGGACAGTTCTAACTACTGGATAATTCTTCTTACATTATACCAAATCTACCCTCCTTCCAAAAAACACATGTGACTCCATCCATTGGGCTTTGTTAGGCCCTCTGAAACCACGTAGAATAAACCTAGTCTTTCTCCAATATTTTAATAAAACTTTCCAACAGCCCTCTCTCGAAGCTCTCTTGAGTGCAGACTGAATGTTTTGTTTCACTGTTCAGTTCTGTGCCATGGCTGTGAATCCTTTGTTTTTTTCCAGGGCACTCTCATTTGAACATGCTGCATTTCTGTACTTTCTAAGCAGAGCAGTGTCTAGAGCTAAATGTTCTCCACTTTTAAGAGAATTGTATCATTTTAGCTTATATTTATATATATAGCATATATATACATATATATGTAAAATATATACATATTTATATATAGCATGTATATTTATATCTGTACCTGTAATCAATGTATGTATATATGCTTATAATACAGCTGTGGAATATAATAGCTAACATCCATGATTTTAACATTTCTTCAAGTCCTTTTTTATCCTACAATTCCTTATGCAGAGAAACATGAACCCCAAGAACTAAGAGGTTGGGCAGAAAGGCTATATTCATCTAAATTTTCTAGATTTTAATTTTAATTTTACTATCCACAGAAATCTAAATCATCCATAAACAGTTTCTTCTTTCAGGAAAACAAAAAATGCATTAGTATTAAAGGCAAAATTTCTACTATAGAAATTCTTCCTAAAAGTCTTCAGGATATTTCTGGGGTCAAACTTTTTTTAGTAAAACTTTTTTTTTTTAAAGATTTTATTTATTCATTTGACAGACAGAGATCACAAGTAGGCAGAGAGGCAGGCAGAGAGAGTGAGAGGGAAGCAGGCTCCCTTCAGAGCAGAGAGCCGGACGTGGGACTCGATCCCAGGACCCTGAGATCATGACCCGAGCCGAAGGCAGTGGCTTAAACCACTGAGCCACCCAGGCGCCCCTTTAGTAAAACTTTTTAATCTCTTTGTGGATCGCCACAAACCTACAGCTGGTATGTTGAGACTAACATGCAGAGTGTCCCAGACTTGTTACAGAACTAGTAACCTCCAAACAACAGTATGCTGGTAACTGCTTCCCAGCCAGCATTCTGGGAAAAATAAAAAGTATGCATGTAGATAGGTGCATGCATTTATTATAAACTGTTATAAAGAATGGTAACAGTTTACAAATAATAACAAAATATACAATATTATTTATTTAAAATTCTGTACATCTCTAATTCTGTTCTTTTACTGTTTCCTGCAAAATTCACTGTAAGTTTCTATCACCAACAGCAGTGTTACAAAATTAGACTACAAATAAATGTTTGATTACTTTGTGATTCAGCAAAAAGCCACTCATGCCATTAACAAATATCCTGACTGAATACTGGATGATAGTTTCATTTATGTTAACAAAAGCAAAGTGAAATACTGAAGAGTCATGTTGGAAATTCACTCATCCATCAATGATGTAAGTGATCTCCTTGTAGGATTGTATTATATCTTTTGAATACTAGAAGAATATTTGTTTATTTCTTTGTGCTCATCACAATCTAATACCTATTGAGACAGCACCCTTTAAAGTTTAATTTCCATTATTAGCATTTTCTCCATCACTTTCTCAAGTCCAGAATAACACAATCAAGAGAAGTCCTGATTTTTAGCATTTGCAAATTTCCATGGTATACTCTCTCCATGGCCAATTTCAAGCCTCCAAAGTTATTTCACTGAATGTGGGGTTGGGGAAAGATACACAATATCATTGTATAGTATTCCTACCATAGAAATACAATAAATACATAAGACCATAAAATATAATTTATGTAATTATAGATGTATATAATCTAATTCTTGGTAGTGTCATTGTTTAACAACTGGCTCACAAAATTCCAGAATGTGAGACACCTGGGTGGCTCAGTGGGTTAAAGCCTCTGCCTTCAGCTCAGGTCATGATCTCAGGGTCCTGGGATTGAGCCCCGCCTCAGGCTCTCTGCTCAGCGGGGAGCCTGCTTCCCCTTCTCTGCCTGCCTCTCTGCCTACTTGTGATCTCTGTCTGTCAAATAAATAAATAAAATCTTTTTTAAAAATTCCTGAATGTTCACAATCATCTCTCACAAGGCTTCAGCACGTCACTGGTGACAGACCTGGAGAGAGATTCAAGTTCTTAGAATCTACCTTGATCGACTCCTCGCTGAGCTTTAGAATCATTGACTCGAACTGGAACTATATCCAAAGTAACTTCATCAGTAATGCCACTCATATGATTTACATTTCCTACTGTGCAAATAAATGTACCAGAACACAATCCCTAATATTTATTCTGAGTCATTTAAATGTGACATAAATTACTCTATGAAACCAAACAATTCTTGTCACCAATGCTATAAAAACACTGTAAGCCCATGCACAAGAACTTGAGTCGCTCTTAGGATGATCGAGACTCCCCAGCAAACAGATGGAGGGAATATCTCACCTTATGCTCGCATTCATCAGGCAGAATTTATTGCTTCCCAAATACCAACTCAGGTTAGATATCAATACCTTGAATTCATACCAACAAACACAATGTGGCAATTTCATGCCTATTAGTGAGTATTAAAATGACAATAATTATATATAGAATTATCCTTACTTCATTCAGAAATTAGTAACCAACAGTAAACTCCAGTAACATAATACACAACCAAAGTAATTTCTGCTCATAACTCTATGCTTGAAATTTTCTTCTGGTTTTCATCAGGAAATTCATCTACTAATGCCACAAAGGAGATATACTTGTTGTTGCAAATTATTACCTAGAAAATCCAGAGTACATGTAACTATACATATCAACGCATACTTAATACATCTCTCCACATACTCAGCTTGTTGGTTTGATGATTTTATTTTTTAATCCAGAAACCTAACATTGAAACAAAAAAAAATCTGTAGATAGCTTCTAGAGACCCAAGTCATAAGGTTATTGTGAGAACAAGAAAAAACTAACTGGTAAGGAGTACATTTATTTTATTTCACAGTTTCTCTGAGCAAGTTGAAAGCATCTCTGGGAAAGAGCACCCGAGGGTGTGTGCCACAGCTGAGAGTACCTAGGCTGAAGGAATGTCATAAAACATCTGGCATGACACAGGGCAGCCCGGAGTCTCCCCTGGGTCGGTGGTCCGAGGATCCACAGGGAGATGTGTAGGTCTGTCTGGATGCTGGGTGGGAGCTATTGCCACAAACTCTCTAGCTGAGCTCTGAGGAAAGGAATAGTTTGGCCCCTGGTGATTTACACGCTGGGTGCCCAACAAAATCTCAAGCAGCCACCAGGCTAGGACGGAAACAGGGATTATTAAAGAAGAGTAGAAGAGAGAAAGAGAAAGAAAACATTCCAGCTTCCTTAGACCCTCAACTGCATATAAGCTAGATACGGTACATGTCAAGACTATATCAAGGGCTTTAACTCCAACTATCACAGTAACAGTGTGATACAAGTACTATGGTGTTCCTCACGTTAAAGGTGAAGGTCATAGATATTAAGTAACAGTTAAGTGGCAAGGCTGGGGACTAGAGCCTTCTTGAGACCAGTTGCAGAATCACAGTTACATTCCACTGTGCAGAAACCATGTGTCCCTCCAGATTATTACTCTCCTCTTTTCCATCTTGTTCAGTGCCCCAGGAGCCTGACCTATATGGGCTACATCAAAATCTCTTTTTCCTTTCTGGTTTCTAGTTGAGTTTTGTCAATGGAAGGAAGGAAGAAAACAAAATTGGGACATTTATTCCCTCATCTCTCTTCCTGTGGGGTCTAAGAATGCCTGTATCATCCAACAGAGGTTGTCCTAGCCAAATGACAATCCCCTTCTGGGTTTTGGTACCTGCCCACTCTTTAAACCCTTTCAAGATAACTTTACCCTTTTAAGTAAAGGGAGAAACCACAGGTCCAGGGATGATGAGGTCTAAGTGTTGAGGGTGATAAGGACACTGTGTTACTAATCTTTGGGAGAGGAAGTTTCCACTATTCCTTATATTCCCCTACATTCTATCTAAATTTGTGTAAATAGTACCATTAGTGAACTCAACTTAACAATTTGAGTGTGCCTTCTCTTTCTTGCCAGCATCCTGACTAAAACAACTTCTGTAATATTCTGCCATGTATAGAAATTGTTGGTCTTTAGATAACTAGCTAATTCAAAAGGAAATGTTTTCCTATCATATTCTTGTTTTATGTCTCATTTGTTCTTAGGTAGCAAAGTCTAGGGAAGTTTATAAGTTAAAATTAATACTGGTGTCGTTTTATATAAAAAGTTTACATAAAGCAGTAAGAAAAAAGATGGATTCTCCATTAGAAGAAGCCAAAACAGGAAATTCACAGAGGAATTACCAATAGCCAAAAATCACAAAAAGACTATTTAAACCTGATTAGTAATCAAAGAAATGCAAAGGAAAAGAAATCCCATTTCTTACCTAACAAATTATCCAAGATCAAAAATAATTTTTAAAAATTCAGCTTTAGTGAAAGACTCAGAAAATGGTTAGTCTCAAACACAGTTCATGTATGTATGAATTTGCATATCTTTTCTGGAGGGCTTCAAAATGTGTATACCTATTAATCTAATCATTACCATTAATTAATTAATTAGTTAATTAACCCTAAGAAAATGATTCAGGATACAAACAGAATTTAAATTAAAATTAAAATTAGAAACAATCTAACTATCCAACTACAGGGGATTAAATAAATAAATGATGATATGCATGCTATGCTCTTCACAGCATTATTTACTGATATGGGAGCAACCTAAATGTCCATTTCTAGATGAATGGATAAAGAATACGTGGTTTATATACACAATGGACTACTACTCAGCCATGGAAAAGAATAAAATCTTGCCATATGCAACAATGTGGACAGACCTAGAGGGTATTATGCTAAGTGAAATAAATCAGACAAAGACAAACACAGTGTGATTTCACTCATATATGGAATATAAAAAACAAAACAACTGAACAAACAAAACAAACAGAAAGAGACTCACATACAGAAAACAAACTAGTGGTTACCAGAGGGAAAAGGCTGTGGGATTTGGGTGACCTAATGACCCCGGGCTCGATCCCAGGACCCTAAGATGAGGACCGAAGCCCAACACGTCATTGAACCACCCAAGCACACTTTAAGTTTTTATTAAAGAATAACTAATATAGGGGCATGTGGGTGGCTCAGTCAATTACCTATCTGCCTTCCATTCAAGACCCATGTTGTTGGGGCACCTGGGTGGCTCAGTGGGTTAAAGTCTCTGCCTTCAGCTCAGGTCATGATCCCAGGGTCCTGGGATCAAGCCCCGAATCGGGCTCCATGATCAACGGGGAGCCTGCTTCCCCTTCTCTCTCTGCCTGCCTCTCTGCCTACTTGTGATCTCTGTCTTTCAAATAATAAATACATAATCTTAAAAAAAAAAAGACCCATGTCTTTGGGCTCCATGTTCAGCATTTATTTTTTATTTTGTCTTTAAGTTTTGTTGTTGTTTTTTTTTTTTTGAGAGAGAGAGTGCACACAGAGGGAGAGGAAGAAGCAGACTCTCCACTGAGCAGAGAGCTGAATGTGGGGCTCGATTCCAGGACCCTAAGGTTATGACCTGAGCGGAAGGCAGCTACTCAACTGACTATAACACCCTGGCACCCCTAAAAATCTTTGTTTAGAAAAATGTTTACCTCTCACTCTCTCTTTCAAATAAATAAATAAAATCTTTTAAAAAAAAGTTTAGCTTGTAGACACCTTTGGAAATCTACTTTATTATGAAGTTCTTCTCATTGGGTAAAGGAAATCCTTCTGTGAAGGGTTCTGTAGACCGGCGTTTCATATTTCATATTTGTGACATATGCCCCGACCTACAGAAGATGGTTACAAGTAACAAACTAGACATTTTTCCTATGGGCTCCCCTTCCCATGTGGACTCATTTGCTGATAGCATTGCATGTGAAGGCTGGAACTGAGGGAAGTTCCATCCTGGCTTCTCATGTATCTCCTGAGGGATAGGAGGCTGGAGGGTATTGGTCCAAGAAAACTAAGATTCTGAGCTAGAATTTTTGTCATGGTGAAAAAAACCCTCAGAATTCAGTTCATGGCTTTTCAGTTAATAAAAACCCCTCAGTATGGCCACTATTTGAAGAACTCAGAGTGGCTGAGCAGATTTTAATTTGCTGAATCCATACCTAAAATAACCACAGATAACTCCAAGTTTTAGTGGAGCCTTTTGCTCCCCCACTTTTCTCAACCAGAAAAAAACCTTATATTTCACGTATATACCTGTCTGTGTAAAATACCAAGAATAGGGCGCCTGGATGGCTCAGTCTGTTAAGCATCGGCCTTTGGCTCAGGCAGTGATCCCGGGGTCCTGGGGATCATCCCACATTGGGCTCCCTGCTTAGCGGGGAGCTTGCTTCTCCCTCCCACTCTGCTGCTCCCCCTGTTTGTGCTCTCTCTTTGTCAAATAAACAAATAAAATCTTAAAAAAGAAACAAAAAATAAAATACCAAGAACATACATTCTTGCCCCTGATGATCCTTCTTTATAGAAATTCCATACATTAGAAATGTGGAATCAATTAAGAATTCAAGATTTTTAAAGAAACATTATTTTAGATATAGTCAGAAAAAAATTTTCAAGTACAAAACCCTCAAATGTAGAATTCATTTAATTTAAAAAGATCTTTAGAGAATTGTGGTACAGATGATTTTCTTACAAACAACAATAATTAAATGAAATGCCTTCAAACATACCAACTTCCTTTTACCAGCACATCCTTCTTTAGAATGTCTAGTGGTAGACATAAAGGCTCAGAAATGGTTTATTATAACTGAAATTTCTGTCTGTTATTACCAAAGAGAAATGTATTGAACTTAATATGTTAGGTTTGGGAAATCTGTTTTCATTCGCTATAACCAATGGTCTGTCATAAGCGTGGACATAGTGGGCTTTCAGATTCTACCCTCCATCTGCCCCTGACACCCTAAGATGAGACTTCCTTTATTTTTCTTGTGTTTATAAAAACCCAGTTTCCAAAACCTAAACTAAACCTCTTCATCTCTGAGAAAAATGAAAGTGATAAAGAAGGTAACTTTCAGGAGAACTAGACACACAAATATCTAGAAGATATTGATATATGCTCACTAAATGGTGTAGAAGCTATCCTTCGCTTACCTCTGCCTCAAACAAGGTCTTCTAATTTCCTTAGGAATACCTATTCACTAATAAGGGGACACTCCCCCCTCCAAAAAAAAAAAAAAGGCATTTACTTACTTTAATTTATCAGAAAGAAAAGGAATAGATGTGTAGAAGTTAACAGTGCCTTTGTGGTCGTTTTGAAAGTTTCCATGAATTTGTTGACAGTCTTCTCATCAAAAAAGTATAGACTAGTTCCCCTCTTGTTGAATATGAGGGAGCCTTAATGACTCATGATTCTAATGAATAGAAAGTAGTGGAAGAGATGCTGTTGACTTCCAAGGACAAGGTAGAGAGGTCTAGTTTATAAAAGCCAGATTCTCCTCTCTCTTCCCTCCCTTTGCCCTGGGAACACAGCCGCTCTATTGAGAGGAAGCCCAGGTCACATGGAGAATACGTAGGTATTCCAGTCAACAACCCCAGAAAAGATCCCAGCCAACAGTTGACATCGACCGCCTGACATGTGAAGAAACAAGCCTTCAGACAATTTCAACTCCCAGCCTTTGAACTGCCTCTGCTGACATCAAGTGTAAGAAAAATGCATGGACTCCACCAACCCATCGGCAAGCGAAGATTTGTGAGCAAAATAACTGTTGTCATTTTTTAAGCCACTAAGTTTTGGGTTGGGTAACAATGCAGCCACAGATAATGTGATTAACCGTATGATTGTAATGACAGTATTTATACTTTAAGAAGCAATGGCATTTTAACTGACACTTCGGTAGAAGGCATTAGTGCTGGTGGTAGGTGCTCTGGATAGGTCTGAGGCTAGGCAGGAGGAATGGGAAGAACCTTTAGAATTCTAGCCTATGCCCCTTCTTCTCTCAAACTTTCCCAGCTTAGCTAATTCAGAAGGCCCATTTCAGTCTTTGTAATTAACACTCCACCTGGCCCTACCCCTCTTTCTACCAGGATGAATTAGAATTCTTCTCATTCCTTACCTCCTATCAGAAAAATTTATAGCTGAACACAACTCTCTCACTCTGTTCCCTTCGCCCATGGAATGGCTTCACTGTTCTAACTTGGAGATACTCAATCTTAGAAAAATGTCTGTCTAAATGTAGATCTCCAGAGCTACATACAAGTACCAGTACAAGTGTTATTCAGTTGCATGTAACATGACCCTAGTCTGGCCTACTTAAGCAAAAACAAGAAAGTTGGGGGGAAAGGATTTGTCGTAAGGATGTGGGGTTGTTCACAGAATCAAAGGAAAAAGCTAAACATCAGATCTTCAAAAAGATATTAATCAAAACTTCTAGGAAATCAAGGTGGTGAAAACTACAGGCAGTTTCTAGGATCACCGCCATCTTGGATATACTCCAGCTGTTTTTCAGTCCTTGTATACTTCAGTTCAAGAATTATCTTCCTAGGGGCGCCTGGGTGGCTCAGTGGTTTAAGCCGCTGCCTTCGGCTCAGGTCATGATCTCAGGGTCCTGGGATCAAGTCCCCTGTTGGGCTCTCTGCTCATCAGGGAGCCTGCTTCCCCCCCTCCCCTCTGCCTGCCTCTTTGTCCACTTGTGATCTCTCACTGTCAAATAAATAAATAAAATCTTTTTTTTTTAAAAAAGGATTGTCTTCCTAGAAGAAAGCAAACTAATTATCTACTTTGGGACACATACAATCTCTTTGTCCAGGAGAAGATGGATCCTCTAGGTTGATAGTTCCAGCAAGACTATCTTTCACTGGAAAGGGGTCTTTTGCTAAAGTAATACCCACAAATTATTCACTCAATGTCCACCACAACACCTGATCTTTCAAACTAAGTCCTGGCCCTCAGTTTTTCATTTCTCTAGCATCCAGTGCTTCTCTTGGAAAATACTTCTCACTATGGTAAATTTTCTACTATCTATGAATTTTCTACTCCATGAAAACAGCAACAAAATCTAATTCATTAGGACATTCTCAGCCCTCAGCACAATGCTTAGTGCAAAGGTGCTCAATAAATATTTGTTGAATATGTCAACAAACCCTTATTTACCTTTGTTCTGTGATTCATTTTTGCTCACACACACGGACACACACACACACACACACACACACACACACATTCTTCCTTTAGCTGAAGAGGAGACTCCTGTGGGTAGAGTCTATTTCCCCTTAATATGGTGTGGATGATGTCTAGAAACATCCAATTCAGAAGCAGTTCAATTCAAAAAACATTTATCTGGCACTTAATATATGCAAGATCTATTATCTGTCCTCTAGGGGCTTGCTACTCAGCAAGGGAGACAGACAAATGCACAAGTCATTATAATACTGGGCAAACAGTGGAAATGGCTGCAAAAGAGGTTAAAAAAAATGAGGGAATAGTTGGAAAGCAAGGGAAGGCAAGATTCATCGTAACGTGTGAAATCAAGAAGTTTGCCAAAACATTTTGACCACAGAAAGGGGAAGGGACAGCAGACTGAGACACACTCAGTAAGTGGATCTAAATAAATTAACCTCTCAATAAGTTCATTATAAGCAGCTTAGAGAACACATCAAGATATTAAATGTTATTTGCCCCTGGCCCCTTTCACCTAATTGAAATGAAGTGATGGAAGCTAACAGTGTATGGCTATATAGATTCTATAGATTTTTCTCTAACAGACTGATACCTGAATAGGAAAAAAATCCCTCTCTGAGGGGTCATAAGACCAAGAACCAAAGGGTCCTTCCAAAAGGTAGTATAACAGTATTGCCATTTTCATGAGGCAAATTGCCTTTTAAAAGGTCTAATACAAGCCCACTTTAGTATTTATTTTTTAAATTTTTATTTATTTTTTAATTTCTTTCCAGTGTTCCAGAACTCATTGTTTATGCACCACAACCAGTGCTCCATACAATACTTTAGTATTTAAATCACTTTAGTATTTAAATCAGAAGGTAAGCTATGAACTCCTAGGGGTGACTAAGACTGTTACAGTCTTAAAGATTTTTGAGCCACCAGACATAAAAGCAGAGAAATCAGTTAGAAGAAAGAAAGAAAGAAAGAAAGAAAGAAAGAAAGAAAGAAAGAAAGAAAGAAAGAAAGAAAGAAGAAAAAAAGAAAAAGGTCTTAACCTGGAAGAAACAATTCTCCTAAGCACTGACTTTTAATCAGGACTGATTAAAAAGGCAACGTAACAACTTCTTCTCCTTCTCCTTTTCCTACTTCTTCTTCTTTTGAGATCTTATTTATTTGTTTGACAGAGAGAGAGAGAGAGAGAGAGCACAACCAGGGGGAGGGGCAGAGGGACAAGCAGACTCCCTGCTCAGCAGGGAGTCTGATTAGGGACTCGATCCCAGGACCCTGTGATCGTGACCTTAGCTAAAGGCAGTCACTTAACTGACTGAGCCACCCAGGTATCCAGCAACTTAACTTTTATAAAAATATGAAAAATTGGGCAATTCAGCTGTTGAATCACTGCTTGAAGAAAGTATCTTCTAGGTCGTGGCTAGAAGACATGGGTGTGGGAAAGACACATCAGAGCTGGAGGAGACGCTCGGTAATTAAAACCTATACCCAATCTACAGCACAGTCTGAAGAGGGGAGTTCTCTTCTCTCTGTACAAACCCTTAATAGAGCCCAGCTTCGTGTTAGATTTCCCAACGTCATCCTTTCCAGGCTGATTACTACCCAACAGCACAGCCAAGTGGGGACAGGTCTGTACGGTTACCCAAACAAAAGATCACAGAGAGCGATAAAAGCTGGGACCAGTAAGAGACAAAACATCCTATACATACAGTCAGTGAAGAAACTCAGAGCTGTCAAATAAACACTTTATAGGAAGGGGAAGGTCACTGGCACTGACTTCAAGGAAAATTTGTCTCTTCTACTTAATATTTTTTAAAGATTTTATTTATTTATTTATTTATTTGAGAGAGAGACAGAGAGAGACAGATATAGAGAGCACAAGGGAGAGGAAGAAGCAGGCTCCCTGATGAGCAAGAAGCCCGAGGTGAGGCTTGATCCTAGGATCCCGGGATCATGACCTGAGCTGAAGGCAGGAACTCAACTGAGTGAGCCACCTAGTTGCCTCAGAAGTGCCAATAATTTCTGACAAATGTACATGGGGCATGGATAAATATGTAATTAAAAATGTGTGGGGTTGTCATAGTAAACACAACAGAAGGATGCTCCTCTAGTGATCCTGACTTCTTTGGTGGTGTTTATAAAAGGAAGTAGATTTTAGCAATATCAACCAAAATCTCTAAATATCCTTAATAAATGTCATAGCACATTGCCCCCTAAATATGGCCTCAAATATCAATTTAACCTACTTAAATTTCACAGCATGTTCAGCTCTTAAAAATGTGGGCTTTTTGAAAGACTTTTTTAAGGCTGTCATTTTATTTTAGGTTTATTCGTTAAAAAAGAATGCATAAAGGGTTCATTGTGGAAGATTAGAAAGTCCTAATTAAACACTGGCTATAAAAAATCCCCAAAGGAATGAAGACACCATGGATTTCTACTTGCAGCTCAATTCTAATACTTAACACAAAACCAACGCTTTGAGAGGAGGGCATTACTGTGGAGACAGAAGAGAGCTCCCCACTGGGACAGAGAAGACCCACAGCTAATTTAATCCTCTTTACTTCTGGAACAGAGATGATTCTCTCTGTACCTAGCTCCAGTCCTGGCTTTTATGGAGAAAGTTAGATTAGGAAGACAGACCATAGTGTTTAAAACACTTACCTCGTTTGACCATTAATGTCTGATCCACACTCCCTGTGGGGTCATTTCTCAGACCTGAGAAAGAGAACATTATTGGTCCAAGAAATGGGTGAAAGAACCTCACATTCTAAATCTCCTCCCCCACCCAAGTACAGGCACCTCACTTGCCTTCCTGTACATAATTTTCAACATCTTGTCAGCTGTGATCTGACTTCTCACATTACAGAGGAGGAAATGGGCGTACAAGAAATCATACCCATCTGTGTAGGTCAAGAGCTGTGTTTTGAGCCCTGGTTACAATCCTTCTGGCAAGCCATTCTTCCCCTATCTTCCTGGGAGTTCAATGGAATGTTTTTTTCTCCAAAATGTTGCAGAGTTCACCTTGCTGTGGTGAACATCAGAGGATGTTCTGAGAAGATCTCTGAGCATTGAATTGGAGGCAAATGCTATGCTCTCAATTTTGGCAACAAAGTGGTCCAGGAGGAAAGAAATAAGGACTTGGCCTGAGATCTGGCAAGTCCCCTTGGAGAGACAATGAACTCGCCTCAGAGGGAAAGCACCGAGAGGCAGGCTGCCATCAGGGTAGCGACCTAACCATACGTTAGAGAAGCATTTGCTGTCGCCCACGGACATCTGGTTTCATGTCACTTCTCAGTGCCAAATTTATTTTTAAAATTTCTATGATTTGAAAGAATCACACACTCCAATATTTTAAATTTAGAGAAGAGTAAGATATATAACTGCCCACTTCCATCCTTGCCCATCACACTGCCCACATACTCCCCAAGATGAAAAAAGTGAATTATTGCCTCCTCTAGAACTTGTTTGACATCTACTTGTAAGTCTGAATCCTTTCTTCAACGGACTGTGGAGGAAAGCAGTACCTTATGTCCTAAAGAAGGAAGGGGTGTCGTCACCAGGAGAAAAAAGATCCCCAGAACTTTACTTTGGCCAAGAGAGCTCTGGGGGCTGACAGTTCCTCAGGGAGGAGTGTTGGCTAATTCCGCAGCCTCAGAAATTTCCCTGTCGGTTTTCTGATATCTGCTGCTAAAATTTAATTGAATTCCTTCTAACAATGGCAAGTTGAGTTTCAGCTCTTAAGAAAAGTGTGGGATGGCTGATATTTGTTGAATGCTGGGCTCGACACACATCACCACATTTCAACATCAAGCTGCCCCATGAAGGAAGTACCGTCAATGGCAGCATACAGAAATGGGGAAGCCGAGGCCTAGACACACTCCGCACCTCGCCCACCCAGCCAACAAAAAAGCAGCCTGCCTCCAAAGCCTGGACCCACCACCTTATATTATATGACAAACAAGAATCTTGGGAGGAGAAAGGAAGTGGGAGAGATGGGGAGGAAAAGATAAACCCAGTTCATTCTTCCTTTGGACAAGACTGAGAAACAATGGCTGAAGAATCCCAACTGTGTTTTAGAGCATAAGCACCAAACGCTGGGATGAAAACATCCTGAATGCAGTGTGTCCTGGATCACGTCAAGAAGCCTTTCTTCCTCTTCACTTTTTTTGGGGGGGTAATTGTTTTTCTCAGCTGTTTCGGCTTCTGACCAATGCATCCAGGGTAGTGGGTGTTCAAGCCGGGGCAGTTGATTCTTTCCAGTGTATTCTCCACTGAGGCCACAGAGCACATCACCACTCCTACCACAGAACACACACTCAGCTTGTTGAGTGATGACTTAACTGTTGACTGTGGAACACACACACTGCATGGCACGGAAAAGGCTGATATAACAAACAGAACAAAATGATGGTTTTCTATGATGCCACGCGATACCTACACTGGGCATATGCTCATCTCCTTTGTCTTGTTACGTGAAACGTAGCATGAGAGCATGGAAGTTAGTTTCAAAACACTTTGCAGCATAAAAGAGAAATATGAAAAACGCAGACACAGAGTGTTGAGGAAAATTCCTAGGAAAAGTAATTTCGAAGATTCAATATAGAAATGATCCCAGGATATCATGGTCTTATTTTCATCAATTGTTTTATTTTGAGACAAAAATTGGCCTTCTAACTTCTACAGATGCACTCCCTCCACCAAAAAAAAAAAAAAAAAGAATGTTATCTGATATAGCTCTGTGACTGTCACAGAGCAAAGGAGGAAATGTGATAAATTTTGACAGAGAATAATAATAATAATTTTAAAACTCCTTTATTTATTCTTTAGTACCCTCCCTGGAAAAGGGCACATATACTAAGAATGGCATAAAATGACAAATATAATGATGTTGTAATTTCAAAAAGCGCCAAATGTTAAAAATTTGATGACCAGCATAAAATAGCCTCATAATTACATTTATATTGAAAATGTCATCCCCTTTTACCTATATATTAAATACATGAAATCAATGTTTCAAGTATTTAAAAAATAATCTCACCTATCTATTTCTTTCCTCCGATAGGCACAACTGGGCTGTTTTGTTTTGGCACTGTGAATGAAGAATTTCGTGAGATAAGCTGATTTTCAAATATTGTCAAACTAAGCCAGTCAATTATTTTTACGTTCACTTGTTAAATGTTCAAATACAGCCACATTACAAGCACCAGTTTTGGCGTTCAGCTGTCTCTTTTTAAATTTTAAGTCATCTTTTGTTCTTCTTCTTCCCAGGCTGCAACAGTGTATTCCCAAATAATTGACACAACATCTGAGCAACTAACATAAACGTGCAATTTTAATGCCTTCTAATCACACAAATCAATATGAGATTTTTGTGCCTGTGCCTGACCTCCTTCAAATTATCCCCCCATTTTGGTGGAATCAGAACGAGTGTGGGCTATTTGATAAAAAACCCTAAGTGTGTGAAATGAGAGCTCTCGCCTCTTCTGCTAGACTCCCCTTGACAGAAAGATGATAGAAGCATCACATCCTTGGAAGAGTAAATGCAAACTGACAAGAGATGAGCCTTTAGATGTTGAATATAATCTTGAATTGTGCTTGAAGTGTCTTATTATCTTGTCTTTTGATGTCTGAAGGGGCGGCTCATTGTTAGAAAAAGGAAAAGCCGCTGCGCATCTTTGCCATCTTTAAAAATTGTTTGGCCTTTAACAACTGCTTCTCCAACTAATGTCCATTTCTCCTGACAATAAATATGGCAGGTCGTCGGCAAGTGACAAACAATTTACTTTACATGCCACACTTTTATGGGTTTTGAGAGCTCATGTGGAAGCGGATTTTTTAAAAGTCCGGAGAAATTAGCAGTGTTACTCACGTTAAGAGGACAGAGATCTCTGTGCGTACGCTGATGCGGCTGCGTGGTTATTTCCTGATGGCTTGGGGCTTGTTTCCTTCCTCACTCGTGGATTCAAACTTTCAGCTCTTTATTTATCATGGACTAAAAAGATCCTGGGAAAATGAAACTGCAACACCCCAGTCTGAGATATCTCATGAAGGAAAGGCCCTACAGCGGAATTTGGAACCGTACATAAATGGAAGCCCATGTCTCAGAAGGGTATCAAGTTCAACACGGGGCTGAAGGAATTTGGCCTTTGCCCTCAGAGCCTTTACACTTCCTGATTTCTACTGTCCTTCTGGGCGCCCCGCACCTTTCGTGTCTACCATTTGTTTTGTGGGTTTTGTTTTAACTTGAAAGTTGATGATGTTCCCAGTCAACGGGATTCCACAGAGCTAAATCACAGGCGTGCTACTTTTCTGTCACCCAGCCAGATTTTGTGAAAGCTTTCAAGATCTTTTCTTAGACCTCCGTCACTCTAAGAATCCATAAGAATTCTCAGAAGGACCATAAACTGTTACAGGGTTCGGGTTATTGTATCATTATAAAAACATATTGATACACTGCGGACGACAAGACAGGTGGCCACCAGCCTAAGCTCGTATGGCCATCCCCATGCCATCAGCGATGGCCAATCTGACCATTTCTGGTGTTGTGAGTGTTTGCATGCATGTGTGCACGTGTGCTTGTTTGTTTTAAGCAGGCAGCCATAGCCATTAATCCCTTTTGAGGCATGGCAGCTAATTTTTGACACTTTTCTGATTGCCTGTGGATTCTGATTGGATGTTCGCAAATTACGATAAACGTGGATTCTAATGGCTGAAAGAAAGATTCTGACCTACGGCAAGGAAATAGACCAGCATCCCTGAGAATCTAATTTCTTGGTGACTCTTTAGAGTAAAACCTGCCTTAATCTAAGGCATCAGAAAGAGAGGAGCCAGTCAATTCTAAAATAGTGATGTAGGTTTCTTTCCAAAAGTTTATGAAAGTTTTCCCACATAATCCAGATAATCTCTTTTCTGACTATTCATGCAGGGATTAAAGGACAGCATGTTTGCTTTCTTCCCTGTTTCTTTCCTGCTTCTCCTTTTGAAAATACCGGGCTTCCTTTTTTGACATGTTTCTATTTCACTATATTTTGCTACATGAAATTAGATCTATCAACGAGAAAATGCAGGTTTGGAAAAGGGCATTTCACACACCCCCATACCACTACACATTTTTAAATACAGGAAAACATGTTTTTCCATTTGGTTTTTTATTCTCTTCTACCCTTGGTTGATTTTGGCAAAAATTCACTCTGCAGTAATAATTTTTCATGCTTTATAAACAGCTTCAAATGTTTGCATTTTTAAATCAAATTAATCCCTCACAGCCCTTCTACTTTGACGGTGGTGATTCTCTCCTGCAATAAGTCACCCCAAACCATTCATTCATAAAAGTAAATCTTGCCATATTGCTATTCAAAGACAAATCAGCACCAACGTGGCCATCAAGAACTGCGAAAGGAGATTCAGTACACCATGCTATTTTAATAGCAAATGTTTAAAATGTGATTTCTTTATTGTGCATCAGACACCCATTCTATCTTGATGTGTGTCCAGGTAAATGTACATTTAGGTCCGTGAAATCCTTCTAGGCAAAAATTGTGTTTTCAGTGTAAAGAACAAATGCTTTTTACTTAAAAGAGAAAAAGATAAATGTTTGGTGCGTATGCCCACAAGTACACAAATACTTAGGTTCCTAATATTTAGATTCCAAGCATCTTTCTCTCATTTGGACAAGTTTTGCATGTTTTAAATATATATATATATGTATATATATACATATATACATATAAATTCCTTATAAATCAAACTATGCAGAAACGCTCAAATCTCTTTGTTGCATTAACTGCACAAGTTCGAAGAAATCCTGTTGTCTCCTCCGCTCAGTAAAGAGCAGCTTCAAACAAGACACTAGAGCTTGGATAATAGCCCAACTATGCCCAAAGCAATACTATGTAATATGATTAGTTGTCCTTTATTGGTAAACTATTCATTTTGATAATTTTACCTGGAAACTATGTCTTTGAGAGTTCATAGGTGCAGAAGAAGCACATTTAATTGCTCATGTGAACTAAAAAATAAAAAGCCTATTATTATAAATTAGGCTTTATTAATTTTATGATAAAGAAAAGACATACCTATGACAAAGTAAGTAAGACAAATCTGAAGTATCACATGAACACAGGAGAAAATACGGAGAACACGCCATAGACACGCACAGACGTGTATGACACACCCCGTTTTACGTGGATAGCATTGCATGATTCACTGTGTATTCACGGTGTTGAAGAAAGAAAACACAGGGGAAACAAAGTATGGAAGTGATAAGAAAACAGAAAATGTGCACTGTTATTTTAAAACACTAGACTAATATTAGTCTTTAAATATGAGTTTCTTGGATTTCACAAACTTTTATCACCATTTCTCCTCATTAATAGGAAGAAATCAAAGTAACGCAAGAGATTTGGAAAGCACATCCACCTAAAAAACATTGATTATTTCAGAAAAAGACATAACACTGAGAAATGCCAAACAGCACAGAGCAGGACAAACACATTCCTGAGATTGTGAAATCTTTTCATGGTAGCTACCAATGGCACATTCTGAGTGTCCTAAAAATCCCTTAATAGTCTAGCTCGTCCTCGGGCTCAATGAGCAGGTTTTGCTGTAGAGTTCATTACCAAGAACATTTTTTAACCATCTGAATGAATGCAAGTTTCATCACAGAATCCCACGTTCCAATGAACTTCAGGATGGCAGGCGGCTTAAGCATTTACTTTCTGTGTAATGTTATCATTTAATTCCTTCATTGTAATGTGATCATTTCCCCTATATTTTCAACTCATTTTGAGGGCAGTGCAGTCCTCTAAGAAAAGTGACTTAGATTGCATTAGTTCTGTTGTTCCAGGTGGCTAATTTTTTAATGAAAATAAAAACCAATATATTCTCACCACATGTAGCACTTTCAAAGGAAAGACTGTAAGAGCCATTTGAGCCTGGATTTTCTTTTAAATTCTCAAATAAAACAAAGACATTCATATAACATACCAGGATGTTCAAAAGTAGCAGCTAACTATTACAAAGAGGTGTCAAGAGCTACGCATCTTTATTAGGTGGTTTTAAAAAATGATATTTGAATATCTAACAAAACAACGGGGGATTTTTTTCCATTTCTCTGAGAATGATAGACTTCAACCAATAGAGAGTCAGTGTTGTTCTTGCTGACCTCTGTGTTCGCATTAAAATGGCTGAGTCGATTTTTGATAGCTCACAGTAGTATCACAACACAGAGGAAGAGCTGTTACCCAGCCAGTCTGCACTTGTTTCGTATTTTTATAAAATCTGACTCTGGGAGTCCGGAGGTGGGAGTTCACATGGAAAAGGCTGAGCCAAGTCCACATGCGTAATAAACAGGCATCCTCAGAAACCCCCACACTGCCAAAGCCCAAATACTCCTTCTGAACAAATTTTAATATAAATATTACTATGGTCTTTCCAAAGAGAAGTCCAGTGTTGACAGACTCAGAACACCATCCAGGCTCAGAGCACCAAGAGACATGCCCCACTGTAAACACCAGCCTGCAACAAATTACGCTCACTTACTTCCCTCTTAAAAAAAAAAAAAAAAAGACATTTGAAATTTTAAAGGATAAACATTTTAAAAGTAAGACCGAAATGTCATTAATAAAAGGAAAGCTGAACAAAAACACCAGCGAAGTAGAGACCCTCGGAAGACAACAAACAAGAAAATTCCAGAGCCATGCTGGAGAATGGCAACTGTTACTAGGAACTCTCTCTCTCGCTATCTCTGCCTTTGGATATTTTTTAAAAATTTATTAACCTGACAGCAGGAAACTTTACACAGATTGCCCCCTGACAGGGTGCCAGTTTGGAATAAACACTTTGCTATCTTTTTCTTTAGCATAAGAAAATCAAGAAACATGTTAAGTGGAGCCAGGTGCATATTTGGGCAAACGTGACTGCTCCTCGGCCGGCCTCGGCACCCAGGGAAGGCCTGAGAATAATCAGGAGCCCAATAGCAGGGTGGCACCCTTCCTCCTTCCTCTTTCACGTGCACTTTCTTTTTAATGTGTGGATATCTGATGTATTATTAATCCCCAGACACAAGCCAGCAAGATTGCCAAGCAAAGGAAGTACCAGTCTTCTCGCAAATTATTTGTTTACTGTCTAAGAGCAAGCAAGGTGCGCTTGAAATAGTCACTTAAGTCTCATTTCTCAAGCGGGGGAAATTCTTATTTGGCCAATTCTTACAAAAAGAACACGATCTCTATAATTAAATCGGGTAATTGAGAAAGAAGGCAATCTACTTAAGGGCCGAGCCTTGGGAGCTTGAATCTGGAATGCACCTCTATTTATTAATTATGACACAAACTGGGCTAGGTGAACGATAAAACCTCTCCCATGCCCCATAACCTTAAATCAGAAACATCCAAGATGCTAAAAAGACGAAAATGAACGCCTTTAAAGGGGGGGATGATGCAGATTAATGTAATTCCTAATACTTTGTCTTATTTCCAATCCTATATAGGACCGTTTAACAGCAATGACAACAAAATAGAAGAATTGGAGCCACCAAGGTAGAAGAAAAATGTAAAACCATACGAGCATTTTAGTTTGCTAATGTGTTAGCACGGACAACATCTTCAGACACTTGCAATATCGAACTTTCTTCTATAAACAGATGTGTGACCTGAGTACCCCAGGCTCAGCAGAAACAGAAAAGGGAGCCACTGAGAGAGTCCCCACTGAATCTCGTGTCATGTACCGTGTCCATAAAGTGTCACTTAGAAACAAGCACAGCTCAGCCAACAGATACAGTGAAAAGTTTGAACATCCGTGCTAGTGCCTATAGATTTATTTGTATTTCAAAACGGACACATTACCCCTATTTCAAGTGGATTTACTTATCAAGGTAGTATCACAATGGCTTTCGCGGGGTGGGGGGGCACACTAAAACTAAGTCTGCCTATACACACAGAGTGGATTTTTTTTTTTAAAGAAATACCTAGGTGCGTTAGGTTGCCCTAAATGTTCAGGTATGTATCAAATGTGCATTTCCCCCTCGGTGGTCAGAGAAGAACACCATAAGGGTTTGTTTGCCTATCCAACAATAACTGATGTTTGACAAATACTTTATCATGCCTCGCTTTTACTTACACAAACATAGGTTTCCACTGGTTTCTTTTAAATAGCTATTTGGGCATAGAATCTATTCTCCAAATTATTTAGTTAAAAGTAGAGTTCTTTGATATTTCCCGAGCAACATACACTTTTTTCAGTGAAAAATAGTGTACATTTTCCATTAAAAGACTATCAAAACTCATAAAAATATAGAAGCACAATGCATATGGTAAATAAATATATTTCTCTAGGGAATATTCCCCATCACCTGCCAGCTAAATCCTTCTTGGGCTTCAGCCTGACGTCCTGGTTACTGGCCCCAGCATATTTCATCAGAATATTATAAATATCCAAGGCATTGGAACCTTGAGAGAGATGTTTCAATAAAGTCATACAGTGATGCCATAATGAAGGCTTCCTCGTTCACAGGCAGCTTGGCCACAAAGGGCAGCTCCCCCCTCCCCATAATGCCCCACCAGTGACCTCCATGCTGATCTGCAGGGACCACTGTCTCAAGGGGTGACAAGACAATTTAATCCTTTATCCCTTTGTCATTGAAAAGGACTCCACTCCCATAAACTCTAATCAAGTCAAACTGGCTGGCAATTAAAAAAAAAATCTTATAAAGCATGTTTTTATGAGAAAGATAACAGAAAGGAAGGGAAAAAGAAAAACCATATGGATGGGGCATTTTCCATCCAGGAAGAATCACTGACCCAACTTTCAACCCTTTTCTGAAAGTTCACAGGTAAATGATATTGAAAACACCCACGCTTGCACGTATCATTATACGCAATTTCTCGTAACCCTGAAAAACACAGCAGCATGACAGAAAACTAAGCATCCCTCTTTACCTTGGGTCCAACATGTATAAATGTTTTTTCTGTTTACATCTCAGCTCAGGGCTTTGGAGCTGTGTGCCCAGTTCACGGACGGTGGGGTACAACCGAGCAGCGGAGCAAGACGGGCCCAGCCTCCCGAGGTCGTTGTGACTTTAAGAAAAGCAATCATGAGGTTTATCTTGAAACAATAAAACTACTCCCAGGAGGAGCACAGTTAATAAATCATCTTTCAAATTTCAAATATATCTGGGAGAAAATATTTAGGGCCTGTTTTATGCGTTCTCGCTTCTTCAGCCAAGACTGCATGGGAAAACTTTAGTACAGATATTTTTCTGGGGATATATATTACTTTTATCCTTCCTGTGGCCATCTTTCCAATGAAGTCGTTGATGCTCCACCATTTGAATTTTAGCATCCAACTTGACGAAATGGGGACCACTGAATTCTTGATGAGCATGACTAAAAACGAAGCACCACATTTCGACGGGAGCATAAATGTCACCCGAGAAACACAGCAACCTCTTCCTTTTGAGGTCCTTTGCCAAAGGCCAGTTCTGAGAATGGTTTTGAATATGTACATCACTGGTCACATATTAGAAGGCTGGCCCCGTGCGCCATCTCTCATTCAATCCTGCAACCGAAACCCAGGGAGATGGGGAGTCCCATTCTCTGATAGCAGCCCCCCAACACACCATCGACACACAAGTTTCTTCTCCTCCATACTATTTCCTACAGCTCAGAGCTTAGCAGAATACAGTCACGGACCGAAAGGAAGGAGACGGTTATTCCACAGGCTTTCCAAGAATAAATAATGTACCACTTAATGATATCACAGAGAACCACCTCCCCACACGTTTCTCAATGAAACGTGGATTCAGCTCTCCTAAGTGTACTTGAGTCTCCATAGCTGTTCAAGTTAAGCAAAATGTTACCTCTGATGTAATTACTTCATAAAACACAAGGGCCCTTTTCTGAACTTTCTACTGAGGCTGGCATATGGCTTCTGGTTTTCTCCTTCCGGTATTCTGAGCTGCACGGGGCACAGAAACATCCTGGACAGTGTGTTTCCCTTTGGATGCTGTTAAGAGCAGAGGTGCAATTTCAGGAGAGGCCTAAAAGACCCACTGGTTCCTGGAATTTCCTTTGTTTATCCATAGAGGGCATCCGTATTAGCCTTTCTGCTGCAGTTTTGGGCTGAAGGTGCCCATACTGTGACAGAAACAGACTTGTGCTCTGGGCTGCTGATTTCAATGAGGTACAGAAGCGGGAATAAACTCCAAAGAAATCCATCAATACTGAAATTTCAGGTACAGTACAAAACAGAACAAAACAAAAAACTACAAAACAAACAAAAAAACAAACTGAGCTCTTCTTGCCTCCTATTGTTGCTAAATGTCTCTCTACAAAGGTGAACACATCGAGATGTTCACAGTTTGTCTTCATCTGCTCCTTTCATTACGGGAAGCAGAGTTTTCAAGAACACAATACGCATACCACGAGGGTGACTGTTTGAGGGAGTGTGTTAGGAAATCACGGTTGAGAGCTAAACCTGGGTGCTCTCAGTTATTCGGGAAAAAATGTCATTCTTCATTGTCAGGCTAAAAGGATCATGAAAACCACGGATAAGAACAAAACCACCTGAGTGTATTCATGTCAAATAAAACGATGGTCCATTAAATGGTCACTCGTTAAGGGCGGCCAAAATTGCTAAAAATCCTGGGAGAGAATTATTCTAAAAAGTTTTAGTCAGTTACACAAGCTGGGATTTCTAAGGCTAAGTCTCGGTGATATTAACAGCATAGAACACAATAAAAAGCTCAAGAAGCCTCAGAGAACATTGGGTGCTTCCTTCAATGGACCTTCTAGTCCCTCTGCCTCCCGACCTCTCCAGCAGTTTTCGAAACTGCCAACCTACTGGTTGCTTCTTTACCAAACTGGAAACTGGAAAAATAGTCACACTGTGTTCAAAAAGCACTCTAGAGACCAAATAAAATTAAGTGACTCTGTAAGGACTATCAAATGTAAGATGGAGATTTTACCTGGTGCCCTCTCACAAATTCAGAAGTTGGGAATTTTAAAGTGAGGATGAGTGCCTTTAAACACCCACCATGATTTCTACACGGAGCTAGGATTCCTTCGTTGACCCTGTAAATATTCCACTTCAGATTATATTTTCAATGAACTTTTAATTCAAACCTCTTTGACTGTCTTCAGGTTTTTAAAATTTTTTTTAAGTTTATTTCCCTCCACATGTGAAATAACAGATCTATAACAATTTTCAACAGCGGGAAATCTAAACAAATATTGAGAAGTCAAATGAATCATCCTTCTATTGGTTTACTTGAAGGAAAAATCAAACAAACAAACAAGTTGGGGTTATAAGTGAAAGTCTCCAAAATGCATTTACTTTTTAAAAATGCATGCAAAGTTTAGGAGCAAATAATCCACTATCCACAGTTCTGTTGAATTCACAGTTGATTACTTTTTAAAAGTCAAAATGCTTGTTATTAGCATCCCCAACATCAGAAAGACTGGAGCGTGGCTTTGCCTTTCTGTAATTTATAATTTTATCTGACTTCTCTCCCTAACCCTCTGAAAGGAAATGAGTGTTCTAGGACATGACTCTCCCTACACGCATAAAAACTGAAACTACAACAAAATATTTCTTTAGAGGGCAAATGCTAAAATCTTAATGCCTAGGTGTAAAAAAGACAAAAAAAAAATCTATGTGGCAGGTGCAATTGCTGCTTTTTGAAAAAGTGTAATTCGACAAGAATTTCTTGAAACTGAGATCTATTTTACTCTGAACTGTAAAGCTGCATTTTACCAATAGAAAATCTGAAACAGAAAGTTTCTCAGCAATACCCCTCTCGTGTTTGACTGAGTGAGCATTTCAAATCAAAGAAAAGCTCCTCTGTTGAAGCTGGCCTAGAGTTGCCAAACATCGAAGCTGCTTTCTTCCTAGAGGCTAAAAAAAAAATTAAGGATTTTTTTTTTTTAGCTGAATTAACGACTTTCTCAACAAAGCAGTCTACGCAGCGGTGTTGTTTCTCTTTGATGTTCAGGCACACGGCTGTGTTTTTAACCTGAGACCCAGCAGTGCTCTGCTTAGTATACATGTATCTCTATCTATCTATCCCTCTATCTATAAAATCAGGTATCTATCAGATTAATATACATAGGTATAAACAGGTTAGTATGTACCTACACATATTTAGTGTTATAAGTATACAAACACTGGAAAATAATTAAAAGCAAGTGTTTCAGGAGCAAGGTTTCTGAAAACCTACTGTCACTCTATCCCACAAAGTGCTTCTCCAGCACAGACATCTCTTGCCATCCATCACTCAGTCACGCGCCTCAACAGCCCGCTCCCCTTTCTGATTAGAGATCACAGTTGCTTGAGTTGGCTTACAGAGTGTCATCTGTTTGAATGACAGATGTCTTTGCTGGAGTGGCACTTTGCTCGCTCTTGTTTTGTTTACAGAACAAAGATTCCTGAAAGGTCCTGGGCTGCCTGCACATTTAGGAAGAGGCTGTAAGCACCTGGTCAAGGGAAGACGGGCAGAGGAGGGCTGCAAAGGACCTCTTCTCTTCCCTCGTCCCCCTGCTAGAAGGAGACATACCCACTCTAACCGTGATTACAAAAATGTTATTTCTCTGAGCAATTCCTGTAGCCACCTTTGTTTACCTGGCACACAGAGACTTGTATCGATATTTCCCAGTTCCCTCTTTCTTCTTTTGACTACAGTTAATAACTCTTAACTCTCCTTCCCCTTAACAAAAGGCTGCGAAGCAACCCGAAACCGAGTCGATATTTATTCAATAAATGTTAACCAATTCTCACAATGGAACTGATTTCCTGATTATTATTACCATCTTCATCATCTTCTTCTTTTCCTTCTTTTTTTTTAATTATTTCTAACCCGGGGACTCTGGCAGTATCTGACAAGCCCCAAGGAGCAGCGAGGAAGTTCCTTGCTGGGAAAAGTTTGGAGGACATCCTGCCAGCCGGCTGGAATGGGCTCCGGTGGCTCGGACCCTCCAAGATGCGACGCTTCTCTTTAGCACTTACAAGAAAATTGAATGAACAACAGGGAAAAGGTGGTGGGGGTGGGGGGGTGTGGATTGCTCTTCCGGACAACATGGTAGGGCTGAAATGAAATACCTAGACAGACTTACCGAAGAGCTTGCTGGGAGTGTCCTCGCTGTCATTTGATTCCACAGGCGCAAGCAGGGGCTCATTCAGCTCGCTGTCTGAAGTAGCAGCCTTGTCCTCACCTCTCAACTCCGCATTCATTTCACTCCGCGCTGACAGCGAGGGCTTACTGACTTGTCCAGCTATCATTGGATCCTAGGATGGAGGAAAAGAGTGAAGGGGAGGAAAAAAAAAGTGGCAGCTTTAGTGTGCGTGTCCTCTCTCCCTCTCCCTCTCTCCTCTCTCTCTCTCTTCCACACACACACACTCTCCCTCTCTCCTCTCTCTCTTATCTCTGGCTGCTCCCGCTGTTATTGCCGGCTGCAGTCAAGTGAAGAGCTATTACAGATCCGAGGAGTTCTCCATTACTCCCCACCCTATTAAAGCTCCGCTAGCATGTGAGAGATTCAGGAAGCTTCGGAGGGAAGAAGGGGAAAAGAAAAAAAAAAAAACAACTTCTTTGAAAGCCACCTAACCAACACTGCTTTAATTGTGGGATGTGCTTTTTTGTACGAATGTTTTTACACCTTGTTCGGTCTTTAATGCAGTAAGAAAAAAGAAAGTGCTGGGTTTGTACTTCAGCAACACACTCAAAAGGAAGGAGCACCCTATGGAGGAACCAGGGGCTATTTTAAGAAGCACTCTCCCTGGGGGAGAAGCAATTAAACCCTATCCCTAGAGCAGAGAAAAGAGATAGGGAGAAAAGAGTCCTCAAAAGGCTTTCAATGGAATAAAAGAGATTTCTCATGTAAATTCCATCAGCACCCTTAGAAGTTGACTTCGCTGTTCCCAGATTTGGGACTGAAGCTGACCCCGAAGCCAACGAACACGTTAAACCAAACAATACACAGCAAAACAGATGAAAATTGGTTTAAAAAAATTTTTTTTAAGGAATTGGAAAAATACTTACAAACTGTGTTCAATAATCCCGAAACCCAGAGCATCGTACGCCCCGAGCATGAGAGAAAAAGAAAGCAAAAAAATCACCTCCAAAAAAGGCAAGCCTCCCCGCTTCCCAATAATTTGAATCTGCTTTATCTTCAGCTCATTAGGAGGGCGTCTTGGGATCAGAAATATTTCCCAAGGAGAGCCGGCTCTTCCATTTGCCAACTAAGATGCATGATACTGTTTGGGCACAAACGCCGGCTGCAGAAGGCAAAGGAAAGTAAGATGTGCCCTTTTTGCGTTATCTGGGAGCTATTTATTGCCAAGTTCATGCCTAAGTGGTTCCTGAGCAGGAAACAGGTGACCAGCAAAGGAGCAGGTGGGGCGGCAGGCTCTCTTGTCCCATCCTTAACATTGGTCGCGGTATGCCTGTGGTTTTTTTTTTTTTTTTAATGTATTCATGCCTGAAAAGTGAATTTGATATGACACATGATAATCTATGAAAATGTTAATCAATACAAATAGTTTAAGCTGTCATCAAATGCACTTCTTTAGTCAATACTCATACCACTGAAAACAATGTCACTGTCACCAGGGCTTAATGTGCACAGCACTTAATATTGGACTCTGTGCATCAATGCACTTCTTCTTCAAATACTGTAGGTAAACACATTTTCTCCCTATTTAAGGCTGAGGCACTCAGCACGCATTTAGCTGAGCCGAATCCTCCCTTTTGAATACCTTGATAGGTCCACTGGAGGGCAAAATTAATACTTAATTGAATCTCACAGTCATCAAAATAATCAATACTTTTTTATTATTTATTCTTTACAGTCTGTTGACTGTTTCAAACCTCTGAGGGAATGGTGGAAAGGATTCATGGCTTCGAAACACTGTCATTTAACAAGGTAATTTTCAGTGGGGCATTAGGGGTTGTGAAACATATAATAAAACAAAGATGGTGGCTTATAATAGGAAGAAAGAAAAGAATTATATTTCTGCCATCTAACAAAACAGGATAAATAAAAAAGCAAGTGCAGAGAGAGAGAGAGCGGGAAAGGAGGGGGATGAGGGAAAGAAAGACTGGCTTTTGAAGGGTTTTATCATATCAAGAGCAGAGCCGGGCTTTCATAATGCTGACATTTCTCATCCTGACAATCCTAAACAAGTGGAAAGGATGAGATCGTAGATATCATCTTTCATCACATTCCCCGGCTTAAGAACCAACATGACAGCTCCTCTCCCCTTTACACTGTTAATTACTAAATAAAATACTACTCTCTGTCAGCATCAGATGATTGCAGATAGCAACCACAAACATTTCTCCATTGTTTCCCCCCTCTGGATCGGTAATACCTACCTTGAACTCTTTAGAAAATAAATTAGGCTTGTCTCACCATATTGTAAATATTTGAAATATAATCAATGTCATCAATGTGGTCGATTCACGGTATTGTCAGCCTAAATTTGCTGGTGATAGATTAGCATTTCATTGACTGTGTTTGGTCACTGAGATGGGGAGTGCTTGACTCTCGGGGGTGGAGGAAAGCAGGCGCTGGGGAAAGGAGATGTGAAATTCTCAAATTCTCCCCCAATTTCTTTCCTAGGCAGCTAAGAGAATGTGTTTGGATTCTTCTGAGTCAGTTCCTGAAGCAGGGTGGGGAGGGAAAGGAACATGGCTTTCCCTCCCGCTTTTGGTTAAGTGTACTCCTCACCCAAAGTAAAGAGCCCAGGTTTAAATTCTAGGACATTTTTACTTCACAAAAGGCTGAATACTCAGTCTGTCAAATCTGGAGGAAGGGTTGTGATCTGTGCCTTTGAGACACCCTATCTCTGAGGCCACATGGCTCATTTCAGCATCTTTTTTAAGAAAGCATTCATGGGAAACTTATGTTTAGAATGGCATTCAAACCCCAGGATCAACCAAACATGGTATCGGAGAATATCTGGATAGTCTTCCCCAAAACAAAGAATATTTTCTTTTTGTTTTATCAGTGAATGGTCAAACTGAATCCTGAAGCACGCAGAGGAGCCGAAATGGAGCTGCTAAGTTCAAGTGCACTTAAATCTTGAAGGCGTTCAGTCTGGCTGATGTGTGCAAAGCATGTGCTGGAGGATGGTATGTGTTCACTGACCATTAGCTCTTCTTCCTTAAATTACTTTTATGTACCTCATACATGGCTCAGTTCCCAACTCGTGCCTCTCGGGGACTCGAGCTTAGGAAATTCAGGAGTTTGTCAACCAGGTACTCATTTGATTTTTCATCTTACAAAACACTTTACGTTTTCCATGATGCAGCTGTAGCCCACATCTATATGTGCATGACATGGTTAAACAGCAAACCCCCAGTGAGGCAGAGAGCAGACAGCTTTTAATCACAGCTGCAGCCACTGGGGGGTCCATTTGAAAATGTGTCACAAGCAGTAACCACTGAGTACAGTCATAAGTGATGCGGGAGTGCCTCTTTCAAGCAGCACTCGACTCAGAAGTCATTCTTCCCCTGCCAAAAGGGATGGCAGTCCATAAAAATCTTTTCTGCCAGGGCAAAGAAAGGATTTTCCAACAGGCGCCAACATAGGTGCTTGCAGGAATGCAAGAGAGTTGCAATGGTACCATGCACAAGGACCTCTGCAGCAGCCTGCGGGAACGGAAATAGCTAGGAGAGGCAAAAAATAGAAGGCAAAGACTTCTTGCTTAAAAATCAGAAACTGTCACGACTGCAGGCAAAGAAGCTGGGACTTCTCTGCAATTCTTTTATCAGCCCTGATAGAGGAAAAATGATTTAATATTGAGGAGTGGCGAGTAGGTGCAAGAACAGGACATGGCGGGTGCCAGCAGATGCCAATCTGTGACGACTCATGAGGCTCATCCAAGACCCAAGAGCCAGATGCTGAGAGAAGAAGCAGCAGGAGAAGTGGCTTCCATGAGCAAAAGCTGAACAAGAAGTTTTGCCATGTCCTACAATGAAAGGACTGTGATCAACATCACACCCACCCAGCGATGATTGAAATTCCAGCACAAAGAACAAAAATCGGTCCCATGTCTCAAAGGAAGAGAGGTACTTCAGATGTATGTAACGTCACCCAAACTGTGCAAGGCATCAGTCCCCCTTTGAGGGACAAAGGTCTGAGACTCAGCAAAGCCAAGTGACTTGTCCCAACACAGCTCGTGAGTGGTGACGCAGTATTTTGAACTTCAGTAGATTCATCTTTTAATACTGCCCAGTAGGCACTGGATGAAAAACTAAGGCTCATAAATTTAGTAACTCATGGGGTGTCCCAGAACTTGAATTATGAACCCTGAAGGGCATTAAACCCTGGATAACTGATTCCCAGAGCATGTTGTGTGTAGTGTCTTCCTCCCTGCAGACTCTAAGAACAAAACACTTCTCTGTCCAACACTGCTCGGGTGAAATCTATGGGATGATACAATGTAGTAGACAGGACATCAGATAGTGTCAAACATCCAGGCTTGCATTCAGGTTCATGGTCTACAGAAACTTAGCAAATCATTTGACTGCTGATACCCTCAATTCTCTCATCTGGAAAATGAAAAGGTTGGAATAAAACAGCATTTCCCAAAGTGCATTCCCCAGGACATTTGTCCCCCAAAATATTCTACTTAAAAGAGTTTTGCAATCATACCCGCATGGAAAATGCAACAGACGAGTCTGCCAGGAAAGAAACCGATTCAGCTCTGCTTAACCCCGGCATTTCCCCAAGTCATCTGACTGCGGAAGGACCTGTCCTTGTAATCTCGGTTGCATTGTCCACTGGATCTAGTGCCTCTTGAAACTCATTTTAGAGTTTCTCCTAAATTTACATTCACATTACTGCTAATGTAAACTAGAGCTCTATCAATGATGCTGCAATGATTACCCGGAAGCCTTCAGCAAGTACACATCTGCCTGGTGCTTCCCACACTTTAATAACTTTTACCTATGGCTCATTTCTATATGGTCACATACAACTTAGCATATACTAACTGTGTTTATTCTCACTGTATACTAATTCCTGATGTCTTTTAATATAATTTTTAAATACAGATGTCCCTGTGCAGCACAGGTCATGATTTGAGGTCATGAGATTGAGCCCCATGTCCAGCTCTGTGCCCAGCATAGGGTCTGCTTGGGATTTCCCTTCTCCCTTTGCCCCTCCCCCGCTTGCACGCGTGCTCTCTGTCTGTCAAAATAAAAACAATTTTTTTAATAAAAAGAAAAGGTATCCCTGTGTATTTCCATTGTAATCCCCCCTTTATCTGAAGAGCAGATATAGGACACTGTATGAAGGAAGAGAATTCAGTTTGGGCTTTCACTCAGCTGTCAACAATAACCCCCAATAAACAAAGAGATAATTCAGCTAAAGGCCTGCAATAATTTAGCCAACAGAGTTTTTGTAAGCAGAATCATTCTCTTTTGACAGCCAGAGAAACTTAAGAGAGCGAGATGATTAACTCAGCAAAGCATCCGTGTCCAGTGGCACCCACGTGATGGAAATAGCCACCCCCGTCTAAACTGAGCTTGAACTGGGTCCAGCATATTTTTATGTACATACAAACCAACTATGAAGCAGGCAATCAGAAGGTTTTGAGGGAAATGTAAATAAGATAGGCAGGTTTCACAAATCTGAGGAAACAACTCATTTGTTTGCAAAGTGCGAAAGTATGGCGAAGTGATGCTCAACGGATCTATTTCTAGAATTCAGTAGAAAAATTATATCCGTTATAAAGAAAAAAACGTATCAGGCCTTCCCCCACCCCCTTAGAAGACCACATTTCAATTTAGGAAAAAGGAAACGAGCATTTACCTACAGCTCCTTTAAGATGCAAAGATAGCTCCATATTTTGTATTCAATTTCTCCCGCTGAGAAGAGGCAAAATCAAAATCACAGATAATTAAGAGGATAAAACTAGATTTTCGTGGGTTTTGGGAAAGAAAACTTCAAGTATGAGTTTTGTTATCTTGGTCATGAAGTAAAACAGTTTTATCTTTCTTTTACCCATTACCAAATATTATTAAGTCAGTTGGTTCTCATTATAATAGTTAGCGTACTGAAGAATCGTTCCTTCGAAAGTTACAAAGCATTTCTATTTTTTTTAACCATGCAATATTTCCTCTTTTTAATAATAATTTGTAAAGACATCCTATTTTACTTTTAGAAATAAGACCATTGTGGGGCGCCTGGGTGGCTCAGTGGGTTAAAGCCTCTGCCTTCAGCTCAGGTCATGTTCCCCGGGTCCTGGGATGGAGCCCTGCATCAGGCTCTCTGCTCAGCGGGGAGCCTGCTTCCCCCCCCCTCCCCCCCGCTTCTCTGCCTACTTGTGATCTCTGTCTGTCAAAGAAATAAATAAAATCTTTAAAAAAAAAGAAAAGAAATAAGACCATTGTTTATTTTTATATTTTTTCTACTGTTGTAAGTATATATATTTATTGTTGAAAATTCTGAAAATTAGTAACGATCAAAACACTAAAAATACCGTAAATTCACCCACCGCCACGTCTTTCATTTTAAATGTCACTTTCTAAACTGCGAATAAAAATTGTTTTGAAGAAAGCAGAAAAACCCACGTTTTTAACAAATACTCAGTAGACAGAAATTTACATTATAATGAATTGAATTACAAAGCTTTCACAAACACACTCTTGTTCATCTCACAATAGATTTTCACAGTGAAATGTTGATACCAACCTGGGTTTCTGTCCTCAGCCCAAGGTTCCCAGCTGTTATCTATCTCCCCCACCTCTCCACCTCCCAGTGTAGCTGGGATATTATTGGACCCCATCCCAAAAGAAACGAGCTGAGTATTCTGTGCAAATCAAGCAGGCATTCAAACTTCAAAAGAAAGGCTGGGCTTGAGAGTAAATCACTAAGGAGGCTTCCCAAGAACTCATGGATGTTCTCTGGTTTTGCATCAAGCACCTGCATGACCATGAGTGAGTCACTATGTCTGCATCTTGGTTTCCACACCAACGGGGCTTTCTATTCTCAAGGGGGACCCTGCGAGACTTGAGTAAGGTGATGCACAGATAATGCACATGAATATGGTTAGAAAGATAGATGTATTGCACAGAAACACCACCTTCCATCACACCACTTCCCGAATTGAGGCATCCAACGGACCGTGGGTCCAGCTAGACCAGAAGTCTACACCACGGTGGATGCTGTGGTGTGTCTCCCAGAACCCCTTCACCACCAGCACACTCATTTCCCAGCTGCCATGAGTGCTGGCTGAGATGGCTCACAGCTGAGTCCTCCCTCAGGACTTGCCTTCGCCTGAGGGCAGCTGCCTCTCCAAGGTCATGTCCCTTCCTCTTGCCTCCAAATGGAGGCAGCCTCCATTTTGTTGTGTGGCCTGCAAAGCTGAAAATATTTACTCTCTGTCTCCTGACAGGAAAGGTTTTCTGACCCCTGAGCTCCACCCTAGGTTCAGTCAGTTGCCTTAACCAACGTTCCTGCTCTGGGAGCTACCATTTCCTCAGAAAGGCCCTACCTCAGGCTTGGATACCATCCAAATTCAGTTACCTCCATTCACCGTCCACCATTCCCTCACCCTGCATTTTGCTGATTTGTACAATTGATATCAATTTTCATGAGATTAGGATCTTATTGACCAGCCTTACTGGAAGCTAGAAATGGGTTTTCATTTAGTTAGTCACATTCAAGATATATGCCCTAGCTAAAATATTTTAGGGACATTCCCCTCCCTTGAGCAGAATCAGAGGATGTTAAGACTATAGCAAGTCCTGTTGCCTCAGTGTTTTGGGCTAGAAGCCTAAACTGTCCCACATCCAGTCTATGGTTTGGAGAGTTCGAGCTGCCTGATCCTGTGAGAGAAACAGACCTTGCTTCTAAAATCTTGCCTTATCTGCCTTAAGAGAACTTCCATCCATGCTGTGCTAGGTTCACCTAAAACGACAAATGGTTATAACTTCTTCAAGCTTTCAGAGAGGCTGAACGAACAATTTGGGGATTATCTGCTAATAAAAGTATGCTCAATAAATGTCTGTATGTATGGCAATATCTGGCCTCAAAGCTTATTTTCATTCTAAGCAGGTGGCAAGGCTTTGGGGACAATGCAAGCCCTCATATACCTGTAACCATGACCGACCACCATTATCCACCAGAAAGAACCCAACAGCTGTGTGTAAGAAGTGTAATCTAGGCCATTTGCAACACAACCCACCCTACTGGATATTGATTCCCAATTAGAGGAATGTTGTCTTAGGGGTGGGCAAGTGATTACAGAGTGAAATAAGGGTCCCCTTTTCAGAAGACGGTCTAGGCAAATTAGACTCTTTGCTGCCCCACCAATCCCCAACACTCTCTCAGGTTTATTTAGTTAAAGTAGATGGCTGCAATCATGTTGAAAGGAAAAATAAGACTGCAAAATATCTGATTTGCCTGGATATCAGAAGACGGTATTTAATTTAAATGTACATATGGGCAAAGTCGAAGCATCTCTTGTCTTTTTATGGAACCTCAAATAAACAACCTCCTCCTCCCCTATTAATCACCACCCCGGGGCTGGCTCTATTTTTCTCCTAGCCCCACCTCCTTTTCACTATGCTTATACTTCTGTTGATCAGTGTTAACTATCAACACATTTATGAGGACTCTAATTAAAGATGACAGTATTAGACATGGAATTACATCTAAACAGAAACAAGCAAATAAACAAAACAGCTCATCAGTACCAACCTCTAAGTTGGAATAACAATGTAACAATCAGTCAAATGGGAGTCTGTAAGTTCTGGACTTCTGGAGTGCACTCAAGACACAAATCTAGGTCGTCACCTTGAACCTCTTTAGCTCTGAGTTCTTTTGGCCCCAAGAGGTTGAAATGACGGTGTGGTTGATGCTTCATGTATACTTACTTATCTGGGAAAAAAGGAAAGCACTGCTATTGATAACTTAATAACAGCATCAATTCCATTTCTGCAGCTTTGCAAACATCAATAAAGGTTCAATTCAGGCTCATCGAGATCTGGTCATTCGGTAATGGTGTTACACAGCAGTACCGACATCGCATATGCACACCCCCTATTCACACATTCTTGTGTGAATACCTTGAAATAGGTATCAGGATTGAGTCAGAACACAACTCAGATGAAAGCGAATTGGCATTTAGTGGTTTGAATGTACAAAGAGAGAACAACCAATCTCCATCCTAAAATGCTTTCTTTCCGGAAGTACTCACTACATATCATCTCAAACATTTGCAATCTTCTGCAGAAGTGGATGATGTGGTAAGTTCACAGAATGGAAAGACCTCGCCTCTAGTTTCAGAGTTTGCAAACTGAGCACTGAACTGAGAAGCCCTAAAGTTTAAGGGAGGGGCCTCCAAGACCTCCAAGGGAGACAAGGGAAGACCAAAGCATCCACTCCAAGCCTTTAACCACCATTTTGGCTCATCCATTTTGGGTGGAGTTTCCAATATACTTGGAGAAAGGGTCTCAGAGTTCTGCCCATCTTAACCTATTTGATGCATCACAGATGCAGTAAGATCATGACAGTTTTCCATTGGTTAATCACCTCCTTTTCCAGAATACTTAAGCCTTTGCCTCAAGCTGAGATGGTTGAGTTTTTTGTAGGTAAGTAAGTCTCAGGTTCTGAATACTGTGTCTGATACAAAATAGGCTCTTAATAAATGTGTTTGGATTGATTGATAGGTTGATTGATGACTGATTAATGACTGGAGGAAGGCAGACAGGAAGGAAGGAAAGTGTATGTGGTACACATATGTACACACACATACACACTGACTTGTATCCAGCTTCCAAAAATGTGAGTTTGGTCTTGTGCGCTGTGTTACTTTGTTTTATCACAGGACAAAATGGAAGAATTTAATATGGGCACTGAAAAGAAATAAGAAAGGTTTCCCCCACCCCAGGACTGAGGTTGAACAGGAGAAAAGCTACCACTGGCAGGGGAGAAAGGATCTCCCAAGCAAAGCACCAATGCTGAAGCTTGAAGTGGCCCCGGATGAGCCCATCGCCCGCCCACCAAGCCAAGCCTGGGCCTCCTAGCTCTGTCATGTCCTTTGTCCACCCCACAAGAATCCTAACACTGTTCCTGCACAATTGGCTCTCATATCGTTCAGGGGCAAGTGTTGCCAAACCCCTAGAGCATATTAGAAAGAGGATTTTATTACAAATGCTCTAACTCCCTCATTTTTCTCAGAGGAATACTCATTTAAATGGATAATACATTAAATATGGGGATCCATCTCATTCTGTTCTTCCATCACGAATGGCAAAGGACACACAGTTGGGGCGAAAAACTTTTGATTCAAAAAATAGCCCAGTTCCTACAGTTTCAAATTTCCATAAATAAATAGAAAATTCCATTCTGCCCCCTGCTGACAGACTAACATTCCTAAAAAATCCAGCTCTGAAACCTGACAGTCTCACGGTACCTTCAGAGTTGGGTCGAAATTCCTGCTTCGCGCCCCAGACCTTCCACACTCAGCCAGGGTACAGCTTTCCCTGGTGGTGGCATGTGGGTAGGCACCGCTTGGCCAGAGAAGGCATCAGCCACATCTTTCAGAGCGCTGTAAACATACTGGGCTGGTTTTCTGGCTCTAACCATACAATGTCAGCTGACCACCTGGTTTACCCCACACAGACGCCCTCGCTCTGGCCCACCCCGGGCATCGGTGGTCAGCCTCACCCGGACCTCGCAAGTCCCCAGGCCAGCACTGGCCACTGGGGCCAAGAGCCTGTGCTAGCGCCGGGGTCACTTCCTCCTCACCGTAAGGGTCGTAACACATCTTTCTGCCAGTTTCCGTGGAAGGAAAGGGGAATAATAATACATGCCTCACAAAATAGGTTTGCGTCTAAATAAATAATCCAGGAAAGTGCTTACAGGAGGCCCCGTTGCATAGTTATAATCAGAGATGTGTTCTCTGTCTAGCAACTGTCCTGACAAAGAATGAGCGCGTGTGCATTTTATTACGGAGAAACTCCTTCGTCTTCAGCACATTTTCCAAGGGATTCATGATCCATCTGCCAATCCCCCTCCCCCAAATCAGGAGGGAACCAGAGCTATCAAGTAGGGGCCTGCCCCTACTTACATCCTCCCTTTCCAAATTTTAGGGCAGTGCTTGGCACATACTAAGTCCCTGCTAAATATTCATTGATTTTATTTAAGAAAACAAAAATAAGGATCAATACCTATAAATGATGGAAGAAAGGTCAAAACACAGATTTCTGGAAACTAAATTACTTTGACATCTTTTGAGAAGGAATTTATAAATCGTAAGCCCTTGTTATTTTAAGAAAGAAGTATCAGTCCGCTGTCTGTAAATCCTATAGAACTGGATCCTTGAATTAAAATAGTCCCTGGCTTTTAATTTTTCAGGGTTCAAGGTTCCTCTATCCGCGGTCTGGAAAGAAACCCTTCTATTTCTGTTCAAAGGGCCATAGCATAATTGATTTCGCTAATATGTGTTTTGCTTTTCTTTCCTCTCAGACTGCAGCAGCCAGCGCCTGGACACGAATAATGTGGGTTGTGATGTCGCTGCTACCTCCAGTCCTTGGGAGCAATCCGGGCCAACACCAGCTCCTCCGAGGTTTCCTCCCATTTGCTGCCCTGGTTCTGCACAGGGCTCCGCCTAGCCCAGCTGCTAGCTTTCCCTCCCTCTCCTGTAATCCACTTGCCTTTAATATTCCAAGGGTGACCCTTGACTGTCCTTTGAATGCCGCTCCAATTCAAAAGGCTTCTGAGCTTTTAAAAGGAGCAGCGATAACATAATTCCAAGGAGCTGGGGTGAGGAGGGAGGGAGACTATGATTGGAAAGATTAGCTAACTGTTCTGCTTCCTGAGGATTTGGGTTCTCACAAATACGTGAACTGGGAGGTTGGTTTTTAGGGGTTCTCCCCACATCATCAACTATCTTATTAACCACTACTAAAAATATTTTGTTTCCAACCCAAACTATAAAAAGAGATTTAGCTAAATATTTCTTCAAATCTCGGGTCTTCCAATCGAGGGCGACTTGAAAACAAGGCTGGCTTTTATTAAAATGTATTTATGTCCTCCTTAGTTTGCAGGATTGGGGCGATGGTTCTGAGTCAGGGTCTACTAAGACAAGACGGATGTAGCTCGAGAAATATTTTATTGACAATTCATCACGTGCGAAGTGTTGTGCTGGGGACTGTGGGGAATGAAAGGATCAAGAAACATTTGCTACCATCAAAAATTCCGCCGTCTCGTAGACACCAGTAAAGGAAAGAGAGTAACGGTATTCAGCATCTTCTATGAGCCTAGTATACTTGCTTTCACAGACATAAAGTTTTCTTGGCATCCTCATGCTCCCATTCTGTAAAATACCAATGTATACCCAGCATGTGGAGCACACGAGCGCACATGCACACAACATCTTTGAAGCACTGTTCCAGGCTGCTAATGAATAAACATGCTGTTCCGCCTGGAGATCTTCAACTGGCCTTTTCTGGACCTCATTCTTTATTCTAGGGAGCTAATTGGGAACTGATGACTCCCACACAAAAAAACAAGGTATCAATACAGCCAACCACAGTATCACTGACAATGAGGTCCTGCCCCTATGGTATAGATGAGCATCTGAGTTACTACTGTGTGTCACCGAATATTTTTAAAGAATCTCTTCCCTAATATCCTCAAGTACCTAGAGTATTAAGAATAGGTAGCATGTTGTCAGAGGAAAACTGATCCGTTTTAACAAATCAGTAAGGCACACTCACAATACACACACACACACACATATGTGTATGTGTGTATACATATATATAATATACAATATATGTAGATATTATGTATATAATATAATAATATTATAGTATATAATATATACTATAGATGGGCTATGGTCTTTGCAAGCAATTGGCTCTTTTCAGTGACTTTGGAAGCCTTCTTTTTTCCCTATTCTAAACCCATCGCCATGAATTTGCTTAGACAAATCCTCGCTAGATTGAAAATAGACAATTTCAACTCAGTGCTGGCTGACTTATCCCAAATCTGATGGGTAAGTGGGTCTACTCCAATGACATCCATGTATGGCATCCAGGGCCCCAAGAAGGCTCACTCATCCATGACTGGAATGTAGCGCATTACACAGTCCTTTCTCCTTCTGCTCCACTGACCTTCTGTACTCTTCCTCTACATGCCCATGCCTTTGGCCTAAAGTTTTCTGCCTCCTGCATGAAACAAATGAGACATGGATTGTTGCCAGGTTCGCTTACTTCTTAACTAACTCCAACTATGGGACCCGTGTCTCTAGTTCCCTGCTGGGCAGCCCTGCGGGGCCACCCTGTAGGATCTGGGGGCTGCCTCTAAGGCTGGCCCCTGGCTTTCAGATCTCGAGGGGTCTGCTCATTTCCTTGGTATGTCAAGAAAACTTGCAGAGGACTCTCTTAAAAAGAAATCAGCGAGAAATCATCTTATTGGTTAAAAACAAGCAGAAAAGTAAATTCAAATGAGCACTGAAATAAGCTGGGAAACCAATTTCGAGTTTTTTTCAATACAAAAATAGAGTCAATTACGATCAGTTTTTAATAATCGAATACATTTGTTTTTGATCAGGTGGAAAACAGTTTGCTTTGTTGTTGCGTGAGAATCATGGGAGATATTTTTCCTCCCCATTTAACTTTGATATGGGGGAGTGTTTTTAAATGCTAGTTATTCATTTATTTGACAAATATGTATTGAGGGAGTATTGCCTGCCAAGCCATTCACTCTTCAAAGTACTGGGCACAAATCACGGAACGAGACAGCTCACATGCAGACCCTCGTGCACTGAAATGAGCCTGGGAGATGGACAAACACAGTTGAGGCGGTACCACTGTGCTGGGGAGTGGGAAGTGTTATAAGCAGAGATAAAGCAGGGTCAAGTGTGCAGAGGAATGTGGGTGTGTAACTCATGTAAGAAGAGAGAGGTAGCACAGATCAGGGAACAAGGGGAGGGTCGCACAGATCAGGGAGCAAGGGGAGGCTCTGGAACATCATAAGGGGATAGTGAGAAAACAGCCCTGGTCTGGGAGTCCGCTTGGTGGTCTCCAGAGATCAGGAGGTCAAGATGGCTGAGGGCAGGTGGGTGGGCGTGGTTGGAGGTGAGGCCAGAGAAGTGGGTGCTGGAGAAGTAGCCAAGGGCAACATCAGGTGGGGTCTTCTGGGCTACTGTGGGGACCTGGGATTTAATTCCCAACATGAGGAGAAACCATTTGGGAAAGGGAAACCATTCCTAGCATGAGGGGAAACCAGGATGTGACAGGATCTGGTTCACCTTTCAAAAGGCCGCTTTGTGGGGGAGACAGGAAGGAAGCATGGAGGGATAGACCTTGTCGTTTGGGTACTAGATTAAAAACAAAAAACAATTTAACAACTTCACTGAGCTATAATTGATATTTTAAAGCTGCACATATTCAATATATGCAATTTGTGAGCTTGAACATATGCATACCCGATATGCGTACCTGTGTGAACCTAACCCCACAATATAGGTAATAAACCCATCCATCACCTCCCGAAGTTTCTTTGCGGCCCCTTTTCCAGACAAAGTTTTCGTTAAAAATAAAGGATAGCAGAAGGCATAAACTCAAATCTTACAAAAACCCAAATTTAAGCCATATTTTTTTTTCTCACTACCTTATCACACAGCCTTTCTGTCAACTTAATTTCTTTTGAAAAATTTATCAAATGAACCATCTCTTGGCTTTAGCTGCTTTGGTAGAACCTGTACTGGCTGTCTGCTTGCTCACCTATGACGCCTGACGGGATTGTTACCGAAGTGCCCCTGCTCAGGGGCCGGCAGGTGCAGCCAGGAGTGGCCAGGTGAGGAAGGTGGGAGTCCCCAACATCACTGAGTCGGTCCTTGTGAACACTCGACTAGATAGACCCCAGTGCAGCTTTAGAAAAGTGACTTTAACCTCTCCGAGTGGTTCTTTCATCTAAAATAATATCTGTCACTTCCCAGTGGGGCTTAAGGATGACACATGGAAAAAGACCATCACCTACAGGAGTCTCCTGGCATTAAGGCCCCTCCCAAGCCTGGGAACGGTTTTGGAAGCAAGTTCTCGTGGTCACTTGGGTTCTCTGATCTCCACAGGATAAAAAGCACCCTTTTCAACTGTTAATAGTTTGCATGGACTTCAATTTGGAAATTTTTTCTCCTGAAGTCCTCTTCCTAAGGCAGCTTTGGGTTCTGTGGTGGGACTTGGAAGAAGCTACTGCCTTTCTAGCCTCCTCTCCAGTCTACTCCATCTCTCTGTTGCCATGCACTCTGGGATGGGCCGGTTGCTGAGGTTCTGTGTGATTGAGGGCAAGGGCTTGGTCCCACTCTCCACAACCCCCAACTGTGAGTGTCACATCCTGGCGACCAGACCCGGCTGGGGTGGGTCGCAGGGTTAGGTTCCTGGACCCTTCCTCACACCTGCCAATCAGTATTGCAGAGGGAGGGGCTCAGGAATCTGCACTTTTTTAAAAAGATTTCATTTATTTATTTGACGGAGAGAGATCACAAGTCGGCAGAGAGGTAGGGAGAGAGAGAGGAGGAAGCAGGCTCCCCGCTGAGCAGAGAGTCTGATGCCGGCCTCGATCCCAGGACCCTGAGACCATGACCTGAACTGAAGGCAGAGGCTTAACCCACTGAGCCACCCAAGCGCCCTGGAATCCACACTTTTAACACGTTCCTCAGGAAACTCTTCAGAACATTTACATGCGAGAACTCCCAACATAAGGGCATATTCTAAGGACCCAGAGGGAGAGCGGAAAGCATCACCAAGTTTCCCCATCTTTTCAGAAGGAAGCATGCCATAGCACTACCCAGACTCATAACTTTGACATTGGAGAAACCCTCTATAAATGCCTCTTATTCTGTCCTCTGAGTCCTACAATTTGAGGTCTTGACCTGTTTATTTCATATTCTTGGTATTTCAGATTTTATCTTTTATCCTTTGAAAATTGTCGTTCATTTTGACAGTTATATTTTGAGCTCCATTTTTTTTCCATTCATTTCTACCTTGACTTTTAGTTTATAATTATGTAATGCATTGTAGGAGTTTTTGAAAATTATCTCTATATATTATATATATGCATAATATGTGTATATGCACACACACATATATAGTATGTCTGTATACAATTTTTGTCATCTTTGTTCATGCTTTTAGATCCACATCACATATACAAGTTAGTGTCCTGCTTCTGTAATTCTTTTTCCTTCAAGAAATATTTATTGAAGACCTAACTTGCACTACCAGCTGACAAACAGTGAGCCAGCTGGACACAATATTCGCCTTCACAAATGTTATTACTATATAGAAACCATGTTCTCAAAATTCAACATTATCCAAAACTGTGATCTCAAATAGCTAAATAGTTTTTACTGATGGATGTGCCATGATTTATTTAATTATTTTCTAACTGCAAAATATTCTGGGCTGTGGTCTTTGAAATGGGATCCCTGCACGCTAGGAACTAGACAAAAGGATGGATTAAGTAAGGCGCAGGAAGAAAGTATTAAAATTTCGATTTTTATTTTAACTTTTTCAGTTCTATTTGGGGTATGTTTTTAAGTGGTAAAAATAAATGGTACAAAAACCCATAAACAAATAAACTTACATACATTAGGAGTATATGGCAAAAATAATTTTCATCAATAAAGCTGAGTTATCACAAAACCTTGGAGTCCCTTGATTTAAGATGTGTCCAATTATTCACACAAAAATAAAATTTTGACAGTTTTAAATATATTCTCAGGAGTGAAATTACAGGTAAAAGAGTGTGGCCCATTGCCAAATTGTTTTCAAGGTCAGTTGGTGGGAAATTTATGCTCCCAGTGTAGGAGGAAGCTTCTCTTTTATATATATTTTCTAATTTTTTCTAATTTATTAGATGGAAACTGGCATTTTATTAATGTTTTAATTTGCATCTCATTAGCAAGGTTAAATTTTTCAAGTTTATTAGCTAATTAAGTTTCTTCTTTCATAAATTACTCACATCCTTTACCTGTCTTTCTGTTAGGGTCTAAGTATTTTCCACATTGAAATTTCTATAGATACAGAGTACAAGAAAGAACGGCTGACACTTACTTTGCTCTAAGTATATACTTTATTTCTAGCCCTCTCGACAAACAAGTTTTATTATTATCCCTGTTTGACTGATGATGAAATTGAGATGAATGAAGTTAAATAACATGTAATTTGGCAGTCTTCTTGATTCCAAGCTGTAAAAATTCCAAATATTTTTTCTAGAATTTCTTATTTCCCTGTGACTTTTTGATGTTGATTTAAAAAAAAAAAAAAAGATTTAAAGAATTCTTATCCAGTCATATTTATCAATTCTTTCCCTTATACCCTATTCTATTGCTTTTATGATGAGAAATCATCCATGAGAAGGCAAATTCACCAATATTTTTTTATTTCCAATCATTTTTAGTTTCAGTGTAAGTCTAGAATCTGTCTGGAATTTGTGTGAGCATATGGCATTAACTGAAAATGTTAAATTTCCCCAAATAGAACATTTTTAGATCACAATTAATTGAGTAACGCATTTGCATATTACGCTTTTTTTTTCTTTTAATCAAAAACCAAGTTCTAGGGGCGCCTGGGTGACTCAGTGGGTTAAGCCACTGCCTTCGGCTCAGGTCATGATCTCAGGGTCCTGGGATCGAGTCCGGCATCGGGCTCTCTGCTCAGCAGCGAGCCTGCTTCCCTCTCTCTCTCTCTGCCTGCCTCTCTGTCTACTTGTGATCTCTCTCTGTCAAATAAATAAATAAACTCTTAAAAAAAAAAGTTCTAATAGAATCTAATGGAACATTCTAATAGAACTCAGGCCTGGTTTTGTATGATACATATGTGTGACCACACATAATACCATATGTATGTATTAAGCATAAAAATATATACCATTATATTGTATTAAGATATATTTTATATGTAATTGTATTATATTAAGATATATTTATATTAAGAAATTATATTAAGATATATTTATATGTAATTGTATGTGTATTATATATTATGTAATATATATATTAGAGCAAAAATCCTCTGTACTCTATTCTTCTTTTTCAAAAATTTCTGCAGATTCTCAGCTGTTTATTTTCCAGGCGAAATTTAGAATCACTTTTGTCACATCCAAAAATTTTAAAAAAGAGAAATAAATGTCATCTTTATAACACTCAGTGTCATCACCAAGAAATGTCCTTTTTCTTCATGTATTTAAATTGTCTTTTGTTATTATCAGTCGTGTGTGGGTTTTTTTCATATTTATTACAGACATGTTCATCTAAAATTTTCCAAATATTTTGTTTTGTTCCTGTTTTGAATAAAATCGATTTTTCTATTTATAACAAAGTTATGTATATGGTTACTGCTCTTATATAGAAAATCTGAGGAGTCAGCAGTTGATTTTATCTTATTTTTATCCCCTAGTATTTCTTGTCTTGATTTCTTTTTGTTTTTTAAATTTTACTAATAAACATTAGCTTTTCCTTTGTTTTTACCATTTTTATAATATTTTATTTTAGTTGTGCTTCCTGTTACTAAGATGTTTGGATTTTTTAATTTTTAATTTTTTTTTTTTTAGTATTTTATTTATTTATTTGACAGAGAAGGAGAGGGAGAAGCAGACTCCCTGCTAAGCAGGCAGGGAGCCCTGTGGGGGACTCAGTTCCAGGACTCTGGGATCATGACCTGAGCTGAAGGCAGACACTTACCCAACTGAGCCACCCAGGTGCCCCCGTGTATGGATTTTTTTTTTTTAAGATTATTTATTTATTTATTTGACAGAGAGAGACAGCGAGAGAGGAACACAAGCAGGGGGAGTGGGAGAGGGAGAATCAGGCTTCCTGTGGAGCAGGGATCCTGATGTGGAGCTTGATCCCAGGACTTTGGGATCATGACCTGATCCCCGAAGGCAGATGCTTAAGGACTGAGCCACCCAGGCGCCCCAATGTCTGGATTTTTTTAACGCAAATTTGCAGTTTGTATCTCATGGAGAAATTTAAAACATTTATGTTCGTTTATCAGTATATTTGGTCTTATTCCAGTTATCTCAGCATTTGTTTTCAGTTATTTATAATTTTATTATTTTTTATTATTTTTATTTCCATTATATTTAATTATTATTATTATTTTCCATTTTATTTTAATTTTTTCAGTTACTCTACCTCTTTATTTGTCTTGTTCGGTTTTTGTTTCTTTTGTGTGTGTTTGTATTGATCTTTGCTAGAAATTTAAGAGTTTTATATCCTGCTTTTAGTCCTTTAAGTGGTCACTATTTAAAAATTTTAAAGTATATATTTAGGTTTTCGTTTTTAACTCTCGTAGTTGAGAATATAATGATACTAATAAAGCACCACCTCTCCTTAAGATTTTTTTTAAAGAATGGCTTCATTTAGCTGTATCCAACCACTCAAGTCTTTAACTTAGCATTTTACACCAAATTTACTATTATTATAGAAGTTTTTTGTATTCTGCAACTTTTTCTTTCAATATTATGTTGTCTTTGTATTTAATTTCTTAACCATTAAATATATAATATTTAATATTTAGTCTACTCTATATTAATTGGGTTTCAAGTTCAATAGCAGCCCAAGTTCAATAGACTCCCCTTTTGATTCATCTTTCATTTGGCTTTTACTAATTTCTAAAAGAAAATTACGTATGTGGTATATTGTCCAAGTTCTTATTTATCTGGTAATGTCTTTCCAATGCCTTCCCACATTGAAGATATCTTGACTGAGTAAATTTCTTATACTGCCACTAGAAACTCTACAGAGATTCTTCAAACGTCCCCTGAAATTTGCTTCTAAATGGGAATGTTTGAGACTAGCCCAGTTTTGGTTCCTTTGTAAATAACTTTATTTTTGTTTGTTATCACACTCTTATAAAATTATTCTGTTTCTCTTTGTTATTAAAGGGAAAAAAAGTCCAAGGCATCTCCGGGGTGGGTCTCTTTCACCGATTTTCTTAGAACTGAGAGAATCCTCTCACAATCTTCATTTCTCAGGGATTTTTCCAACATTCAGTTTCAAGTTTTATATCATTATGACAATAACCAATGCTTTAAATTCTTTCCGTCTAGTCTTCAGGAAATCTTAGACTGTTGTCCACTTTCTGACCTTTATAAATGATTATCTCTCACCATTTTAAGGTCCTCTGGTTCTGGTTCTGTTTTGCAAGAATTTTGTTGAGTCTCTCCCTATACACTCACTTAATTTGCCAATGGAAAGCCTACATGTTGATCCTCTGATTTTGTTAACCAAGTGACCTAATAGATTTTCTAAAGCCTTCTTCCGATTCTTACCATAAATCACATCTCCAAGCTTGTTTTTATTGAGTGTTCATAATAATGTCCTTGCCCCATAGCATCTTTACATAAGTCCAATATTATACTTTTTTTTTTTCTATTTATCTGTACCTCAAAAGAAAGCTATCCAGGCTATTATTTACTAAGCCACATTTCCAAAGTCCACATAAGTGAATCACCGAACCTGTTTCTCAAGATTACGGTAACCAGGCGTTTGCTTACCATAGAGTTCCTGGCTCATGTGCAGCGTCTTGTAATTCTTCTGTCTGTTTCCCTGCCATGACCATTCTCCCACAAAGGCTTTATATCTATTCCAGCTCTCTGGAGTGTGACTGACACTGGATCTTCTGCTCCCTCTGCTTGACTGTCTGCCCCTCTGATGTCCTACGGGAGAAAGTGCTGTCACTAGCATGCGGGATTCTTGGGCTTTTGCTTCTATCTGCTGCCACGCGCTGCCTTCGTGGGCAAACTTCCCATCTCAGGACAGAACGGCCAATTGCCTTCTCCCTTCTACTTTCTATGCTGTTATTTTTGGCAATAATATATGAAAGGGGAAAAAAGAGTGGAGGAAGGTTCACAGTTTGATTCATGTTCAAACTGTCTCAAATGCGATACGCCCTGAGAAAAGGGACACCTTTCAAGTTCTTCCATTCAGCAGTTCTCAAAGCACGGTCAGCAAATCCCCTAGGGTCCCTGAGACCCTTTCAAGGTAGCTGCAGGGTCAAAATTATTTTCATAATAATGCTATAATGTTGCAACGCTAAATATTTCGTGATAACGTTAGACATTATTTGCCTTTTCACTGAGTTGTCATTCATACTCATGATGCAAGAGCAATGGTGGACAAAATTGTTGGAGTCTTGTCATAAATCGTAATAATGGCACCAAACTACACTTGTAGCATCCATGAACTCACACTAAAATTAAAAAAAAAAAAAAAAAAGAGGGGCGCTTGGGTGGTTCAGTTGTTAAGCATCTGCCTTTGGCTCTGGTTATGATCCTAGGGTCGGGGGATGGAGCCTCGAATTGTGCTCCCTGCTCAGCAGGGAACCTGCTTCTCCCTCTCCCTTTGCTTTGCTGCTCCCATTGCTTGTGCTTGCTCTCTTTCTATCAAATACATAAATAAAATCTTTTTAAAAAGCTAATTTTACTTAAAAATGTCCTTGATGGAGTAGCAAAAATATTAATATGATTAAACTCCAACCCTTGAACACATTTTTTTTAAGTACGCATGAAGCACCTTGTCTGCATACCAAAGTATAACGATTGCTTCAAAGAAAAGCACTTGCATGATTATTTGAGTCGTATTCTTGAAAGACCAGCAATAGACAAACTATGGTTTTTCAACCTCGGGTATTTGGCAAGCAGACTTGGTGGGAGTAGTGAATGAAATGAGCTTGTCACTTCAAAAAAAAAAAAAAAAAACCAACTGAAGGTATGTGTTTCCAATGAGAAAATTCAAGCACTAAAGAGAAAATTAGAATTTAAGAAACAGATCTGCCACCAAAAGTTTAAGAACTGCCCAATACTTAAAGCTTCTGATAAAATAAAGTAGTGAAATAATAAATTTTTTATTGGGCAATGAAAGGTGTCAACGTTTGAAAAACCTGCCAAACACACTGAATCAATATTTTCCAGATGACCAATGCATGATGCTGCAAAATTATGTATTGGTAAAAGGTCTTTTCCAAGCACAAGACAGATTAATGGATTTTAATGTTAATGAACAAAAAGGTGTTAGTATGGCTTTTGGTACTACATTGCAATGAAGCTTTATGAAACTGCCACTTGTCAGATTTGGTGTATCAAAAATAATCACAATTGTCCTAAAAGGCAACTAAAATACTCCTTTCCTTTCCTATCACCTATCTGGGTGACACTTGATGTCTTCGTAAATCCCCACCAAAGGAACAATGCACAATAGAATAAATAGAGAAGCAATGGTCTTCTATAACATTTTTATTAAAGAAAATTATCAAAATGTAAAACTGTCATGCTTCTAAATTATTGTCTTTGAAAAATAAACTTTTTAATAAAAACATCTATGCTGACACTAACTTTATTATTTAAAATGCATTTATATAAAAATTAAGTGTATTAATATAATTTTTCAAAATTTCCTCAACTTCTATTTCAATTTGATAAACATCAATAGGTGTTACCCACATAAATGAAAACTCTTTGTGGCCTTCAGTAATTTATAAGATTGTAATGAAGTCTTAAGATCAAGATTACAATCTTTCTTTCTGCCTCTATGGATTACCTGCTCTAGATATCTTGTATAGGAGTCATTCCCTATGAGACCTTTTGTTCCTGGCTTCTTTAACTTAGCACAGCATTGGCAAAGCTTATTCAACTCATAGCATGTGTTAGTATTTCGTTTCTTCCTAATGCTGAATACTATTCCATTGTATGAATTATCGACTGATGGGTATCTGGGTTGTTCCTTTTTTTTTTTTTTTTTTTGGCTGTCGTGAGTAATGTTGCTATAGACACTTGTGTACAAGTTTTTATATACATACGTTTTTAAATCTCTTGGAAATATACCTAAGAGTATAATTATAGGATTATAGGGTAAATATATGTTTCACTTTGGAGGCACTGCTACTGTTTTCCACAGCATCTGTGACGCTTTCTTCTCCCACCAACAATGTATACAGGTTCTGATTCTCTAGATCCTTTCTAACACTTGTGATTTTCCACTTCTTTTTTTTTTTTTTTTAAACCGTAGGCATCCTAGTGGTATCTCACCGTGGTTCTGAGCAATTGAAAATGTTTTTATTATTACACTTATGAATGAAATCTGGTCACTCATTTTAACTATTACATGCAAGTCTGTGAAGTTTTTCAATCAGTCTATGATTCTTTTCTTGGTTCTCCTGAGCCTTCTAGAATACATATGCATTTATTTATCTGAGAACTTGGTCTCAAGGATCTTGGCATTGCCTTCTTCCTTAATTAAAAGCTTTGTCTTATCTGTAATATCCCAAAATTCTTCTTGGAGCTTATGATTTGAGTTTCTATACGAACACTTAAGAATGACTGGCTCATTCTCTGAAAAGTCATGGAAATGATTATGCGGTTGCATTATTTTTCATACTGTTTTGTCAGCTTACCAAAAAGATGCCACACAGAACATTCCAAGAACCTTTGTTTGCTGTGACAGCATCTGTCTGAAAGGTGTGTATTTTTACATTTTTATTTTCCTACTTCTTTGAGACTGTTTCTTACCCTCTCAGGAAATTAAACACTTGACTTCCATAAAAATAAATATAAAAAATAAAATGAAGATTCTGAGTGTTAGTTTGGAGTCAGGAGACATGAATACCAAAATTAACAAAATCCTTTCCGAATTACAAATTACCCACAATTTGAATTTTCATAGATGTTCCTTTCATCATTCAAATTACATGAAAATGTTAATGACTATTTGCAACACCAAACTGATAAGTAAGTTAACCCCCATATCTAATCATATGTTACATATATCTAATGTAAGTTAACCATACATATCTAATCATATAAAAATATTTAATTTCCCTAAGACTTTGCAAATATTAGGATCATCTAAATTTGTTCCTTGTAATTTCAGTTTTCCATGGTGATAGCTTCACTCATCTCCAAATTCTAGTCCTTGAGAACCTGACAATGACTAAATTCTAGAAACAGGAATGCAGACTGATGAAATAAGATGATTTCCCAAATCCCAGGGGGAGATACAAGCAGCTGCAGTGCCTGTGATGGGTGATGAACTGAAATCACTGCAGAAATGCACTCCCACAATGTAGGCACTCTGAGGTGTGCAGAAAACCGGTTGGTTCATGCGCCTGTGTCTGGACTACTCCTGATACATAAGGATTCACCACTAAGAATCTTACACTTTTTCTCTTCTAATTCCACCCTCCCTCCCCTCAGTAGCTCCTTTCACTCTCCCAGTTCATCCATAAGACTTTGGTTGACTCCTAGCACAGAATTCACTACGATGCTCATGTACTGCTCTCTGGAAGACCAAGTCACATAAAGGAAGTGCAGGTGGTTTAGAGAACAGCATATATGCTGGAGGATGCTATGCTGCGGGTACATCTAAACAAAGAGCAAATAGAACCATTACTGGCTTTATAGAATGATGAGAAAGTCCAAAAGTTGGAAGAAGAGAAACATTAAATTGAGTCTACCAGACTTTATAGTCTGAGGATCTGCTGGGCGCAAGAGGCAGACAGATTCTATTCATTAACCTCACTGGTTAGCCAGGAGCTGTGGACAGGAAGACTGCAGGAGACAATACCGATCGTCATCCAGAGTAATAAACCAACATCTAGTGTGAGTCTTCCTCTGTGAGGAATAGACTATGTTAGAAAACACTTACCATAAAAAACATCACAAATCACTGGGAAAGGAAAAGAGTTTCAGTGAATGATTTTGGAAAAATGACTACTTGGGGAACTCTCAACTGAAAGTCTCATCTCACATTAAACCTAAAATAAATTCAAAGAGAATAAAAAGCTAAACACAAAAGAGAAAAATAAAATAAAAATACAATAAAATGTGAAAATTAACAAGTCTTAGAATAGGAAACAATTTTCTGATCATAAAGCAGTGAAAAAAATAAGAATTAAAAATCACAATATCAATTTACACAAAACTATTGAATTTCTTTGTGTCAAAAACACTCAAACAATTATGCAAATGATAGACTGAGACTGATAACTTCAGCTTAAATAAACTAAAATCACAATCTATCATTTTTTTCAAATTAAGAAAAATTAATTATATTTTTGGTTTTAAAATGTAGGTGTAAATGTGAGGCTTCCCCTATTAGTTATTTAAAGGCATGAAAAGTAGTAAGGATAGTGAGGAATAGAAGTCACAAACTCCACCTTCAACAAGATAATGAGACCAAATCCTTTAGCCATAAAGCAGTGAAAGTATAGTGGGGTAAGGAAGGACTTTGAGAGGACAACCACATCTGCAGAGCTCAGAAAATGCTGTCAAGCACCCTTCTCCAAGATGAAGGGTACATTCTGAGGTCAAAACCAACAATCATTACTTTTTAACAATGGAACTGGGAAACAGGAGCTGACAGAGAAATGAAGCTTTTCTCAATCTTGTTTGATTCCAAAAGGAAAAGAAGAAAAAAAATCACATGGACAAGTCATATTTTCAAAAAGCATTCAACTGTTAAGACAGAGTAAGGAAAAATTTTACATTGTCAGTTTGTGCCTATTTCAGTTCTCAATTGACTGGGGAGAAGTAAGGTCTAAAAGAGCACCCCCATATGCACAATCTTGTCACTAAATAAATTTTTGCTGGCACAGAACACAGCATTGTCAACCCCTGCCATCACCATCACTGCTCCCAATATACACGTATAGCTTCAATTTAGCTCTAATCCTGAGTTCTAGAAAGTTCTGAGTTCCTACAGTAATAACAAAAAAAGGAACCAAAACTTTATCCATATAAAAATAAAAAGGATGGGATACCAGAAAGAAAAAAAAAGGCAAGGAACATATTATACCAGAAAGCTTCTGTCATGAAAGAGTTTAAAGAAATTGTCAAAATATGTTGTTATCCACTTTTAAACCTAATGGAACAATAACCTATATAAAACAAGAATACAAAGCAGGGATTTAGTAACTCAGGGAAGACAAGATAAGACCACAGAGATAAAACATGAGTTGGCAGAGCTCAAGAGAAAAGTAGAAAAACAAAATCACAAAAATAAAACTGAAGCCACACCTGTGAAAACAGATATGCTAAAAATAGAATGGACCGAAAGCCAAGCAAAATTAAATGCAACAAAACAAAAAGTTGTATTTTTTATAAGGTTGGAGAGCTATTGGTAGGTGAGGAATCCAGACAAAAAATATTCAAACTGAGTACCAGAAGAAGAGAACCAAAATATTGGGGACAAACAAAGCATAATTTAATGACATTTTTAGAAATTAAAGAAGACTTGATCCTAAAGTTTGAAAGGTCCACCATGCCTCAGGAAAAATTGACAGAACAGTCAATATCAAGACACAATAATATTATTAGATACAAAAAAGAAAACTGTGTGTTGTATTTTTATAGATCTAGAAGCATTCTATTATTTTCAGTTTTAGAAGCATTTTTTTCTATCATTGTCTAGAATATTATTTACCAGTTTTGAATGTTTGTTTTGGCCAAACATATAGAATCTAACCATGAAATGAAAGAAACAGGACTTAACAGAGAAGGGAAAGAAGAAGAAAGTCATGGTTTGAAGGAAAAAGAAATTTTCATTTGCCTAATTGAAAGGCTTAAGAATAAACATCCTTAACAGGCAGAGTAACCTCAATAACATTATTTATTTATATTCTCACTCAAGAGGGACAATTTTTTTTAAATTATCAATATGTCCATTACTGTTCAGAAAAGCAGGATTTGCTATCAAAAATAAGATTCCACTAAATTCATATCTCTCAATAGTTACCCTGAATGTTAATGGGCTAAATGCCCCAATCAAAAGACACAGGGTATCAGAATGGATAAAAAAACAAAACCCATCAGTATGTTGCCTACAAGAAACTCATTTTAGACGCGAAGACACCTCCAGATTTAAAGTGAGGGGGTGGAAAACAATTTACCGTGCTAATGGGCATCAGAAGAAAGCTGGGGTGGCAATCCTTATATCAGATCAATTAGATTTTAAGCCAAAGACTATAATAAGAGATGAGGAAGGACACTATATCCTACTCAAAGGGTCTGTCCAACAAGAAGATCTAACCATTTTAAATATCTATGCCCCTAATGTGGGAGCAGCCAACTATATCAACCAATTAATAACCAAATCAAAGAAACACATCAATAATAACACAATAATAGTAGGGGACTTTAACACTCCCCTCATGGAAACGGACAGATCATCCAAGCAAAAGATCAACAAGGAAATAAAGGCCTTAAATGACACACTGGACCAGATGGACATCACAGATATATTCAGAACATTTCATCCCAAAGCAACAGAATATACATTCTTCTCTAGTGCACATGGAACCTTCCCCAGAATAGATCACATCCTGGGTCACAAATCATGTCTCAACCAGTATCAAAAGATTGGGATCATTCCCTGCATATTTTCAGACCACAATGCTCTGAAGCTAGAACTCAATCACAAGAGGAAAGCTGGAAAGAACCCAAATACATGGAGACTAAACAGCATCCTACTAAAGAATGAATGGGTCAACCAGGAAATTAAAGAAGAACTGAAAAAATTCATGGAAACAAATGATAATGAAAACACAACAGTTCAAAATCTATGGGACACAGCAAAGGCAGTCCTGAGAGGAAAATATATAGCGGTACAAGCCTTTCTCAAGAAACAAGAAAGGTCTCAAGTACACAGCCTAACCCTACACGTAAAGAAGCTGGAGAAAGAACAAGAAAGAAACCCTAAACCCAGCAGGAGAAGAGAAATCATAAAGATCAGAGCAGAAATCAATGAAATAGAAACCAAAAAAACAATAGAAAAAAATCAATGAAAGGAGGAGCTGGTTCTTTGAAAGAATCAATAAGATTGATAAACCCCTGGCCAGACTCATCAAAAAGAAAAGAGAAAGGACCCAAATAAATAAAATCATGAATGAAAGAGGAGAGATCCTCTAACACCAAAGAAATGCAAACAATTATAAGAACATACTATGAGCAACTCTACGCCAACAAATTTGACAATCTGGAAGAAATGGATGCATTCCTAGAGACATATAAACTACCACAACTGAACCAGGAAGAAATAGAAAACCTGAACAGGCCCATAACCAGTAAGGAGATTGAAACTGTCATCAAAAATCTCCAAACAAACAAAAGCCCAGGGCCAGACGGCTTCCCAGGGGAATTCTACCAAACATTTAAAGAAGAACTAATTCCTATTCTCCTGAAACTGTTCCAAAAAATAGAAATGGAAGGAAAACTTCCAAACTCATTCTATGAGGCCAGCATCACCTTGATCCCAAAACCAGACAAGGATCCCACCAAAAAAGAGAACTACAGACCAATATCCTTGATGAACACAGACGCAAAAATTCTTGCCAAAATACTAGCCAATAGGATTCAACAGTACATTAAAAGGATTATTCACCACGATCAAGTGGGATTTATTCCAGGGCTGCAGGGTTGGTTCAACATCCGCAAATCAATCAATGTGATAGAACACATTAATAAAAGAAAGAACAAGAACCATATGATACTCTCAATAGATGCTGAAAAAGCATTTGACAAAGTACAGCATCCCTTCCTGATCAAAACTCTTCAAAGTGTAGGGATAGAGGGCACATACCTCAATATTATCAAAGCCATCTATGAAAAACCAACTGCAAATATCATTCTCAATGGAGAAAAACTGAAAGCTTTTCCGCTAAGGTCAGGAACACGGCAGAGATGTCCATTATCACCACTGCTATTCAACATAGTACTAGAAGTCCTAGTCTCAGCAATCAGAAAACAAAATGAAATTAAAGGCATCCAAATTGGTAAAGAAGAAGTCAAACTATCACTCTTCGCAGATGATATGATACTATATGTGGAAAACCCAAAAGACTCCACTCCAAAACTGCTCGAACTTGTACAGGAATTCAGTAAAGTGTCAGGATATAAAATCAATGCACAGAAATCAGTTGCATTTCTGTACACCAACAACAACACAGAAGAAAGAGAAATTAAGGAGTCAATCCCATTTACAATTGCACCCAAAACTATAAGATACCTAGGAATAAACCTAACCAAAGAGGCTAAGAATCTATACACAGAAAATTATAAAGTACTCATGAAAGAAATTGAGGAAGACACAAAGAAATGGAAAAATGTTCCATGCTCCTGGATTGGAAGAATAAATATTGTGAAAATGTCCATGCTACCTAAAGCAATCTACACATTTAATGCAATCCTTATCAAAATACCATCCATTTTTTTCAAAGAAATGGAACAAATAATCCTAAAATTTATATGGAACCAGAAAAGACCTCGAATAGCCAAAGGAATATTGAAAAAGAAAGCCAAAGTGGGTGGCATCACAATTTCGGACTTCAAGCTCTATTACAAAGCTGTCATCATCAAGACAGCATGGTACTGGCACAAAAACAGACACATAGATCAGTGGAACAGAATAGAGAGCCCAGAAATCGACCCTCAACTCTATGGTCAACTAATCTTCGACAAAGCAGGAAAGAATGTCCAATGAAAAAAGACAGCCTCTTCAATAAATGGTGCTGGGAAAATTGGACAGCCACATGCAGAAAAATGAAATTGGACCACTTCCTTACACCACACACGAAAATAGACTCCAAATGGATGAAGGACCTCAGTGTGAGAAAGGAATCCATCAAAATCCTTGAGGAGAATGCAGGCAGCAACCTCTTCGACCTCAGCCGTAGCAACATCTTCCTAGGAACAACGGCAAAGGCAAGGGAAGCAAGGGCGAAAATGAACTATTGGGATTTCATCAAGATCAAAAGCTTTTGCACAGCAAAGGAAACAGTTAACAAAACCAAAAGACAACTGACAGAATGGGAGAAGATATTTGCAAACGACATATCAGATAAAGGGCTAGTATCCAAAATCTATAAAGAGCTTAGCAAACTCAACACCCAAAGAACAAATAATCCAATCAAGAAATGGGCAGAGGACATGAACAGACATTTCTGCAAAGAAGACATCCAGATGGCCAACAGACACATGAAAAAGTGCTCCACGTCACTCGGCATCAGGGAAATACAAATCAAAACCACAATGAGATATCACCTCACACCAGTCAGAATGGCTAAAATTAACAAGTCAGGAAATGACAGATGCTGGCGAGGATGCGGAGAAAGGGGAACCCTCCTCCACTCTTGGTGGGAATGCAAGCTGGTGCAACCACTCTGGAAAACAGCATGGAGGTTCCTCAAAATGTTGAAAATAGAACTACCCTATGACCCAGCAATTGCACTACTGGGTATTTACCCTAAAGATACAAACATAGTGATCCGAAGGGGCACGTGTACCCGAATGTTTATAGCAGCATGTCTACAATAGCCAGACTATGGGAAGAAGCTAGATGTCCATCAACAGATGAATGGATAAAGAAGATGTGGTATATATACACAATGGAATACTATGCAGCCATCAAAAGAAATGAAATCTTGCCATTTGCGACGACGTGGATGGAACTAGAGGGTAGCATGCTTAGTGAAATAAGTCAATCGGAGAAAGACAACTATCATATGATCTCCCTGATATGAGGACATGGAGAAGCAACATGGGGGGTTAGGGGGATAGGAGAAGAATAAATGAAACAAGATGGGATTGGGGGGGAGACAAACCATAAATGACTCTTAATCTCACAAAACAAACTGGGGGTTGCTGGGGGGAGGTGGGATTGGGAGAGGGGGAGTGGGCTATGGACATTGGGGAGGGGAGGCGAACCATAAGAGACTATGGACTCTGAAAAACAACCTGAGGGTTTTGAAGGGTCAGGGGTGGGAGGTTGGGGGAACAGGTGGTGGGTAATAGGGAGGGCACATTTTGCATGGAGCACTGGGTGTTGTGCAAAAACAATGAATACTGTTATGCCAAAAAAAAAAAATAATAATAAAATCGGAAAAAAAATAAGATTCAATTTTGGCAGTGTTCTGAGCCTGATGGCTTCTGGGATACAATGATGAATCATCTCCTGTCTTAGGGAAAAAGCCTGCCATTGCATCTCTCCTCATATCCAAAGAGAAAGCTGCAAATGACATATAAATCATAGCACCACACAGCTCTTTTAGAGCTTAAAGAAACAATAAAAAAAATTCTAAAAGCCACACATTCAAATACCATTTCCCCTTGCTCACCAACCACACTTAATCCCCAAATCTAATAAGTTTATTCTCCTGATGTCTTTTGACTGTTTCTACTTTGTCCCCGTGGACCACTATTTCTTTTCCTTTTTTTCTTTCTTTTTTTTTTTTTTTAAGATTTCATTCATGCATTTGTCAGTCAGAGAGAGAGCACAAGCAGTGAGCCAGCAGGCAGAGGAAGAAGCAGGCTCCCCGCTGAGCAAGGAATAGGCCACCATTGAATTAGCCCAAGTCACTTCCCAGTAATCTTGCCCCCATTCAATCTCTTCTCTGTACCCAGTGATCATTTTCAGTGGCAAATGTGATCATGTCATCTCCCCTCCACCAACAGATTCTAGCTCTCTTTAAGATTTCTTCAGGACTTCCTATGATCTGGAGAAGAATGAATAATCCTTACACAATGTGCCTTCACCCGCTTCTCTTCAATTTCTACAGTTTTTTCCTTGGGCTTACACAGTTGTTATTTCAGTTCCTTCAAAAGGTCTAATCTTTGTCTACGCTCTGCCAGGAGCATTTCTCTCCTTCTTCCTCTTCCTCAATCCCTACCAGAGCTCAAGCTCTCTCCCACTAAACTTTTGTCTCTATACTAACATCCTCCCTCAGGGCAGCCTTTCCTGAACCATTGTTCCCCTCTCCTCTCAATATTTGTCTCCTCTAACTCTATGCCCATATTTGAAGAACTATCACATATGTTAATTTATAATTATGTTTCACCTCTCAATCCCAGAAAATTAAATAAAACACGGTTATTTTGAAGGTATCAGAGATCCAAAATGACCCCCCCATTTTAGATTTCCATTCACTCCATTATTCAACGTCACCATAATATTGTAGGTTTGAGTAAGTTGCTTAAACTTCCTGTGGCTTATTAGTCTTACCTATAAAATAGAAAGAATTATACCTTCACTAACTGTTGTGAGGGTGAGAGTGGATAATGACTTTTATAACTTTTTATAAAGGATTGTATAATGATAATTAAGAGAATAATCATTATTGTTTGCAAAAGGCATTGTTTGACTAGTCATATCCAAATATAAGATGTAGAAAATTGCCTTGTAGTAGTTCTAATTATAAAAGGAAGAAACACAGGGGTGCCTGGGTGGCTCAGTGGGTTAAAGCCTCTGCCTTCGGCTCAGGTCATGATCCCGGGGTTCTGGGATCGAGCCCCACCTTGGGCTCTCTGCTCAGTGGGGAGCCTGCTTCCTCCTCTCTCTTTGCCTGCCTCTCTGCCTCCTTGTAATCTCTCTCTCTCTGTCAAATAAATAAATAAAATCTTTAAAAAAATAAAAATAAAAGGAAGAAATACAAACTTTAAAATTGTTTAGGAATTTTTAATTTTAAGTAGGCTCTGTGCCTGGAGCCCAACATTGGGGCTTGAACTCAAGATCCTGAGATCAAGACCTAAGCTAAGATCAAGAGTAGGAGGCTTAACTTCCCAGATGCCCCAAGGGAATACTTTTTTCAAATTTCATTTTGTCGTTTCATTTGCCAGTGCTGATTTCTTTTAAATCAGGGACATGGAATGGTTCAAAATTATTTATACAGCATTTCAGCCTGAGGACTTTCTAATATCCTCCAAAGAATGGTAAAACTAATGGTGAAGAGCAGAAAAAACTGGCAATTACCTATATCATATGCTTAAAGATCATCCAGTGCACATGTGACCAATTCATGTGTTTAGAAAAAGAACATTTTATATATTAAATATTCCATCTTCACCCTAGGAATCTTCTGAGAGGAAAAGGTGGTATTGTCAGATGTGCATATATATTTCACATAGCTGAGGAAGAAGGAGAGAAATAAGGAGAAAGGGACAGAGGGACAGGGAAGAAAGGGAAAAGGAGGAAACGAAAAGAGAAAAGAATTAACATTCTCTACTAGAATACCTTCATGGACAAAAAGTTACCAGGAATTAAATGTAGAAAAGGAAGTTTGATATAGTTAATACATTGTAAACTACCCCCATTGAAGACCTACTTTCCGGAATAAACATAAAAGGTCCATATGATAGACTTGTGATGTAGTCTTTGAATTTTCCTTCTCTACTTTGGGAGTTACATCTGAAAAAGAACCAATCCTTTCTTCTCCCATTGTCCTTAAAGGACCGTTCCATCACAGATTGGCCCTGCCATGGCCTTTCAAAGAAGGTGAGAGATTCTGCCTCTTCAATATATTCCTAGAGTTTCTGATTCAGTAGGACTGGGCAGACCCAAGAATTTGCCTTTTTATTAAGTTCCCAGATGATGCTGATGCTGCTGGTCTGGGTGTCCTTATCTTTGGGATCAGAAGCTCCAAAAGCCCAAAGGCAAGGACAGAAGATCTTAGTCATTCAAAGAAGCTAAGAGAGTGGAAAAAGCCAAGAACTAGCATGGTTCTGGCACACTTTAGGCACCCTATAAATACTGAATATACGAATAAATGAATGGCTAAATGAATGAGGGACATTTGTTTTTTGCTAAGCTTCTCTGAATGGCCACAGGAGCTATATATCAACGTGGCCAAGAGCACAATCTCTGCAATCAGATACATGAAATTTCAAATCTTGCTTTTCCACTTACTGGCTTTGTCACATTGGATTATTATTTAGTTTCTCCATGTCTAAATTTTTCTCAAATTTATACTGAAGTCATATCTATTTTATGGAGTTTTTCTGAAGATTAAGAATAATGGACATTAAACCAGTCTAGTACAGCACCTGAGACATTGCAAAGACATCCTATGCTTGCCTTCCGCTGTTATCCCAAGATTCCTGAAAGTTATTTGTGTCATTTGGTAGGTCCTTTGCTTCAGGGATGGGTCCTCTGACACTCAGATGTTCAGTGGTCACTCTCCCATGACCTGCCAGTTACTGGAAGGAAAGAGTCTGGCCATGAGTAGGTAAGAGGTGAACAGCCATACAAATGGAAAATTTATTATATATGTGTTTGTACATGTAGTTGATTTATGCAACTCTCAACACATTATTGTACATCACAAGAACACCTTTAGCTTCATTAATCAAAGCTAAATGAACTAGAGAGGAGTAAATTACTCATGGATACACTGAATTTGAGTAAGGAGATAGAATCAAACACTTTGTCAGGCACTTCCTGTTCCCTTGCCAACCCACTAGATCAATACTTCTTCTGAGAATATGCCTTAATAACATGTTTTTCAATGGAGCACACTTCCTTTTACTGGAGAGGATAGCAATCAACATGAAAGGAATAGTTACACCTCAGTGCAAAAAAATTCTCTCCATAAAAGTCTCAAAGATTATTACTAAATGCCCTACTCAAACATTGTTCAATTCATATACCACAAGATTTGACTTGCTTTTTCAAGACAAATATTTCTGCAGAGTATCTCTGAAAAGCATGGGTACAAAAATATGAGCATTCCTCAAATGTTCTGATGGTTTCCAGCAGATACCTCCGCACTCTGGATATTATGTGCATATAAACTAACAAGTAGACTATTGAGCACAGGATCTTACGGGTATTTTCTAACCAAACCTTTTCAAACATATACATTAGAATACAGAACAACATGAAAAATAGCCAGTTCCACAGTTTGATTTTTAACAAAAACAGAAAGTGAGTTGTCTGTGTTCACTACACAGCTGGGGTTCTTCCTTTCCTTGGGGTCCTCCTTTGCTGGTATAACTCTTGCCTATCAGAAACTCACTCTAAGTAATGACCTGAGGCTCACCAGAATGAAAATACACATGACTGAAAACATATTTAATTCTGTCTTCTCCAGGAGGCCTGAACCCCATCATTAGAGCACTAGACTGGGCTACAGGGGGTATCTTATAACCTGTACTAAACTTAGGACATGCAGGTTCTCAGGAAATAATCCGAGATGCTACAGTTTGTGGGGACACAAAAAGCAATGCTGGTGGACTGTTGGAGTGAAGGGATCACCAAACAGTCATTATAAAGCTGGACAAATGTTTCAAAAACAAGAATTACAGTACCCTAGAAATGAACCAAATGCTTAAGACAAACAAATAAGCACAGGTTAATGAAAAACTACTAAATTTGGGGTCAAAACAGTGAGACTCCATCAGATTAACTGTAGGAGGAAAGGGACTTGATTTGGAGCAGTAGTTGGAAAATTCCATGCCTACCAGTTTCATCGGTGGTGACAATTTCAATGACAAATGAATTGGGGCAGTCAGCATATCCGATAGCCTGAGATTGCAAACCTGGTAGGGACCCTGATGGGCCAACCAGAACTTAAACAGATCAGGGAAATGAGACAGTCATAGAGACATTCTTGACTTATTTTTGACTGATGGAAGGGCAGGTGCACACATGAGGAAGAATGGAGGCCCAGCCTATTCACATACCTATGTTGTGCCAGGAGACTTCCTGTATTGGCAGAGAAGATACTAGAATGTCTGGTGGCAAGGAAGAGAAGGAAAAGATCTGAAAACTGCTTAACTTTGAATGTGTTTTGGAACCCACATACAAACCCACAAACTGAGAGGAGGATATTTACCAGTGTTAAGATGTTTGAGCCCAACCTCTGACTAATCATTGGCTCACCACTAGGCCATGTAGAAAGAGAGGAACTCCTAAGAGGCTTAGTGTAAAAACAGGAGCAAGGTGGGAGGGGAGAAGTGAGCCAAGAGATCAGTGGCCACATATTGCAGAAGATACGAATTTCAAAAATACAGCCTAAAGAAGTTATTAAATAAAGATCTAAGCAAATTTTTTATTTTTTATTTTTTTTAAATATTTATTTGACAGAGAGAAATCACAACTAGGCAGAGAGGCAGGAAGAGAGAAAGGAGGAAGCAGGATCCCTGCGGAGCAGAGAGCCCGATGTGGGGTTCGATCCCAGGACCCTGGGATCATGACCTCAGCCGAAGGCAGAGGCTTTAACCCACTGAGCCACCCAGGTGCGCCCTAAGCAATTTTTTTAAAACAGCAATGATAATGACCCTCTGGGAAGGAAAAATCAGAAGCCAGATTTGCTATCATATGATTTCCAAAAATGTTCCCTATTCAACAAAAAGCCATGCAAGGAATAAGGAAAGTGTTATCCAGAGCTAAGGGGAAAGGGAAGTACATAGAAATTGCTTAGTGTCCTCAGATGTCAGATGGAGCTAATAAAAACTTCAACTCGTTATTATATGTATGTTCAAAGAACTAAAGGAAATTACATTTAAGAAATCAAGAAAGGACTCCTGGGTGCCTCAGTTGGTTAACCGTCTGCCTTCAGCTCAGGTCATGATCCCAGGGTCCTGCGGTCTTGGGATCTAGCCCCCCATTGAGCTCCCTGTTCAGCTGGGAGTCTGCTTCTCCCTCTGCCCCTACTCTACTCCATTTGTGTGCATGCTCTCTTTCTCAAATAAATAAATAAAATCTAAAAAAAAGAACGAGGAAACAAAATTAAAGTACCACAACAGTGACCAAAATAAAGGACCTCAATAAATATATAGAAACTATTTCTAAAAACCAAATGGAAATTGTGGAAGTAAAAAAAAAAACAAGAACTGAACTAAAAATTTCATTTCAGGGGCTCAATGGCAGGTATGACACAGCAGAATTCAGTTAGTATTATGGTGAGGCAGAGTGTAATAAGTTAAGAGGTATGGATGACAGGAAAGATGGCAGAGAAATAGCAGGCTGAGGCAACATCAGGTAGCAGATCAGCTAGATAGCTTATCAAACCATTGCAAACACCTACAAATCCAACAGGAGATCGAAGAGAAGAAGAGCAACAATTCTAGAAACAGAAAATTGACCACTTTCTGAAAGGTAGGACCAGCGGAGAAGTGAATCCAAAGCAACAAGAAGCTAGACCATGGGGGGAGGGGCTGGCTCCCGGCAAGCAGCGGAGCAACGGAGCACAAAATCAGGATTTTAAAAGTCTGCACCACTGAGGGACAAACTGGGGTGAAGCCCACATGGGGACAATGTGGCCCCAGGTCCCACAGGGTCACAGAAGTATCGGGGCTGTCTGAGTGTTGAAGAGCTCGCAGGTATTAGAGCGGGGAAGCTGGCTACAGAGACAGAGCCGAGGAGTGCGCTCTCAACTTGGGGCCACCTTGAACCATAATCCGTGGCAGACGCCATTGCTCTGTGACTGGGGTCCCCACAAGATCCGGGGAACCCTCACTTCTTCTAATAGATCAAAATACATCCTGAATCTAGCACGAGGTTTGTTCTAGTCTCCAGCCCAAGCAAATTCTCCCCACTTTCTTTTTCTTTATTCTCTGAACCAACTTACCTTATCAACTCCTTCTTTAGAAATCAAAAAAAAATTTTTTTCATCTTTATAGTCATATTCCATCCCTTCATTGTTTTTACCCTTATATATGTTATTCATTCTTTAAAATTTTGGGAGGTAGTTCCTTCTAAGAGACCAAAATACTCCCAAAATTAAGTGGGTGACCCTATTCTAGTCACCAGTCTTTTTTATAGTTTTTATTTGTTTTCTTTTTAAAATTTTTTTTTCTGAACTTTTTACCCCTTCTTTCCCCCTCCACGATTTGGGGTATCTTCTGATTTGGTTAAAGTACATTATACTGGGGTCTTTGCCACCCTCTTAATATTCTTATTCGCTCCTTCATATATTCTTATCTGGACAAAAGGACAAGGCGGAAAAACTAAACACAAAAAAAAAGAACAAGAGGCAGTACTGAAGGCTAGGGACCTAATCAATACGGACATTGGTAATATGTCAGATCTAGAGTTCAGAATGACGATTCTCAAGGTTCTAGCTGGGCTCGAAAAAGGTATGGAAGATACTAGAGAAAACCTGTCTGGAGAAATAAAAGAACTAAAATCTAAGCAACATGAAATAAAAAAAGCTATTAATGAGGTGCAATAAAAAATGGAGGCTCTTACTGCTAGGATAAATGAGGCAGAAGAAAGAAGTAGTGATATAGAAGACCAAATGACAGAGAATAAAGAAGCTGAACAAAAGAGAGACAAACAACTACTGGACCACGAGGGGAGAACTCGAGAGATAAGTGATACCATAAGATGAAACAACATTAGAATAATTGGGATTCCAGAAGAAGAAGAAAGAGAGAGGGGAGCAGAAGGTATATTGGAGAGAATTGTTGTAGAGAATTTCCCTAATATGGCAAAGGGAACAAGCATCAAAATCCAGGAAGTGCAAAGAACCCCCCTCAAAATCCATAAGAATATGTCCACACCCCCTCATCTAATAGTAAAATTTACAAACCTTAGCAACAAAGAGAAAATCCTGAAAGCAGCCCAGGACAAGAAGTCTGTAATATACAATAGTAAAAATATTAGCTTGGCAGCAGACTTATCCACAGAGACCTGGCAGGCCAGAAAGAACTGGCATGATCTATTCAGATATATCAGAGAAACAAGAAAAACAGGCAGCCAAGAATAATGTATCCAGCTAGGCTATTACTGAAAATAGAAGGAGAGAAAAAAAGCTTCGAGGACAAACAAAAACTGAAAGAATTTGCAAATACCAAACCAGCTCAACAGGAAATAATGAAAGGGGTCGTCTAAGCAAAGAGAGACCCTAAAAGTAGTAGATCAGAAAGGAACAGAGACAATATACATTAACTGTCACCTTACAGATGGACAATACAATGGCACTAAATTCATATCTCTCAATAGTTACCCTGAATGTTAATGAGCTAAATGCCCCAATCAAAAGACAAAGGGTATAAGAATGGATAAAAACCAAAAACCCATCAATATGCTGCCTACAAGAAACTCATTTTAGACGCGAAGACACCTCCAGATTTAAAGTGAGGGGGTGGAAAACAATTTACCATGCTAATGGGCATCAGAAGAAAGCTGGGGTGGCAATCCTTATATCAGATCAATTAGATTTTAAGCCTAAGATAATAAAAGAGATGAGGAAGGACACTATATCATACTCAGGGTCTGTACAACAAGAAGATCTAACAATTTTAAATATCTATGTCCCTAACAAGGGAGCAGCCAACTATATAAACCAATTAATAACAAAATCAAAGACATTGACAATAATATAATACTAGTAGGGGACTTTGACACTCCCCTCACTGAAATGGACAGATCAACCAAGCAAAATATCAACAAAGAAATAAAGGCCTTAAATGACACACTGGACCAGATGGACATCACAGATATATTCAGAACATTTCAACCCAAAGCAACAGAATACACATTCTTCTCTAGTGCACATGGAACATTCTCCAGAATAGATCACATCCTGGGTCACAAATCAGGTCTCAACCGGTATCAAAAGATTGGGATCATTCCCTGCATATTTTCAGACCACAATGCTCTGAAGCTAGAACTCAATCACAAGAGGAAAGCTGGAAAGAACCCAAATACATGGAGACTAAACAGCATCCTACTAAAGAATGAATGGGTCAACCAGGAAATTAAAGAAGAACTGAAAAAATTCATGGAAACAAATGATAATGAAAACACAATAGTTCAAAATCTGTAGGACACAGTAAAGGCAGTCCTGAGAGGAAAATATATAGCTATACAAGCCTTTCTTAAGAAACAAGAAAGGTCTCAAATACACAACCTAATCTTGCACCTAAAGGAGGTGGAGAAAGAACAAGAAAGAAACCCTAAACCCAGCAGGAGAAGAGAAATAATAAAGATCAGAGCAGAAATCGATGAAATTGATACAAAAAAAAAAACAAAAAACAAAAACAATAGAACAAATCAATGAAACCAGGAGCTGGTTCTTTGAAAGAGTTAATAAGAATGATAAACCCCTGGCCAGACTTATCAAAAAGAAAAGAGAAAGGACCCAAATAAATAAATTCATGAATGAAAGAGGAGAGATCACAACCAACACCAAAGAAATGCAAACAATTATAAGAACTCTATGCAAACAAATTAGACAATCTGGAAGAAATGGATGCATTCCTAGAGACATATAAATTACCTCAACTGAACCAGGAAGAAATAGAAAACCTGAACAGACCCATAACCAGTAAGGAGATTGAAGCAGTCATCAAGTCTCCCAACAAACAAGAGCCCAGGCCAGACAGCTTCCCAGGGGAATTCTATCAAACATTAAAAGAAGAATTAATTCCCATTTTCCTGAAACTGTTCCAAAAAATAGAAATGGAAGGAAAACTTCCAAACTCATTTTATGAGGCCAGCATCACCTTGGTCCCAAAACCAGACAAGGATCCCATCAGAAAAGAGATTTATAGACCAATATCCTTGATGAACACAGATGTGAAAATTCTCACCAAAATAGTAGCCAATAGGATCCAACAATACATTAAAAGGATTATTCACCATGATCAAGTGGGATTTATTCCAGGGCTTCAACTGTGGTTCAACACCTGCAAATCAATCAATGTGATACAACACATTAATAAAAGAAAGAACAAGAACCATATGATACTCTCAATAGATGCCGACAAAGCATTTGACAAAGTACAGCATCCCTTCCTGATCAAAACTCTTCAAAGTGTAGGGATAGAGGGCACATACCTCAATATTATCAAAGCCATCTATGAAAAACCCACCGCAAATATCTTTCTCAGTGGAGAAGAATTAAAAGCTTTTCTGCTAAGGTCAGGAACACGGTAGGGATGTCCATTATCACCACTGCTATTCAACATAGTACTAGAAGTCCTAGCCTCAGCAATCAGACAACAAAAAGAAATTAAAGGCATCCAAATTGATAAAGAAGAAGTCAAACTATCACTCTTCGCAGATGACACGATACTTTATGTGGAAAACCCAAAAGATTCCACTCCAAATCTGCTAGAACTTGTACAGGAATTCAGTAAAGTGTCAGGATATAAAGTCAATGCACAGAAATCAGTTGCATTTCTGTACACTAACAACAAGACAGAAGAAAGAGAAATTAAGTAGTCATTCCCATTTACAATTGCACCCAAAACCATAAAATACCTAGGAATAAATCAAACCAAAGAGGCTAAGAATCTATACTCAGAAAACTATAAAGTACTCATGAAAGAAATTGAGGAAGACACAAAGAAATGGAAAAATGTTCCATGCTCCTGGATTGGAAGAGTAAATATTGTGAATATGTCTATGCTACCTAAAGCAATCTACACATTTAATGCAATCCCTATCAAAATCCCATCCATTTTTTTTTCAAAGATATGGAACAAATAATCCTAAAGTTTATATGGAACCAGAAAAGACCTCGAATAGCCAAAGGAATATTGAAAAAGAAAGTCAAAGTTGGTGGCATCACAATTCAAGACTTCAAGCTCTATTACAAAGTTGTCATCATCAAGACAGCATGGTACTGGCACAAAAACAGACACATAGATCAATGGAACAGAATAGAGAGCCCAGAAATAGACCCTCAACTCTATGGTCAACTAATCTTCGACAAAGCAGGAAAGAATGTCCAATGGAAAAAAGACGGTCTCTTCAACAAATGGTGTTGGGAAAATTGGACAGCCACATACAGAAAAACGAAATTGGGCCATTTCCTTACACCACACACGAAAATAGACTCCAAATGGTGAAGGCCCTCAATGTGAGAAAGGAATCCATCAAAATCCTTGAGGAGAGCACAGGCAGCAACCTCTTGTCCTCAGCCGCAGCAACTTCTTCCTAGGAATATCGCCAAAGGCAAGGGAAGCAAGGGCAAAAATGAACTATTGGGACTTCATCAAATTCAAAAGCTTTTGCACAGCAAAGAAACAGTTAACAAAACCAAAAGACAACTGACAGAATGGGAGAAGATATTTGCAAATGACATATCAGATAAAGGGCTAGTATCCAAAATCTATAAAGAGCTTAGCAAACTCAACACCCAAAGAACAAATAATCCAATCAAGAAATGGGCAGGGGATATGAACAGACATTTCTGAAAAGAAGACATCCAGATGGCCAACAGACACATGAAAAAGTGCTCCACATCACTCGGCATCAGGGAAATACAAATCAAAACACAATGAGATACCTCACACCAGTCAGAATGGCTAAAATTAACAGGTCAGGAAATGACAGATCTGGCAAGGATGTAGAGAAAGGGGAACACTCCTACACTGTTGGTGGGAATGCAAGCTGGGGCAGCCACTCTGGAAAACAGCATGGAAGTTCCTCAAAAAGTTGAAAATAGAGCTACATTATGACCCAGCAATTGCACTATTGGGTATTTACCCTAAAGATACAAATGTAGTGATCCGAAGGGGCATGTCCATCCGAATGTTTATAGCAGCAATGTCTACAATAGCCAAACTATGGAAAGAACCTAGATGTCCATCAACAGATGAATGGATAAAGAAGATGTGAGATACATAGATATATATATAGATATATAGATATATGTAATGGAATACTATGCAGCCATCAAAAGAAATGAAATCTTGTCATTTGCGATGACATGGATGGAACTAGAGGGTATTATGCTTAGGTATTATAAGTCAATCGGAGATAACTATCATATGAACTCCCTGATATGAGGAAGTTGAGATGCCATGTGGGGGGTTTGGGGGCTAGGAAAAGAATAAATGGAACAAGATGGGATCAGGAGGGAGACAAGCCATAAGAGAACCTTAATGTCACAAAACAAACTGAGGGGGGCAAGGGGAGGGGGGGATTGAGAGGGTGGTGGGGTTATGGACACTGAGGAGGGTATGTGCTATGGTGAGTGCTGTGAAATGTGTAAACCTGGCAATTCACAGACCTGTACCCCTGGGGCTAATAATACATTATATATTTATAAAAAAATTTAAAAAATTAAATTAAAAAAAGAGGTATGACCACAAGCCATAGTTTGCTGATCTTTGTACTCAGTAATTCAACAAATCTCAATAAGTTCAAAGGATTGAAGTCATGTAATATGTTTTATGACTACAACGAATTAAATAGATCAACAAAAGAAAGAAATCTGATAAATCCCCAAGTGTTTGGAAATTAAAGAACACACTTCTTAAAGCTCATGGTCAAGGAGAACTGCAAAATATTGTGAACTGAATCAAAGAAAAACATGAAATATCAAGATGTATGGCATGCAGCTAAAGCTGTGCATATAGGGAAATTGATAGCTGTATCACAAAAGAAGAAAGTTCTCAAATCAATAACCTAAACTTTTATTTTAAAAACTAGGTAAGCAAGACAAACTGAAACCCAAACAGAGAAAGAAATTACATAGGCTCACATGGAAATCAATGAAATATTAAAAAACTAGGGAAAATAATGAAACCAAAGGGTGATTCTTTGAAAAAGTCAACAAAATTGACATATCTTGAGTGAAATTAAGAAAAAAAGAAAAAAGGCACAAATTGACAAAATGAAGACTAAAATAGAGAACACCTTACAGAAACTAAAAAGATTATAAGTAGATATTATTTTTAAAAATGTGACAAATTAGATGAAATGGACATTTCTAGAAAGAGAAATTTTCAAAGCTGACTCAAGAAGGAATAGAAAATCTGTATAGATCTTTAACTAGTAAAGAAATTGAAGTAATAATTTAAAAATCTTCCTACAAAGCAAGCCCCAATTCTGGATCACCTCACTAATGAATTCTATCATCCATTCAAATACCAATCTTCCAGAAAACAGGCAGAGAGGAAAGAATCTCCAAATCATGCTATGAGAGCCAAAAACATCATAATAAAATAAAATCATATGACAAGATTCCTCAGGACTATAGAAGCATAAGTCCTTTTAAAAATTTGCAAACCACAGATTAAAAAACATTTTACAGCATTACCAACTGAGATTTATCCTAGGAATGCAAGTTCGATTTAACATCTGAAAATCATCTTATGTGACCACTTCAATAGAAACAGAAAAGAAAAGACACTTGACAAAACTCCACACCCACTCCTAAAAAGTGAAACATAACTGTATCAATATGACCCAGAAATTCCACGCCAAGGAATCTACCTAAGAGAAACGAAAACACATGTCCATACAAAGACTTGTATATGAATGGTCATAGCAACATGACTTATAATAGCAAAAGATTGGAAACAATCCAAGTGTCCATCAAATTTGAATGGAAAATAAAATGTGGTGGAAATTAAAATAAAACCAGATAAATAAAACATTTGAGAAGGGCAAATTTATAGTGACAGAAAGCAGATCAGGGGTTGGGAGGGAATGATTGGAGGTGGGAACGGAGACTGGTTGCCAGTGGGCATGAGGAAACACTGGAATGATGGATATGTTCTAAAACTGGTCCATGGGGATGGCTGCACAATTATGCAAACTTACTAGAAATCATCAGAGTGTACCTTCACCATGAGTGAATGAGTGGTATGTAAATTATGCCTCAATGAAGATTCTTTTTTTTTTTTAAATCAAAGTTGGCCATCACTCCAAAGAATCTAGTTTCAGTGTGAAAATGCAGGTAATGATGGAAGAGAAGTCAGAAGAGCAAAGTTTAAGGCAAATAGACATTGGAAAATACCAACAAGTCTAATTGCAGTGTGCTGAGCATCCCGGTGAGGAGAGTAAAAAGAGCTATAACCTAGCCTGGAAACTCCTCCTTCCACCTCTTGGGATACATGGGGCTGCCACCAGTTTGCTTTTAGAAAGCCCCAGTGCTCTGGAGCATTTGAAGGTGGGAATTCCAGGCCCCCTCCTCTGGCCTCTACCTACTGGGACCTGGAGCTGACCGAGGTGTTGACAAGTTCTCAACTCAAGATGTGGTTATAGGTGTGAATTCACGACCTCATAGCATGCGAAATTGAAACTGATAGAGGGGAGTGTACTAGAGTCATATTATCGAGTTATCAATCTTAAAGAGTTTCAAGGAAAAGTATTGCAAGGTGTGGGGTGGTGCATGTATATGCAGAGAAACAAACTAGAAAGCCATGTACCTGTCTCACCAGCCTGCCTTCACACACATGCTCCAAAGTAAATCAGATAAGATTTGCATTTGGTAAGGGCTCAGAAATGGGTCAAACCACACCTCTGGAATAATCACAGATAGGAACCCACCTTTTGCACCTTCAAGGAGGGCTGGTGGTAATTATTGCTTCGTATGTGTCCCAGCTAAACCAATCACAATTGCAAAACAATAAAAATAAAAATAAATACATCACATCCTTCTTATAAAACATCATCTGAAAAGACATCTTTTCTTACTTTGAATGCTAACTTGAGCACATTTTTTTTTCTGCAGAAAAAAAATGTCCATATTTATCAACTTATTCATGGCTCGGTCAGCAATTTTTAGCCTATGAGAAATGACATCTCATGTTGACCACAACAACTTGTAAGAAGAAAAAATGGATTTCTAATTTAATCACATCACAGTAGTGGTCAGCCTCAGAAAACATTTATTATTTCACGACAGAGGTGGCAATATTTTTAAGATCACTTTATAAACTGGATCAGTCTCAGAAAAACTAACAGGTTTTAATTTCCAATATAAATGTTACATTCTGCTCCTTCAATAGATACAATTCTCTCAAAATATCCTGAAGCATTTCAGTGTTGAAAATGTCACAGGTGAACTCCAAACCAGGTCTTTACATAAAATATACATATATAAGATCTATTCTTATGCACGTATTCTTATATACAACAAATCTTTAAGGTGACTGTGCCTGAAAGCAGTATGAAAATTATTTGGAAAGCTGATATAAACTTGGATTTCCAGGTTTCTCTGAACAAAGGTACAATACAAATGTAAAACAAGATGATAATGAAAGTAAAACATATACATTCTTTCTTTCTTTTTAAGATCTTTTTTATTTATTTGACACAGAGAGACACAGCAAGAGAGGGAGCACAAGCAGGGGGAGTGAAAAAGGGAGAAGCAGATTTCCTGCTCAGCAGGGAGCCCGATGCGATGCTGGGGCTCCATCCCAGGGTCCTGAGATCATGACCTGAGCCAAAGGCAGATGCTTAACGACTGAGCCACCCAGGCACCCAAACTTATACATTCTTTAATATTTTCATTTGAGTCATTGTTTACATACGTCTTTCCTCACTTCTAAGTACCCGCACTCTGCTGGGCATAAGAATCTCCTAGGGTGTTTGTTCAAAATGCCCTTCTCAAGACCCCACTCCCTTGAGAGTCTACTTCAGTACCTCTGAGTCAAGGCCTAGCAACCTGGTAATTCTGATGCAGGTCGTATGAGAATCACACCTTGACAACATTACTCCTGACTCAGGTGCTCTGCTGAAAGAGAGCAGTTTTTCCTAAATTTTTTGTACTAGAGAGCCTGAGGTATGTCGAAGTGTGTAACAGAGAATGTTGGTGAAAATCTGGACAGTTGGAGACCAAAGGGACAGAAGGAGTCTAGACGAAACCAAGAAAACAACAGGAAGATGATTTTCTTAGGATGATTCAAATGTGTGTCCTAAAACCCAATCCAAGCCACACAACATCTGTGCCTTCGATGAGTATTCAAGCATGACAATTGCTAATAATAACTCCCTGATTACCGACCAGCCATAAATGCAGGCAGCCTGAGGAATCTGTGTGGGCATTACCATGTTCTTTTCTGGTCATAAAATCCAGTTGGGTGCAATTACTCCAATGTGACACCTTATAGAAGCTAGAAATCATGTCTTCACTTTCAACATTGTAAATCAATGAAATTACATTGTAGCCATTGACAAACATACAATTTTGCCTGTTTGATGCCCCATTACTGCAATGGCACTTGCCTTGGTTTGGAAAGCAGTCCTTCTCTTCACTAAGTGAGCATTACAGGGGAGTTTACCCTCTGCAGTCTTCTTGCATCTAGGACATATTTATAGATAGCAGAATAATGTCACACAGATTGCTCTCACAAACAGTCCTTGCTACTTTGCAGTATTGGTGTCCATTCCTCGGTCAGAGAGTGAAATTGCCAAGGGTTACATTTTTTTCTCTAATGCCATTTTTACACTGAAAGGTGGTGGAGTTGAGGACTGCATTCCTGAATTAAATGTGTCACATTAAATACAATAATGTGCAAAATATAACTTGTTAAAACTTCACTCCTATGATCTAAATATAAAATTCCTACAAGAATAAAATGAAGGAGAATATCTTCTGTGGGATATTAAAAAGTCCAGTACTCTCCATTATCCCCTCTGGATTCCAACCTACAGAGAACACACACACATTCAAGAATCACTTGCCCAATGGGATCAAAGTGCCAGTTTTATTCATGTCCTGGCAGGTGTTCCCGATACCACCACCTCCTGCGCCCCTCCCCCAACCCCTCCCCAAAGGCAGACCTTCTTATTGGAGGCAGCATAGGGGAGAGCCCAAGATAAAAAGGTCTCTATTCACTATGCCCCAATTAAAAACAGGTCAAGTGTGCATGACTTCGCCATCCACATGGAAATGAAAAGCTGAAACAGGGGAGGGGCAGGCATCTCACTGGGTCGCCAGCAGGCTCAGATAAGATCCATTTACCACTTGGAGACAGGTGGCGCAAGGCAAACTCCACTAAGGAGGCTGACATTAAAAGGCATGAGCTGAGGGGTGGGGCTGACGCCATTTGCTGGCGGATGGGACAGCCCCAGAGGCTGCGTTAGGCTGCGGTAATAAATGACATCAGAATCTCAGGGACATTAAAACAGGGCTGTTTTCTTGCTCATGCTACATGCACTGTGTTGGCAGGAGTCTCTGCCTACAGAGTCACTCAGAGACAGTGCTGACCGAGGCTCCTTCTCAACACATGCTTCCATGACCACTGCCACTGAAGGTCTCACGGCCTCCAGGGAACACTCTAGCTGGTCAGTAACACATATCACTCCTCCCCACAGTCCACCTGCCAAGCTGTCAGAGGGCTCTCCCTAAGTCCGAAGGGACAAAAAAACCCAATCCTTCCATGAACCAGCAAACCAGACACTAGGAATGTAGGCTACACTGAGGAGTAACATTTTGAAATCAGCATTTAGGGGGAGCCTGGGGGCTCAGTTGGTTAAGCATCTGACTCTAGATCCCAGCTGAGGTCTTGCTCTCGGGGTCATAAGTTCAAGCCTGGAGTTGGGCTCCACAACTGGCCACAGAGCCTAAGTAAATAAATAAGGTAAATAAATAAATAAATAAATGAAATTGCCATTCGTTTTACTTCCTATGTATCTCACATCTTGACCACTCATATTTTATTTTTTATTTATTGACAAAGAGAGAGACAGCAAGAGAGGAACGCAGGCAGGGGGAGCAAGACAGGAAGAAGCAGACACCCCACTGAGCAAGGAGCCCAATGGGGGTTCGATGCCAGGACTCTGGGAACATGACCTGAGTCTAAGGCAGACAGTTAATAACTGAGTCACCCAGGCAACCCAACCATTCACATTCTAATTGTCTGGTTCTTTGTTTGTTTGTCTCCTCAAATCTCTTATTTTCATAGTTTTAACAAGCACTGAAAAGTCCCTTCTATAAAACTGTGTGGTGGAAGACCAACAGTTTTCTCCACATCCTCTCCTGTCCGCCTCCTCTACCTCCCGCTCCTGTGCTTTAGTGTATATGCCCAGGAACCAAGAATCGGTGCCACAGAAAACTATGACTTTTAATACTCAAGTCACACATTTGTAAATCTGGCTCCAAAACACTCATAATTCTCACCAATCAAATTAGTAGTTTCTCCTCTTACAGGGGCAAGTAAATAAGCAGAGAGGAGATCGTTCCAGCATTCCTTGGGTTTTTGATTAAGAATTGAAGTGCCCTTTTCCATGAAAAAAGAGAGAAGAAGTCCAAGGACATCACCTAACAATTTTATGGCCTCATTAGAGAAAACTTTATAATTCTGACAGGAAACTTGGATATCATGAAACAAGATTTTAACTCTCATAAGGCAAAAGAAGCCTTAAATAAGTTAAAAGAAAAATAATATATTGGAAGAAAATGTTTACTACACATATAACAGAAATGTAGTATCCATAATATGTAAAAAATGCCTACAAATCAGTAACAAAAGACTAAGAAGAAATGTGCATGAACAATAAATTTGTAAAATACGATTAGCTTATTAAACAGAGTACCAATTATTTTGCCTATATATTAGAAAATTTTTAAAGATGGATAATATCAAGTTGTGGTTAGAAGATAGAGAATTGATTGATGTACAAACTAGAACACTAATTTTAGAGGCAATTTGCCAGTAGTAGTCAAACTTGAAATTTATATGTTTTAAGACCAAAGAACATCCACTTCTAAGAATGCGTCCTATAGAATGACTTGCACAAGATTCACAGACCAGTATCCTTGGGGCTAATAATACATTATATGTTTATAAAAAAATTTTTTTAATTAGAAAAAAAGAAAACCAAAATACCAAAAGCCTAGAATATCAAGTTAACTGTAGCCCCTGTGGTGCTGATCATGACTGTGTAAACACTTCAAGGAAGAAGTTAGTGTATCTTTTCACTTGGAGATCCCACACTTAACTATACAAACTCAGTAAGCTTGTTGAAAGGAAAAGTGAATTGGGGGAAATCGGAGGGGGAGACAAACCATGAAAGACTGTGGACTCTGAGAAACAAACTGAGGGTTTTGGGGAGGGGCAGATTGGGTGAGCCTCGTGGTGGGTATTGAGGAGGGCACATGTTGCTGGAGCACTGGGTGTGGTGCATAAACAATGAATCTTGGAACACTGAAAAAATAAAATTAAAAAAAAAAGAATGACTTGCACAAATACATCAAAAGATTTAAGCATGATACGTCTTACAGTATTGTTTCTGGAAAAGGCATAAAATTTTATCAATAGAGAAATCCATACAATAGAAGATCATGCAACAAGAAAAAGACTCAGATAAAAGCTGTAAGTACTGACATGGAATATGGTTTGCATTACTAAGCAAAAAGCAAATTATAGAATAAAATATATGCTGTGGGTCAGTGGGATATCGAGAAACCAGCTCTCATTTAAAAAGGAAGATTTCATTAGTGTTGTTGATATCCACGAGGTAAAACCTCTCACCATGGCTGCATGGAAGCCACTGACAGTTTACTAATCAAAATTAGTAATAAACAAAATCTGGAGGCCATTATAGGAAACTATTTTTATTTTTATGTGTGGGGGTGCCTGGGTGGCTCAGTCAGGCATCAGACTCTTGGTTTCCACTCACGTCATGATCTAAGGGTCCTGGGATTGAGTCTGTGTCAGGCTCCGCACTCAGGGGGAGTCTCCTTGTCCCTCTCCTTTTGCTTCTCTCCACATCCCCTCTCTGGAATAAATAAATAAACTCTTTTTTAAAGATAAAAAAGTACATATGCGGGGCGCCTGGGTGGCTCAGTGGGTTAAGCCGCTGCCTTCGGCTCAGGTCATGATCTCAGGGTCCTGGGATCGAGTCCCACATCAGGCTCTCTGCTCTCTACTTGGCAGGAGCCTGCTTCCCTTACTCTTTCTTTCTGCCTGCCTCTCTGCCTACTTGTGATCTCTCTCTCTCTCGCTGTCAAATAAATAAAATCTTTAAAAAAAAGAAAAAAAAAAAAAAAAAAAAAAAAAAAGTACATATGCGCATGTAAGTAGGTAAGCATGGGCATGTGTGTTTGCATATGAGCACAGAGGTGCGGAAAAAATACCAGAAAGAGTGAATGGAAACAGGAACAGAACCATAGTGGGACCAAGGGCAAAGTGCCACTTTGTACTTTTCATACTTTGGTATTGTTTGAATTTGTCCCACTAAACATGTATTGCTTTAGTAGTTAAGCTAGGATTTAAGAATTTTATTACAGAAGTAACACATTATGACTATAGAAAAATTGCAAAATATGAAAAATAATAAAGGCAAAATATAAATTATCCATAATTCTTCTATTTCTACTTCACTGTAATATTTTGGAATATTTCAGTTGTTTTTTCCCAGAAACACACAGCTTTGATTTTTTTCAAACAAGTTCACATTTTATGAGTAATTTGTTAACATAAATTCTGCCTCCATTTCAGATTATTTCCTTAGGAAATAGTGTTGTTTCTTTTCTTTGGAGTGGCATTAATTATTAATGAAAGGTGAGATTACAAAATAGATCCTAAAGAGAGGATGACTACATTTTATTCAGTGCAGTTCAGGCTAATACTATGTTACCAAATTTTATTTCTTCATCTTATTAAAAACATATAGGTAAGTGTTTATAGCAGTAGAGAAAAAAAAGATTTGTTATAGATTTTACTACACACACATTATCTTATATGAAGAGAACTGTTGGCTCTGTGATGCTTGCAGCAGATTTAGACAGTGGAGATGACTGGGTAAATTCCAGATAAGGGAGTTTAAGGGGAAAAAGATGGGTTCACAGATATGTCAGGAAGAAAAGAGGTATCAGAGAGGAAACAAGGCCATTAATAAATGGGAAGGATGATGAGATTGGTGGTGACTAAAATGGTACAGCTACCAATGGCTTTTATATATATATATAGAGAGAGAGAACTTTAACAAGAAAAATAAAGCAAGCCAGCGCAGATATTTAGGAAGTAATGAAAATCTTTCAATACAGCTGCTGATAAAAGGCAGGTGAGGGAATTCAGTACAACTGCTTAAGCCCTGGATTCCAGACACCTGCAGTCCCTAGGTATTTGAAGTCATCAGTGGAGCTTTAGCTTCAGCAATTCACACCGCAATCAACGCCCCCACCACACCAATCTAATTTCCAAATGCATTCTTCACTTTACCCTTGGCTCAAAAACAGGAAATGCAAATTTTCAGCCGTCTTTCATTGGGTACCACACTCAAGAGATATCTTGAGACCAGAGTGCAGGATGTTACCTGCCTTGCAAGCCGATTGTTTTACTTGGGACCACCAGTCCAAATGTTGATGGTTCTTCACCCCACACCCCCCCCCCCCACTCCTTAAGTTGTTTAAGTAATTGATAGAGCTCAAATATCCATTGAACTAATTAAGATTCCTTGGGAGAGCTATTGTACTTTTCTTTTTGCAATTAGGGAGAATGTCTACTATGGATGAATGAAGGAAAAAAAATAGTCTCTTCCTTTTTTCTTTAACCCAATGCACTTAGTTGATGCATCCATAAAGGGGCTCATCTGTACTTTGCAAAATTAAAGATGTTGCTGTCAGAAGATTTAGATGACCAAAAAAAAGTCAGATTCCAATGGAAATTAACTATTAAGGTTTCTCAACTATTGATTCTTCTTCTTTTTTTTAATAAACTGTAGAGAACAAAGTGAGTATCCCAGAATCAGGGAAATTAAATGTGATGCCGACATTCTGTACAAGAGTACCCCTTGTATCTGTCATCCCCAAACAGAACTTTTGACCACAGTAAAATAGCAAGGGAAATGTTGAGAAAATCAGATAGAGAGTAATGGAATCGCAGAACCAATAAACTGCAAATCAGTAGAGAAAGGGGCACCCCAGAGGCCCTAATCTGGACTTGAGTCAATACTGTGATACAATTGTCCAACAAAAGTTATGTGAATTCAGACTGGCTTGAATGTATGCCCTTAATCCATGTATTTATATATTACCTCTTCCCAAGGAACTAAAAGCATTTTGTAAGCAGTTTGGTCTTCCACCCTTATTAAGCACCCCCATTTTCTCTTCTCGTGACGTAAGATTCTCCATCAGCAGAAGATAAGAGGAAGCCGGGGTAAGAGGAAGGTTTTCATTTGCCCAAGAGAAATCAAGAAGGTACAACTAAAGTCAGCCCCCAAAAGTGTTATTTTCATTGGGGCACGCTCTACACCAGCTAGGTTTTAACTAGAGGACTAAACGATTTAATCAAGGGAACAGGAAAAACTCAAGTGAGTATAGGTAAGGAGGCAAAGTTTTTAGGAATTCAGCAGCACTACTAAAGAGGTTTTCAAAGGATCTACGAGAAAGAATAAATACTGCCCTCAATTCCAAGGTTTAATAAAGTCAAACCATCTTGAGAAGTGGGTAGACTTTTCTCCAAGATCCAAATTACCTTAAGGCTAAGGTTTAAGGATAGAAACTTTTTGTGGGGGATCCTTGCTACTGGTTATCTTCTTTCACACATAAACCTTTTGGGATTCCTATATATTTACTCTTGGCAAAATAAAGCTACCATTTTCTGTGATAAATAAAGGCTTTCAAGTATCTGCAGGAGTATTCAAGTTCCTTAGAAATAGCTTAATGTCCACCAAGATTTTAATGTCCAGAGGGACTGGATAAGCTAAATTGGGGAAAGGATGATTCAAAAATGAGGAGACATGTCAGAAAAGTGTGAGCAACACCTATATCCTGGTGGGACAGAACGTCCCACAGATGGTTCCTCTCAGTGGAAAAGAACAATCCTATGCTGCAAACGGGACGGACTCCAGGATCGAGAAGCGACTTTCTTCCTTAATCTTTGAATCTTCAGTTACCTGCAGCTTCGATTGGCACGGGTCTGTGGGCAACACCCGTCAATTCAACCCGTCCCTTCAGTAGACTATCCAAGAGAGTAAAAGTTTCTAGTGAGGGCCTCTTGCTCAGACCATCAACAGATTTGAATTATGGGAGATTTATGGGAAACTGTTAATTACACATTTCCTCTTTGCCTAATCGAAGCTGGGGTTATAAATGGTGAGGAGATTTTTTATTTTCTAACCTCTACCGATGGTACTTCTAACCAATCAGGGCAATGGGTAAAAGGATCTCTCCAGAGAGCCTCATGGATCAACCCCTTTCCTTAGGACTAAGCCAGTTTTTGAGAAAAATCAATAAATATGACTTGTTGGTCTGCACTACTGGCAACAAGGAAGGGATGCCTCCAAATAAAAACAAAAACATGGAAGTGCAGAATAAGATCATATACTCCTTTACTCACCTGCTGTATTGCTGGAGAAGCACCGCAGAAAGCAAACACGACAGGAAAGTGGAAATTTCCCGGAAAGAGCCCCCCCAAAATATTAAGAAAAAAAAAGAAGGCAGCCTTCATCTCTGAAATCTAGGAAAGTCCTCTTTGGGTCTAAGACACTGAATTGATTGCACATGAGCAGTTCATCTGGGTGAAAATATGACCTCTGTGCGATTGTCAAGGTCACTGAGCCTGGGGTTTTGTTGAGTAAGTGCCAGTCATATAAAGTAGGGCAGCTAAAGGGACACTTTAATTTATATCCTCAATTTTCCTGAGATCTCAAAAAAGAAAAAAAATGAAGGTGGGGGAAGGGGATGAATGAGGTTAATTTTCAGGGTGGCACATTCAGGGATGCTTTTGAGATTAAGAGTTTTCCCATCACTCCAGTACCCTCATCTGAAGAGAGGTGATTTTGTAGGAAGAAACATCTCAGGGGCAGGCTTAATTCACCCATTCACCCTCCCCAAAAGACCTCTGTGCCTCTAAACAGGGACTGAGCCTCTGAAATCCATTTTTCAAATGAAAGCTATGTAAGAAAGATTTCAAAAGCATAATTAATGAGAGGGTACCTTTTCATTTTCCCAAGTTAAAATATTAGGACACTAAAGAGTTAAATGGAATAATAAATATAATGATAAATATAAAAGATAATAAATATAAGGAATAGTAAGCATAAATGCAATGATAAATATAACATAAAAATATAAATAAATATAATATCATATATTGCAAAATACAAAATGGCATATGTTGTAGGTTCACATGCAAAGTACATTTCCTCTTTTCCACTTATCAGTTGCTCCTTCTTGGAATATAAACATATAGTTTAGGGGCATCTGGGTGGCTCAGTCGGTTAAGCGTCTCCCTTTGGCTTGGGTCATGATCTCAGGGTCCTGGGATCAAGCTCCAGATCAGGCTCCCTGCTTAATAGGGAGTCTGCTTCTCCCTCTCCCTCTGCCTCTATCCCTTGCTTGTGCTCTCTCTCTCACTCACTCTCTCTCTCTTTCTTTATCAAATAAATAAGGATAATCTTAAAAAAAAAAACATGGTTCAAAAGAAATCTATGTTGGGGAAAACTTAAACATTCTATTATTTTCACAAATAAAGTTATTCTGGAAAAAATCATAATTGCAAATTTCAAAATTTCCCCTTCCTCTCCTTTTTAAAGGACACGTGTGTTATAAAACCACTGGTAAGACAAAGAAAAAAAAATCATTCTGCCCAAAAGTGAATTTTGTATTTAGTATTATGTAGACTAAACATTGAGGACTCACCTAAGAAAGTTGCTTAGTACTTAGAGTCAGACAATACTGCATCACTGATGACAATTAATTATAATTAAACCATGCTTTCCACACCAGATCTTTACATAGTATTTCAAAATCCTGAGATTTAAGGTTTCACCCAATGGAAACATACTCTGAAATGCCATAGCTTATTTCTGAGTTGTTTGGAGATTGTAACAATTAAATACACAAACTCAAAATGGTTGGGCCAAAAATCCCAATCACTCCCACTGCAAGCAAAAAAAAAAAAAAAAAAAATTTCTAGAGGTCATTAAAAGAAGATTTGAGGGATAAACCCAAATATTCCAACTGGACCCAAGAATCAAAAGACCCATAATTGAGGGCATAAATACCCCTGTCCAGGTTACAGATGTCCAGGTAACCAATACCCCATAGGCAAAATTCTCCATCTGTTCTCCAACACCTCTCCACCCTACAATCTTACCACCTTCTATTCTCTGGGGGCATCTTTCCAGTTTCAGCATATAAACTTCAACCTCATTGTACTTGACCTGTACTATTACATATACTATACTCAAATTAGCTCTGGGTTAAAAAAAAAAAATCTATTTGAATGGGCAAGGCTGCCAGGTAGGTCCGTGTGAGGGAGGGTGAACGTGGCTTTCCACCACGGGTCAACAGTGATCTCAACCTATTTCCTCCCACCTTCTTTTACTAAATTAAAACCCTGAAAGTTCAAATCAAATTAAGTTTAAATTAAAAACCAGGTAGCTTAGAGTGGAAGAGAAAACATCAAGTAGCAAGTCAGTGGTAAATGTGTTCCAATTTTTTTTAAGATTTTATTTATTTATTTGACAGATCACAAGTAGGCAGAGAGGCAGGCAGAGAGAGAAGGGAGGAAGCAGGCTCCCTGCCGAGCAGAGAGCCCTATGCGAGACTTGATCCCAGGACCCTGAGATCATGACCTGAGCCGAAGGCAGAGGCTTTAACCCACTGAGCCACCCAGGCACCCCTAAATGTGTTCCAATTTAATGGAAGATAAATGTTCCTTTATTTCTCCAGCTTTTGGCCCTTTCAATAACTGAAGTCTTTGGCTTATTTTTCCTGTGTGTTAGAAGAACCCTGATTTGCTGGAAGAGGAAAAGTATTACCCTAAGTAAAATGCAGAATCTGCCAGTTACTCTCATCTGTGTCCCTGCCAGTCCTCCTGGGGGAGAGAACAAAAAAGGTTTCCGTCAGAGACTTACCTAGGGTATTTTTATAAATCCTGGTCCTTCCTCACTTGTTTTCTCCCCTAAACAGAAAATGACAGTGCCTTCCTTCTGCAACTGTTTCCCTAAATGACACAAAGCCTCTCTCACTGGCTATGTGACATGATGAAGAGAAACCCATGAAAGATCCTTCAGCAGCTCCAGAACTTTCATTCTCCTGGGAAAACTGCATTTATAATTTGCTCTTCTAAACAGGAAGCTGCTTGCTACTGCAGAGACTCAGAGAGCCTGAAGAATCAGTGCAAAATCAGACCTCTTTGAGCTTCGCGGGCAATCAAAAATCTTCCCTCCACACTCTGACCAGATCAAACTTTAAAAATTTTAAGTGTAGAGGAATGACACTAATAAATAAATGTTATTGGCACATTATTGCTATGATATGGATAAGTAAGTCATAGTCATGAAAAAATATACATTAAAGAACCTTTCTTTTAATCAACAAACCCTTATGATGGATAGGTAGATGGCTGGATGGATAGGTGGATCAAGAGAAACTAGAAAAGATGCAGAAATGATTTGGTATTGGTAACAGTTTATTTTTCATTTCAGAGTGTTCATTTGCTTTTTCGATTCATTTAAATTAGCAACCTAAGCAGAGAACCAGGTATCCCCCACCAGTCAAGTGGCTACTAATTTGGTTGCTCGAAAAACAGGGCGCCAAACTCGAAAGAAGCATTTGCAGACTGCCTCTCTGTTCTACGTGCACCCTAGCCTCCCACCTCAATTATGATAATCAACAGCCCATTTGCATTGCAATCTACTCTTGATCTGAAAAGCTGAGCCAAACCACATTTGAAGCTTGAGACTCCCACCCGGCAGTGTCCACTTTAAATAGAAAAATCACATTGATTGCATGAAACTCAGGGCTCATTTTGGTCCATCGATTCCCCTAGTGACCTTCTGCAGCATCAAAGCCCAGAGCGAACCCAGTCTGACCCCGACTTTATGTGCATTATTATATCAAGAGACAGGAGCTACTTACAGTCTACGCCATTGTCTCCACAGATATGTAATAAAGTATTCTAGAACTGCTCCTGCCAACAATTCAGGTGCACGTCATCTTCTCTAGCTTTCTCTCCCCCTCAACCCTCCTGCTTGCATGCAAACACATACACCCGAGGCTCCTGCTGCGATTAAAATTCTCATTTACTGAACATTTCTTTCCCTCCCGACACAGAGCAACTCAAAGAGCAACTTCAGACTTTGACTAACACTCAGGTGACTCCCGGAACACAACATCCTTTACCCAAATCCATAACTAATAATAATGCTCTTTATTAAGCTCGTCTGTGAAACAATATGTCTAATACAAAGCTCCCCTTCACACTGTTTTAATTATAATAAATCACCTTCGTTATGGTGCATTCTTCAGTATAACACGCAGGCTCCCTCGCTACCTCAGATACTCCCGTAATGAGAGGAGAGCAGAAATGTACAACTCCAAAAAAGTTATTTACACACACACACACACAGACACACGGAGAAATTCCACAGCATCCCACGGCTTTGCAGCATGAATTTCAACAACTTTTATCTTACCTCACTGTTCATAACATCACTGCTGAGAAGACAGGGGGAGAAAAGGAGAAAGAAAAAGCACCACATCTGAAAAACGCTGTTTACACAAATAACGGGACCCTGAATACATCCACTAGCATGGAAAAATAAGCCCTTGCAGTACAATCATTTCTCTATAAATGTGTGAAAGTATTTTACTGCCTGGTGCAACAAATCAGTGATGAGACTCCGGGCTGTGGTGTGAGCGTTCCGAGGGACTGCGTGTCAAAGTCAACTTCCCCGCGCAGTCCCCTGAGAACGGCGCTGGGCACATTCTCCTGAAAGGTGTGAAAATCTGATTTTCTAAAATGGATCAGTAATTCTCTATGAAGGGGGAAAGGATCGATAAATCTTTGCTAAGTAGATTGTAAAGGAAAAATTATTCTTTCAGTGACAGTACATTAGGTCCCTCCAAACAATCTCAATAAACTAAAGACGTAGCGTTTCTCCACCAGCGACTTTGGACTTCTGATCTATTTTTGTCATCTCGGATCATTCTACAACGCACATACATTTATATCTGCTCAGCAACGCTCCGTGTGGATGTTGATTTATGGTGTGGGCCGTTACAATGTTTGGCTGTGCCTAGAAAAGGAAAATTATAAGCTGCTTGTAACCTGATAGGGAGGACACAGGGAAATGTGATTCCAGGCGGACACACATGCGTGTTTCCGACTACATCCTCCTGCCCGCAGCAGCCTGACACACTTCTCGGCCGCACACGCCTGTGTTCCTTTCAGGCACCTGTTCGTGTGCATGTGGCGTACACTCCCTCGATGCCTACAACGACCCGAGCCGTGATATGCCCAGGATCGCGGGTGTCACTTGTCCTTCCAGGAGTACTTGTCTCTCCCTACGCGAAGACCAGGGAAGCGCCCACCGGGTTTGTCCCACACACCCGACGACCTGGAACTGGCTAGCCACGGTCGGCACCGGGCTCGCGACCGGGGGTGTCCACGCCCTCGACCACGCAGAGGCCTTGCTGAAGACCTGAGACCGACGGAGTGTGTCGTATGAGAAAACAGGCCCGGGAGCGACCGAGGCTCCCGGAGGCTCCGGGTAGAGCGTCCCGAGCTGCGCGTGGCGGGGACTCCCCTGCACCGCGTCACGGTGGTTAGTAAAAAGACGGCCTGTGTGCCGGCGAGGTGTTTCGGGGTTCAGGGCAGGCGGGAGAACCTGCGTCCTGGAAAACAAAGCGAACTCTCCGCACAGCAGGCTTCGCAGTCCGCATTTCCCCGTCCTCCGTGCAAGGCGGTGCCAGAATCAACGTCGGGACCGTCTCCGGGGAACACAGCCTCTGCCGTGCAACGCACCACGTTTCGTGCACAGCATCCTGGCTCGAAGAAGGGGAGGAGGACGATGGGCACATGGGCGTGATGCGTGTACGAATATCTCGTTCAAGCCACTGTCCTACTAAAGCTCCCGCACGAGGAATTCCATCCGCGAGTATGTTTCCAGCGGCGGGCTGTGCCAGTGTTTTCATTAAATACCTTTTCCCACTTTTTACTGGATAATGCTCTATTAGTGCGCATTCGTGTACAATAGAGAGGGACTCTAATTTCTCTTAGCAGGTAGAAGGACTCACTACGATTATAAACTCTCCCACAATCTGGCCTTTGTGCCTGGGTGACTCAGTCGGTTAGGTGTCTGCCTTCCGTTCAGGTCATGATCCCAGGGTCCTCTGACCCAGCCCGGCCTGGGGCTCACTGATCAGCGGGAGCCTGCTTCTCCCCCCTGCTCCCCCTGCTCCCCCTGCTTGTGTTCTCTCTCTTCTTGTCAAATAAATAAATAAGTAAATAATCTTTAAAAAAAAAAAAAAAGAAAGAAGGAAGGAAGGAAGGGGAGAAAAGGAAGAAAAGAGAAAAGAAGAAAAGAAAAGAAAAAAAAAAAGGAAAGGAAAAAGTTCTGACTAGAGAGTGGAAGAGTTCCAAGAGTCCTAGGAGGTCTGTGGGGATGGCAAATGAACCAGCTCTTGGCATCTCTAAACATTTTAGGGATATGTGTCTTCATTCAAGCATCCTAAACACAACATTGATCTAAAAAAATGAGTAATATCCTTCTGATTCACAAGTCAGATCCATTAAAACATACTAGTGAAATATGAAAACACAAAATCTTCAAGTCAGTTTGTGAAAGCATGGAGTCCAGAGTCATATCTATCAGATGAGAAGAGCAATTCTAAGAGACGGTGAATGAGGGATGCCTGGGTGGCTCAGTTGGTTAGGCGCCTGTCTTCAGCTCAGGTCATGACCTCAGGGTCCTGGCATTGAGCCTCACATTGGGCTCTCTGCTCAGTGTGGAGTCTGGTTCTCTCCCTCCCTCTGTGCTCATACTCTCTTTCTCTCAAACAAATAAATAAAATCTTAAAAAAAAAAAAAAGAAAGAAAGCTCAGTGATAGGATGGAGGAAACTCAGCTCCTAATCAAAGGATAAATCAGGGCCATTTAATAAATAAAACACTAACAGATAGAGGTCTGGAGTAGGTGTTTTGTTGCATGTCATACTCAGATGGGAACCCTCAAATGACATGTTTTCTCTGATACTGTTTCAATCTAAAATAAACACCTGAAAAGTATTCTTAGTATCACAAATTCATTTTGCTGATTCTAAGAATTGTCCTTCACTAAGCTTCTAATACGAGGCTTACAGATAATTTCTCTAAAAATCAATATAATGGTAGGTTCTGGTCAAAGGCCCCGCCTCTTGGGCAACATCCTGAGGTGACCATTAGACACACAGAAGGTGCCAACCATGCAAAAGGGCCCATTTCACCCACCCTCTGGCCCACAGCTGCTGCATCAAGGTTTTGGTAAATGTAGTAGTTCTTCTTGTCCCCTTTTGCTTATACTTAGAGATATTTTCTTTCTGCAAGGAAATGATTTCAGTGATCCAGTTGATTATCTTAGGCAAAAATGGAAATCATCATATTCATGTCTCTGGACCAACTTCCTCAAGGCTTGGGAAGAATCAACTACATCAGTTCTCAGAGACAGTTGTGAAAAACAGAAAAAGTATCTGCTTTAGAAAATGCCCCTTTACCCCCTACATGCCCCTGGATGAATTCTACAGTCCTTGGTTTTATTTTTTTTCTCTTGGCCTCTTTGTATTAAAATAATACTTATTATTAGAAGTATTAACAATAGGGGCGCCTGGGTGGCTCAGTGGGTTAAAGCCTCTGCTTTTTGCTCAGGTCATGATCCCAGCCAGGGTCCTGGGATCGAGCCCCACATCCGGCTCTCTGCTCAGCGGGGAGCCTGCTTCCCTCCTCTCTCTCTCTGCCTGCCTCTCTGTCTGCTTGTGAGCTCTCTCTGTCAAATAAATAAATAAAATCTTTAAAAAAAAAAAGAAGTATTAACAATATAAGAATTCATATATTACTAAATAATATTTAAAGAAGCACAAGCTTATTGAAGAGAATTTGGAAAATGTATATATATATTTATTTATCTATGTATATAAAAAGTAGAAAAAGTATATCACCTACAGTCATACTACTTGATACATTTCTTTAATACGTCCATACTAATGCAAATTTGGTATCATATAGCCTATTTACTATCCTGTTTCATTCCCTTAAGATTATATTGTTGGGGGCACCTGAGTGGCTCAGTGGGTTAAGTCTCTGCCTTCAGGTTGGGTCATGATCTCAGGGTCCTGGGATCGAGCCCCGCATCGGGCTCTCTGCTCAGCAGGAGCCTGCTTACCCTCTCTCTCTCTGCCTGCCTCTCTGCCTATTTGTAATCTCTATCAAATAAATAAATAAAATCTTAAAAAAAAAGAAAAGATTATATTGCTGCCATTTTTCCACTCAGTATTCCTCAAGAATCTCACCATCACAGTTGTATAATATTTAAGGTAACCACTGTGTATGGTAGGATACTTAAAGCTATTTACAATATATTAATATTTATTTTTTTAAGATTTTTAAAATTTATAGAGAGAGAGTGGGGGGGGAATGGGCAGAGGGAGAGGGAGGGATAATTGCAAGCAGACTCCATACCAAGCATGGGGTCCGATGCAGGACCCCATCTCACGAACCTGAAATCATGACCTGAGATGAAATCAAGAGTCAGGCACTCAACCAGCTGAGCCACCCAGCACCCCAATACTTCAATATTTAAAGAGAATATGATGTCTATTTTGATCAACATATTTAGCCTGGATCACTATAATCACATAATGGTTTCTAATATGAAAATTTTAAATAATCATAAGAATTTTAGTCAGAATGTTTTGACTAAAGCAAATAATGTCAAATTGTTTTCCAAAAAAGGTCTAAGTACCATGCATTTCAACACACTCTTCCTTGAACATTTTACATATTGTCAGTTGTTTTCATTTTTGGAAACTTCTCAGATGTAGAATAGCATCTCATACATTTAACTTTCTTCTTTTAATTTGTGGGTGTGTCAGACGTTTCATGTATTTTTTATTGTATGTGTTTATCATTTCTTTGAACATTTTCTACCCTGGAGTATTATTTCAGTAATTGATTGGGGGAATTGTTTACAAGAATAATGCCAACCCTTTGTCATATTCATGCATATATTTTTGAGTTTCTAGTGTCTTTTAAAGTTTGTTTATAGCATGTTTGGCCCATAGACATTTCACATTTTTATTTAGCCAAATCTCTTAGCTTTTCACTTCGGCAGCTTTTCCTGAGCTGTGTTATACCTGGGGAAATTTCTTTCTGAACCAGGAGCAGGTAAATATTCTCCTATTTTTTTATTCTATCTTTTTAATATTAGTTCTTTTTCTATTTAACTATTAAATCCATCTGGAATTTATTTGGGTGTACAAATGTGAGATGAAGTGCTAACATTTTTAAAGAGATAATCTATTCAATAATGGCTCATGGAGAGCCATCTGGTCTACTGTCAAAGGCTTTCTTAGGACAGAATGAGATTCTCTGTTAAAACACAGATCACCCATATGCCGCATGTGGGCACTGCCCTGGTCAGGCTCTCCTCCTACTCCCCTGGCCACTCCTTCTCAATCACCTTTGCTTTTCCTAAACACCCTAGGGTTTTCTTGGAGACTATCAGTCGTAAACTTGTATCATCAGCTCCCCCTAGCTTCTTTCCTGGCATCCTCTCTCCTTGGAGAACTCAATCCACACTCTGTCGACACCAGTTATTGGAAGGGGACAGGGTTAACACTATTTTTTATTTAATCAAGATTTTAATTCTGCTGTAAGAGCAACAGTGTCTCCCCCAAAAACTCCCCCCCAGGGTTTTTATTTATTTTTATTTTTTAAAAGATTTTATTTATTTATTTGAGAGGGAGATAGAGCACAAGCAGAGGAAGTAGCAGGCAGAAGGAGAAGCAGGTTCCCTGCTGAGTGGGAAGCCCAATGTGGGGCTCAATCCCAGGACCTTGGGATCATGACCTGAGCCGAAATAGACAGCCCCCGACTCTATTCCAGGGCCTGGCTGTGGTCTGTCTGGAGTGCCACTGCTGCTCCGAAGCAGAGGGAAAGGAGTGGCCACCATTCTCATGGACCACAGCTCCAGGGCATTCTGTCACTGGGAGAGCACAGGAGGGGGCCTCTGTCCACCCATGTGTTACCGAGACCCTGTGTCTCCGAGGCAGCAGCACATAGCTGGGTGGAAACACTCCTTGTTCTTTGGGAGAGTCGTTTCCTCCAAAGCGAGGTAGAAGCTGAGCTCTAGACTGGTCAGATTAATGCGGATGCCAACAGTGAGGGGGCACTTGTTTACATGGTACCCGGTGCTGGACATGGCTCTCCTCTCAACAGCCCAAGGAGGTAGGTACTGTTGACTGGATATTGCTCTGCTAAAGGTCACCAGATCAGCCACATTTCTAAATCCAATAGTCAATTCTCGGTTCTCATATGACTTGACCTTTTCGCAGCCTTTGACACAATCAATCACTCCTTTTCCTGAAAACTCTCTTGGCTTCCAGGATGTTGCATTGTTAGATGTCCCTTGTCCTCCCAGGCCTCCGCTGTCCCCTTCAGGTTCCTCCTCCTGACCCATCCTCTGAGCACTAGAGTGCCTGTGGGTCCAGTCCCCTGACTCTCTGCTCTTTCCACCCTCTCTCCTTCGGAGACACTCCCCAGCCTCCTGGCTTGAAAGCCCACCCATGTGCTGACATCCCCAAATACTTAATTCCAGCCTAGAGGTGGTTTCTAAGTGCTAGTCTCAAACATTCAACTACTCACTCAATATATTTCCACTTGAGTATCTAATAACATCTTAAGCTCTACTTGTCAAAAACTGAAGGACCGCTTTTCACCCTGCAAAACCTGCTCCTCCTACAGGCTTCCCCATCTCAGCAAATGGCAATTTCATCCCTCCAGCAGTTCAGGTCAAAATCTCCGGGTCATGCATCTTTTTTTCTCACATCCTGCCACCAATCCAACAACACATCAAAATATGCCCAGGATCCAAACAATTGTGGCTGATTCTAGCACATCCACCCTGGCCCATGCCACCACACCCCCAGATTATTTCAGTGGCTTCCTCACTGATCTCCCTGCTGTCACCCTTGTCAGTGAACCACCAATAAGGATCCCTTGTTCGTGTCATGGCACTCTGACTAAAACCTGATGGCTTCTTAACGTATTCAGAGGGAAAACCAAAGTCCTTATAATGCCCTAGAAGCCATGCAGGGTATGTCCACTAGCCTTGCACCCCCTCCTCTACTCCCCCGCCCCCACCCCAACCGGTTCCCTCTGTTGGCTGGCATGGCCTCCCTGCAATCCCTCTGACCCCCCAGCACACTCTCATCTCAGAGTCTGGGCTAGATGCTTCTCCTTTAAAGAGCCAAACTGCCTCTCTGTTTCAATTGCACTTTGTGGGGTAGGTTTATTTAAAAGCAAATTAGGTATAACCAAAGTCAGAATTGAAATACTGAAAGATATAGCTAAAGAAATGTTCTGGGATAAGGTACAGAGAAACTAGCAGAAGGAAAATAAGAAAGAGAAGTTAAGAGACATAGTGGATAACATAAAATTCAACATATCTTTAATTCTTGGAAGGAGAGAATACAGAGAATTCAGGGAAGGCAATATTTGAAGAGGTGACTAATCCAAATTTTCCAGAAATGTTGGAAGTATAAATTCACAGACTTAGGAAACGTAACCTCTCCCAAAACAAATAAATAAAAAGAAGTGTGAACCTGGATGTATTTTAGTGGAACTGCAGAACACCAAAGACAGAGTTTTATATCTACAGAGATTACCTTTCAAGAACAGGAGTGGAAAAGAGACATTTTAGTTAAGTATAAAGAAATTTACCACCAACAGATTTTCATGATTAGAACTTTGAGGGGAAAAAAAATGTAGTTAAGGGAGAAGAATGAAAATGCTTAAAATGCTAACCACGGGGCGCCTGGATGGCTTAGTTAAGTGTCTGATTCGTGATTTCGGTTCAGGTCATGATCTCAGGGTTGTGAGATCAAGTTCTGTGTCAGGTGTGGAACCTGTTTTAAGATTCAAGATTCTTTCTCTCTCTCTGTCTCCCCCTCTAGCCCTCCTTTCTTTCTCTCCCTCTCTTAACAAAAACAAAACAAAAAAAAGTGCTAACACGTAGATAAATCCAAGCAAACATATCTATATAAAACAATGATGACTGGGGCACCTGGGTGGCTCAGTGGGTTAAAGCCTCTGCCTTCAGCTCAGGTCATGATCCAGGGTCCTGGGATCGAGCCCCACATCGGGCTCTCTGCTCAGAGGGAAGCCTGCTTTCCTTCTTCTCTCTCTGCCTGCCTCTCTGCCTATTTGTGATCTCTGTCTGTCAAATAAATAAATAAAAATCTTTAAAAAAAAAACAATGATGACTAACCTGTAGAATATTCAAAATAACTAAAATATCAAACACAAGTAACATGTAACTAGGGAAGGAAGTAAATGGAATTAGATTTTTAAACTATCCCTTTATTATTTCTAAAAGAAGTTAGAAGTGTTCTAACTTCTAAAAGAAGTTAGAAGTGTTCTAACTTCTAGAAGAAGTTAGAAGTTAGAAGTTTACTATTTCTAAAAGAAGTTAGAAGTGTTTGAAGTTAGAAGTTAGAAGTGTTCAGGTCTTTGTAAAAGTTAAATATGCCTGTAGAAATACCAAATGTAATCATTTACTGAATGAAAACAATGTGGGAGCACGTAAACAGTAGAGATAAGAAGCTGAGATGAGAGAGAAAGGAAACAGACACCTCAAAAACTCTAACAGTCTCAACAAGGATTTAAAAAAAAAAGCCAACCCGAGAGAAAAAAGCATAGAAACAGTTGTAGATTGTAAATAAAAATGAAAATGGGGGGGAGGAAAATGAGGGGGACCCGGCTGGCTCAGTCTGTGGAGTGTGCAACTCTTGATCTCAGGGTTGTGAGTTTGAGCCCTATGTTGGGTATAGAGATTACTTAAAAATAAAATGTTTTTAAAAAAAGAAACTGAAAAAGCTAGCCCAATTTTATATAAACCTCATAAATGTAAACAGTTTTAAATACCCATTTCATAAAGAGATTGTCAGACATTATTAAAATCAGTTCTGTGTTGTTTTAAAAGAGACATTTATAAACCATAAGAAGATAAAATGTAGGAAGGTTAATATGAAAGTTAGGAGAAACATATATCAGACATGTACTAATCAAAAGAACTGAAGACAAACTATATTAACTCAAATAATCTTTAAGACAAAACTTATTTAGATAGAGATGATCACTAGATAGCGATAATTGTTCATCTGAAAGCTAAAAAATAGTAAACTTTAATGCATCTCACCAAAACAGACTAAAAATACATAAAGAAATAATGGGCTTGTAGAGACATTTTTTAAATTTACCACCAGAGTGGAAGATTTTCATGTATCTCTATTTTTGCTAGGACAAACATATAAAAATTGATAAAATACAGACAACGTGAATAAGACCAGTACTAAGCTTGAGATAACGGACCTGTACAGAATTCTGTATCTAGTAATAATAAAATTAATATTCTCAAAAACATGGAACAGTTATGCAAACTAACCAGGTCATAAAGCAGATCTCAAATTTCAAAAAATCAACTTCAAGTATACTGCATTGTTTGACCAAAATATAACTAATTTAGAAGTCACTATCAAGGGGGCACTTGGGTGGCTCAGTCAGGTAAACGTCTGCCTTCAGCTTAGGTCAGGATCCAGGGTCCTGGGATTGAGCCCACATAGGGCTCGGTCTCCCTGCTCAACAGGGAGTCTGCTTCTCACTCTCCCTCTACTCCTCACTGCTAATGCTCTCTCTCTCTCTCTCTCAAATGAATAAATAATACCTTAAAAAAGAAATCAATGTCAAAATATATTTTTTCAGAATCTCCATATATCTGATAATGTTAAGAAAATCTAGTAAATAACTCATAGGTCAGAGGAGAAATCATGACAGAAATTTAATATACTATATAATAAAATTTGTTAGCTATAGAGAAAATGGTTCTTCTGGGGAAAGTTACAGACTTAAATGTATACATTGGAAAATAAGAAAGAGGAAATTAATGACCGAAATTCACTTCAATAATTAATGAAAAAATAATGGAATGAACTCAAAGATAGCAGAAGAAAATAACTAATAGAGATAAGAAAGTTCAGCTAACTTAAAAAAAAATTCAATAGAGATAAGCAAAAAAAATGCTCCTTTGAAGAAGCTAATAAACATTCAGATCTCAAGCAAGAACCATCTAGACCAAAAAAAAAAAAGAAGGAAAGAAAAAAAGAGAGAGAGAGAAAGAGTGTGTGTGCAAGTAAACCATATTAAGAATAAAAATGAAAATATACCTACAAATAAAGCAGATACTGTAAGCAGCTCTTAAATTAAATCATGCTATCAAATTTAAATATACCAAGATATTGAAAAGATAATGAGAAATGAAAAATGATGCCAATAAATATTAATTCCTGGTCAAATTGATAATTTTTCAGAAAATAAAAGCCTCCCAAGAGACTCAGGAATAGATCAAAGCATGGACACCTCCAATCATTATTAAATAAATTGAATCCTTAATTTCAAATACACACACACACACACACACATTGGATCAGATGATTCTAAAAATAAAACTTATAAGAAGTCGGGCTCCCTGGGTGGGTCAGTGGGTTACGGTCATGATCTCAGGATCCTGGGATCGAGTTCACAATCTTACAAAAAGAACTGTACAATTTCTCTATAAATATGTAAATCATTATAAAAATATATTAATGAAACCCTATTAATTAAGGAGGTATACCATGATCCTTGATTGGAAAACTCAATGACATCAAGATGTTAATTCTCCCCAATTCTTTAAAATAGACTTTCAAGTCAAAACCTGAACAAGATTTTGGGCACCTGTCCTTCCATATATCAGGACCTTTATGAAGCAGAGTTAATTAAGAACGTTAGTAACAAAATTAAAAGCCAAGAAACAGATATTCACATAAATGAAATTTTAATCTATGACAGAGGTAACATGGCAGATAACTGGGGAAAGACTGAGGACTGAGAAAAGATTGAGACATTGGGTTATCCATTTAGAAAAGAAGAGATGAAATTTGAACCCTGTACCCAGCAAATGAAAAAAAATAATAATTCCAGGTGGACTGAAGACTTAAATGTGAACGGCAAAAGTCTAAATGTTTAAAGAGAGTATCTTTAAAACATGGAGGTGGGGGGAGAGGAGTCAAGATGGGGGAGAAGTCGCAGGCTGAGACTACATCAGGTAGCAGGAGATCAGCTCGATAGCTTATCCAAACATTGCAAACACCTACAAATCCAACAGGAGATCGAAGAGAAGAAGAACAGCAATTCTAGAAACAGAAAATCAACCACTTTCTGAAAGGTAGGACTGGCGGAAAAGTGAATCCAAAACGACGGGAAGATAAACCACGGGGGGAGGGGCCGGCTCCCGGCAAGCGGCGGAGGAACGGAGCACAAAATCAGGACTTTTAAAAGTCTGTTCCACTGAGGGACATTGCTCCAGGGGCTAAACCGGGGTGAAGCCCATGCAGGGTCAGCGTGGCCCCAGGTCCTGCAGGGTCACAGAAGGATCGGGGGTGTCTGAGTGTCGCAGAGCTTGCAGGTGTTAGAACAGAGAAGTCGGATACAGAGACAGAGCCGAGGACTAAACTCTCAGACTCTCTTGAACTGGTCGCGGGCTGGGTGATGGGTGAGCTTGGAGCGCTGCTGGAGGCTGGGGATACGGGAGTGATTGGGTGCTGTTCTCTGGGGGCGCACTGAGGAGTGGGGCCCCAGGCTCTCAGCTCCTCCGGCCGGAGACTGGGAGCCACCATTTTCATTCCCATCCCCCAGAACTCTACGGAAAGCGTTCAGGGAACAAAAACTCCCAAAAGCGAACCCGAACGGATTACTTAGTCCGCCCCCGGTAAGGGCAGTGCAATTCCGCCTCGGGCAAAGACACTTGAGAGTCACTACAACAGGCCTCTCCCCCAGAAGATCAACAAAATATCCAGCCGGGAAAAAGTTCATCTATCAATGAAAGCAGGTTCAATACCTAAGACAGCAGCGGAATTCCAGAGGAGGAGAAAGCTAGCAGGAAATTCATGGCTTTCTCCCCATGATTCTTTAGTCTTGCGGTTAATTCAATTTTTTTTCAATTTTGTTTTTTTTCTTTTTTTTCTTCTAATAAAATTTTTAAAACTTTTATCCTTTTCTTTTTTAACGTTTTTTGAATGTTTTATCTAAAATATATATTTTTTCTTTCTTTTTTATATTTTTTCTTTGTTTTATTTTTTAAATTTTTTTCTTCTTTTCTTTTTTTTTTCTAAACCTGTTTTTATCCCCTTTCTCCCCCCCACAATTTGGAGTCTCTTCTGATTTGGTTATAGCGCATTTTTCTGGGGTCTTGCCACCCTTTTAGTATTTTATTTGATCCTTCATATCCTCTTATCTGGACAAAATGACAAAGTGGAAAAAATGACAACAAACAAAAGAACAAAAGGCAGTACCGAAGGCTAGGGACCTAATCAACACAGACATTGGTAATATGTCAGATCAAGAGTTCAGAATGATGATTCTGAACGTTCTAGCCGGGCTCGAAAAAAGGTATGGAAGATATTAGAGAAACCCTCTCTGGAGATATAAAAGTCCTTTCTGGAGAAATTAAAGAACTAAAATCTAACCAAGTTGAAATCAAAAAAGCTATTAATGAGGTGCAATCAAAAATGGAGGCTCTCACTGCTAGGATAAATGAGGCAGAAGAAAGAATTAGTGATATAGAAGATCAAATGACAGAGAATAAAGAAGCCGAGCAAAAGAGGGACAAACAGCTACTGGACCATGAGGGGAGAATTCGAGAGATAAGTGACACCATAAGACGAAACAACATTAGAATAATTGGGATTCCAGAAGAAGAAGAAAGAGAGAGGGGAGCAGAAGGCCTATTGGAGAGAATTATTGGAGAGAATTTTCCTAATATGGCAAAGGGAACAAGCATCAAAATCAAGGAAGTGCAGAGAACCCCCCTCAAAGTCAACAAGAATAGGTCCACACCCCATCACCTAATAGTAAAATTTACAAGTCTTAGTGACAAAGAGAAAATCCTGAAAGCAGCCCAAGAAAAGAAGTCTGTAACATACAATGATAAAAATATTAGCTTGGCAGCAGACTTATCCACAGAGACCTGGCAGGCCAGAAAGAGCTGGCATGATATAGTCAGAGCACTAAACAAGAAAAACATGCAGCCAAGAATACTCTATCCAGCTAGGCTATCATTGAAAATAGAAGGAGAGATAAAAAGCTTCCAGGACAAACAAAAACTGAAAGAATTTGCAAACACCAAACCAGTTCTACAGGAAATATTGAAAGGGGTCCTCTAAGCAAAGAGAGAGCCTAAAAGTAGTAGATCAGAAAGGTACAGAGACAATATACAGTAACAGTCACCTTACAGGCTACTAATGGCACTAAATTCATATCTCTCAATAATTACCCTGAATGTTAATGGGCTAAATGCCCCAATCAAAAGACACAGGGTATCAGAATGGATAAAAAATGAAAACCCATCAATATGTTGCCTACAAGAAACTCATTTTAGACGCGAAGACACCTCCAGATTTAAAGTGAGGGGGTGGAAAACAATTTACCATGCTAATGGGCATCAGAAGAAAGCTGGGGTGGCAATCCTTATATCAGATCAATTAGATTTTAAGCCAAAGACTATAATAAGAGATGAGGAAAGACACTATATCATACTCAAAGGGTCTGTCCAACAAGAAGATCTAACAATTTTAAATATCTATGCCCTTAACGTGAGAGCAGCCATCTATATAAACCAATTAATAACAAAATCAAAGAAACACATCAATAATAATACAATAATAGTAGGGGACTTTAACACTCCCCTCACTGAAATGGACAGATCATCCAAGCCAAAGATCAACAAGGAAATGAAGGCCTTAAATGACACACTGGACCAGATGGACATCACAGATATATTCAGAACATTTCATCCCAAAGCAACAGAATATACATTCTTCTCTAGTGCACATGGAACATTCTCCAGAATAGATCACATCCCGGGTCACAAATCAGGTCTCAACCAGTATCAAAAGATTGGGATCATTCCCTGCATATTTTCAGACCACAATGCTCTGAAGCTAGAACTCAATCACAAGAGGAAAGCTGGAAAGAACCCAAATACATGGAGACTAAACAGCATCCTTCTAAAGAATGAATGGGTCAACCAGGAAATTAAAGAAGAATTGAAAAAATTCATGGAAACAAATGATAATGAAAACACAAGGGTTCAAAATCTGTGGGACACAGCAAGGCAGTCCTGAGAGGAACATATATAGCGGTACAAGCCTTTCTCAAGAAACAAGAAAGGTCTCAAGTACACAACCTAACCCTACATGTAAAGGAGCTGGAGAAAGAACAAGAAAGAAACCCTAAACCCAGCAGGAGAAGAGAAATCATAAAGATCAGAGCAGAAATCAATGAAATACAAACCAAAAAAACAATAGAAAAAATCAATGAAAGGAGGAGCTGGTTCTTTGAAAGAATCAATAAGATTGATAAATCCCTGGCCAGACTCATCAAAAAGAAAGGACCCAAATAAATAAAATCATGAATGAAAGAGGAGAGATCCTCTAACACCAAAGAAATGCAAACAATTATAAGAACATACTATGAGCAACTCTACGCCAACAAATTTGACAATCTGGAAGAAATGGATGCATTCCTAGAGACATATAAACTACCACAACTGAACCAGGAAGAAATAGAAAACCTGAACAGGCCCATAACCAGTAAGGAGATTGAAACAGTCATCAAAAATCTCCAAACAAACAAAAGCCCAGGGCCAGACGGCTTCCCAGGGGAATTCTACCAAACATTTAAAGAAGAACTAATTCCTATTCTCCTGAAACTGTTCCAAAAAATAGAAATGGAAGGAAAACTTCCAAACTCATTTTATGAGGCCAGCATCACCTTGATCCCAAAACCAGACAAGGATCCCGCCAAAAAAGAGAACTACAGACCAATATCCTTGATGAACACAGATGCAAAAATTCTCACCAAAATACTAGCCAATAGGATTCAACAGTACATTAAAAGGATTATTCACCATGACCAAGTGGGATTTATTCCAGGGCTGCAGGGTTGGTTCAACATCCGCAAATTAATCAATGTGATAGAATGCATTAATAAAAGAAAGAACAAGAACCATATGATACTCTCAATAGATGCTGAAAAAGCATTTGACAAAGTACAGCAACCCTTCCTGATCAAAACTCTTCAAAGTGTAGGGATAGAGGGCACATACCTCAATATTATCAAAGCCATCTATGAAAAACCCACCATAAATATCATTCTCAATGGAGAAAAACTGAAAGCTTTTCTGTTAAGGTCAGGAACACGGTAGGGATGTCCATTATCACCACTGCTATTCAACATAGTACTAGAAGTCCTAGCCTCAGCAATCAGACAACAAAAAGAAATTAAAGGCATCCAAATCGGCAAAGAAGAAATCAAACTATCGCTCTTCGCAGATGATATGATACTATATGTGGAAAACCCAAAAGACTCCACTCCAAAACTGCTAGAACTTGTACAGGAATTCAGTAAAGTGTCAGGATATAAAATCAATGCACTGAAATCAGTTGCATTTCTGTACACCAACAACAAGACAGAAGAAAGAGAAATTAAGGAGTCAATCCCATCTACAATTGTACCCAAAACCATAAGATACCTAGGAATAAACCTAACCAAAGAGGCTAAGAAGCTATATGCAGAAAACTATAAAGTACTCATGAAAGAAATTGAGGAAGACACAAAGAAATGGAAAAATGTTCCATGCTCCTGGATTGGAAGAAAAAATATTGTGAAAATGTCTATGCTACCTAAAGCAATCTACACATTTAATGCAATCCCTATCAAAATCCCATCCTTTGTTTTTTCAAAGAAATGGAACAAATAATCCTAAAATTTATATGGAACCAGAAAAGACCTCGAATAGCCAAAGGAATATTGAAAAAGAATGTCAAAGTTGGTGCCATCACAATTCCTGACTTCAAGCTCTATTACAAAGCTGTCATCATCAAGACAGCATGGTACTGGCACAAAAAAAGAGACACATAGATCAATGGAACAGAATAGAGAGCCCAGAAATCGACCCTCAACTCTATGGTCAACTCATCTTCGACAAAGCAGGAAAGAATGTCCAATGGAAAAAAGACAGCCTCTTCAATAAATGGTGCTGGGAAAATTGGACAGCCACATGCAGAAAAACGAAATTGGGCCATTTCCTTACACCACACACGAAAATAGACTCCAAACGGATGAAGGACCTCAATGTGAGAAAGGAATCCATCCAAATCCTTGAGGAGAACGCAGGCAACAACCTCTTTGACCTCAGCCACAGCAACATCTTCCTAGGAAAATCGGCAAAGGCAAGGGAAGCAAAATGAAGTATTGGGATTTCATCAAGATCAAAAGCTTTTGCACAGCAAAGGAAACAGTTAACAAAACCAAAAGACAACTGACAGAATGGGAGAAGATATTTGCAAACAACATATCAGATAAAGGGCTAGTGTCTAAAATCTATAAGGAACTTAGCAAACTCAACACTCAAAGAACAAACAATCCAATCAAGAAAGGGTAGAAGATGGGCGCCTGGGTGGCTCAGTGGGTTAAGCCGCTGCCTTCAGCTCAGGTCATGATCTCGGGGTCCTGGGATCGAGTCCCACATCGGGCTCTCTGCTCAGCGGAGAGCCTGCTTCCCTTCCTCTCTCTCTACCTGCCTCTCTTGTGATTTCTCTCTGTCAAATAAATAAATCTTTAAAAAAAAAAAAAAAGAAAGGGTAGAAGACATGAACAGATATTTCTGCAAAGAAGACATCCAAATGGCCAACAGACACATGAAAAAGTGCTCCACGTCACTCGGCATCAGGGAAATACAAATCAAAACCACAATGAGATATCACCTCACACCAGTCAGAATGGCTAAAATTAACAAGTCAGGAAATGACAGATGCTGGCGAGGATGCGGAGAAAGGGGAACCCTCCTCCACTGTTGGTGGGAATGCAAGCTGGTGCAACCACTCTGGAAAACAGCATGGAGGTTCCTCAAAATGTTGAAAATAGAACTACCCCATGACCCAGCAATTGCACTACTGGGTATTTACCCTAAAGATACAAACATAGTGATCCGAACGGGCACTTGCACCCGAATGTTTATAGCAGCAATGTCTACAATAGCCAAACTATGGGAAGAACCTAGATGTCCATCAACAGATGAATGGATCAAGAAGATGTGGTATATATACACAATGGAATACTATGCAGCCATCAAAAGAAATGAAATCTTGCCATTTGTGATGACGTGGATGGAACTAGAGAGTATCATGCTTAGTGAAATAAGTCAATCGGAGGAAGACAACTATCATATGATCTCCCTGATATGAGGACGTGGAGAAGCAACATGGGGGGTTAGGGGGATAGGAGAAGAATAAAGGAAACAAGATGGGATTGGGAGGGAGACAAACCATAAATGACTCTTAATCTCACAAAACAAACTGGAGGTTGCTGGGGGGACGTGGGGTTGGGAGAGGGGGAGGGGGTTATGGACATTGGGGAGGGTATGTGCTATGGTGAGTGCTGTGAAGTGTGTAAACCTGGCAATTCACAGACCTGTGCCCCTGGGGATAAAAATACATTATATGTTTATAAAAAAAAAAAAAAGAAAGGATGAATACCCCACTTTTGTAGCAACATGGACGGGACTGGAAGTGATTATGCTGAGTGAAATAAGTCAAGCAGAGAGAGTCAAGTATTATATGGTTTCACTAATTTGTGGAGCATAACAAATGACATGGAGGACATTGGGAGATGGAGAGGAGAAGGAAGTTGAGGGAAATTGGAAGGGGAGGCGAACCATAAGAGACTATGGCCTCTGAAAAACAACCTGAGGGTTTTGAAGGGGCGGGGGGTGGGAGGTTGGGGGAACCAGGTGGTGGGTAATAGGGAGGGCACGTATTGCATTGAGCACTGGGTGTTGTGCAAAAACAATGAATACTGTGACGCTGAAAAAAAATTAATTAATTAATTAAAATGAAAAAAAAAAACCATGGAGGTGGGTCCCAATTTCGGAATCACAACACTAAAAGCAACAAACATCAAATAGTTTTAACGTTCATTCTCTCTGCATCAACATTAAAAACTCTGCTCACCAAAATGCACCATAAGGAAAGTAAAAATCTAAGGCAAAAATAGGCATACTATTTTTAGAATGACCATTACAGACAAAATATTAGTATTTTGAGTACCTAATGAATATGTAATATGAGAAAAACAATATAAAGTGTGGGCTAAACAAAAAAATAGACTTTTCAAAGAAGATAAAAAAGAACGGGTAAATAAATGTATGAAAAGATGCTCAACCTCATGTATACTCAGGGAAATACAACTAGAAAATGATAAGATGCAATTTTCCTCTCCTTAAATTAGAAAAAAATTAATAAATTTGATTACACAAAGTATTGGAGAGCACATGAGTCGATGGACCATCTTCTATATGCTCTGGAAGAACATAAATCGGTATATTCATTTGAAAGACAAACTGGTGTTATCTTTTAAATTTAAACATGGGAATGGGAATACTCCAAATGAAAGGAATGTCAAAGAATACAAAACAAAACAAAACAATCCATCATGTACTAAGAGATGGAAGTTTGGAAAAAATAAGACACCTTCAGATGATTCCAGAGAACAACACAAACTTTCTATGGATGGAGCTCAAGTTGCATGTTCACGCAGGAGAGAAACAGAAGTGATCAGCAACATTGTCAAAGAGGTAACTCACAGTCCGCCATTTTTTCAGTGTTAAATTTTTGTGCTCTGTCCCACATATCAAAAATTTTCAAGCACTTCTAATCATAAAACCACTTGAAATCAAACTTCGGAAATGTAAAAAGAAATCACAAAAAGCAGAGTTGCTCTAAATGAATTTAGAGGACCTCGGTCCAGGTGGGCAAGTCCCCTACTTTGCTCTCCTTGGAGGTCCCTGAGGACACAGCATTATATTCCTCAGGCTTGGGCACAGGTTGAAAACAGCTCTTGTGGACAATGGGATTTTGAACTCTGGGGGATCACACCCTTAATTCACATCACATGGCCACAGAACATCAATGTGGTTGGATGATGGCAGAAAGCCTAATGAGTGATTTGGAGAACACCTGCTCAATGTGCAGTAATGGGTGGGATTTCTGGAAAGATATCTAGTTGTAGTATCAAAGGTAACGAATATTTTTCAAAGAAGCATACAAATATGTTTCCTATTACTCATTCAAATTGCTCAAAACACTCTGGAAGAACACTACAATTTTCATAAGTAATTTATTTACATTGTTTTCTGGGCTGTCAGGAAAAATTGCTTATATCTTTCATTAATCCTAGGCAAAACCTACTCTATACTACTTTTAGTCATCAGAAAGTTGGACAGTCAGATAGAAAACAAAAACAAAAATTGAGGGAAGAACAGTAAATTGCCTAAATTCATTCCTGGGTATCAGAGGAAGCACTTGACCTCTGTTCTGTAGCTGGGCATTATCTAAAGTATAAATGAAAATATCTATCTCTTTACTGCCCTATGATTTAACCTGAAGTGTTCTATCATCATAATGCAGACAGAGCACACCTTTTTTTTGAGTATCAGTATTATTTTAATATGAAAATATAGTAAGTAATTTAAGCTATAATTTAAATTTCATATGAAAATAAACACAAAGAATACTTTGAGCCTTATAGGAAACTATCACACTGATCTGGACAGACATCTTGGCTCTTTGATCTCTGGGGATTTTTCCTTTCTGGCTTCAGTTTCTCTATCTGTAAAGTGGGAAGAACTCCTACTTGTTAGACATTGAGTACATAGGATATGCTCGATGAATGGTAGCTATGGTATAATATAGATTACAAAACCTTATAAATGAATGAATGGAAAATGAACAAATGATTCAATGCGTTTTGAAAATCTTCCTAATAAGAAACCTCCAAAAGAAAAATGAAAAAATCATTTGGACCACATTTCTTTTGACAATATTGACATTTGGAGCTGGATAATTCTAGGTTGTGAGGAAACTGTCCTGTCCATGGCATGATGCTCAGCACTATCTTTGACCTCTACCCATTAGGTGCTCATAGCTCCCCACCTACCCAAGTTATGACCAAAAAAAAGTCTCTAGACATAGCAGATATTGCCCAGTGGCCACTGGGGGACAAGGCATCTTAAACAAGATACAAAAAGCAGCAACGGCAAAAGGAAAACATAACACATTGGGCTTTATCAAAATCTAAAATATCTGCTCTCAAAAACTTTTGTTTAGAAATAAAAATGCAGGGGCGCCTGGGTGGCTTAGTCAGTTAACGGTCTGCCTTCGGCTCAGGTCATGGTCCCAGAGTCCTGGATCGAGCCCCCCACTGGGCTCCCTGCTCCGGGGGAGTCTGCTTCTCCCTCTCCTCCTCCCCTGCTTGTGCACTCCTCTCTCTCTCTGTCTCTGTTTCTCTCTCAAATAAATAAATAAAATCTTCTTAAAAATGCAAGCTAGAAATTGATAAAAAATCCTCTCAATATAGATAGATATAGATATAGATATAGATATCCATTAAGGGCTAGCATACTTACATATTTTAAAACTTCAGCAAAATAATTCTTTTTTAAAAAGAATTCATTTTTTAAAAAAATGAATTTTGGGACACCTAGACGGTGCAATCAGTTAAGCATCCAACTCTTGGTTTTGGCTCAGGTTGTGATCTCAGGGTTGTGAGATGGAGCCCCACATCAGGATCTGAGATGAATGGTGGAGTCTGCTTAAGTTTCTCTCCCCCTCGCCCTTCCCTCCCTCTCTTTAAAATAAATAAGTCTTAAAAATAAATAAATAATGAATTTTTAAAACTAGGTAAAAGACTTGGACAAATACTTGAAAAAGGCAGGCATACAAATGGTCAATAAGTATATTAAAAGATGTCCAACATCATTATTCATCAAAGAAATACAACATAAAACTATAAGGAGGGGCGCCTGGATGACTCAGTCATTTAAGCACCGGACCCTTGATTTCAGCTCAAGTCATGAGCTCAGGGTTGTGGGACTGAGCCCTGGGGCTCAGCACTCAGCACGAAGTTGGCTTAAGATTCTCCCCTTCTCCCTCTGCCCTCCCCCACTCATGCATGCACACACACACACACACACTCTCTCTCTCTCTCTCTCTCTCTCTCCCTCTCCCTCTCTCTCAAATAGTAAATACATAATTTTTTTAAAAGCCACAATGAAGGACCACTACATACTTATTAGAATGGCTGAAGGTAGACTCAAACATACCAAGTGTTGGTGAGGATATGGGGCAGCTAGACTCTCATCCACTGCTATTAGATGTGTAAAACGGATCAACCTTCTGGAAAGCCGAGTTTCCTACAAAGATATATACCTACCCTATGACTTAACAATTCCACTCCTAGGTATTTACCCCAAAGAAATGAAAACATATGTCTCTACAAAGACTTGCAGAAGGATGTTCATAGCAGTTTATTCATAGAAGCTCAGAACTTCAAACAACCCAAATATTTAAGAGATGAATGGATGAACAAGGTCTATCAGCCAATGGTACACTCCTGCAAGTTTATCTCCCAATGGAATATTCCTCAATACTCCTCAAGGGAAAAAGGATGAGGGGAAGGGAAGGGAAGGGGAAGGAAGGGAAGGGAAGGGGGAAAGAGAAGGGACGGGAAGGGAAGGGAAGGAGGGAAGAAAGGAGGGAGGGAGGGAGGGAGGAAGAGAGAGAGGAAGGAAGGAAGGAGAGAAGGAAAGTAGCTTGGTTCATCTTGTAGACATTATGCTGAGGGGAAGAAGCAAGTCAAAAAGGGAACACACTGTATGGTTTTACTTATATGAAGCTCTAGAACAAGAAAAACATAAACTATAATGACAAAATTAAAATAACAAATGCCTCTGAGGCACTAGGGAGCTTTCTATGCCTTGGTAGGGTTGGTGGTAACCAAGGCACACACGTCAAAACTGAATGAAATGCACATCTGTGTGTTTTATTATAAAAAAGAGGGGTGAGGAAGTAATCAGGCTATGCAATCAGAATTAATAACATGTATAGAAAATATCAATGTAGGAAACTGGACAAATTAAGTAGACATATATTCAAGACATTTCAGTGGATTTTGAGAAAACACTTTATTCAGAAAACAGGATGGGGGGGGGTATAGCTCAGTGGTAGAGTATTTGACTGCAGAAAACAGGATGGGGAGCTGCCAGGCATGACAAACAAACAATTGGCAAATGGGGAAAAAGACAAATTAAAAAACTGGAAGGCCAGAGGAAAGAATGCAGAAAATAGCACATACAAGATATCACAAAAGAAAAGAGAAAAGAACAGAGAAAATCAAAGAAAAGCATTACTTAGAGATATAATAAAGACATTTTTCCTGAATTGAAGAAAGTCACGGGTCCTTATATCCAAAGACCTTCAGGAGCAAGGGAGGGTTATTCTCTAAGGCCCATCTCCTGACATATCCTGACAAATTTCTGGATTCCAAGGATAAAGATAAAATCATGAATATGTATAGAAAAGAAGTGCTAGAACTGTGGGTTGCCAGAACTGGATTTTAGAAACCAATATAAAAAATCTTGAAATGCTTGCCAGACTGTATTTGCGCATGTGAAATACTTAAAATATCTCCTCCACTATCACCGTCACCTAACACCACGAAAAGAAAACAGAAAGAAGATGCCAAAATTACAGGCAGGCCGTTCCTCCAAAATGACACTATATATATATTCACACTAATATACACATTGTGCTTCATGCCTCAATTCTTTACAGGTAAGTCAAAAAAATTTCCTCACAAGGATCTTCCAACTAACACTAAGGAATGCAGTAAGATTTCTAGAAATATTTAGCAAAATGAACTACTTTCCTGGAATTCTATTCTTACATAAATCGTAATTTTTCACTTTTTTAATGCAACAATTGAGACTTCTATGGTCTTTCTATTTAAAAAAATCACTAAGGCAGGTGAGAATCAACATAATTGTAATACAATGAAAGGAATTTGTACTATACATGAAATATTTTGGGAATAAAATCAAGAAAATAAATAACTAAGAAATTACTAACAATGTATTTTTGAAGCCTGGATCAATTATGAAGAAAGGGTTTTTAAAGGAAAAATAAACTTCTTTTTAATAAATTCTGGAGCAAAATTTATATACTTTTTTTTTTTTTAGAGAAGGAGGGAGAGAGCAAGAGAAAGCAAGCAAGCTAGCGAGGTTGTGAGGGCTGGGGAAGGACAGAAGGAGAGGGAGAGAGAGAATTCTAAGCAGGCTTCCAGCTCAGTGTGGAGCCAGATGCTGTGCTCAGACTCATGACTCAGAGATCATGACCTTAGCCAAAATCAAGTTTGTCACTTAACCAACTGAGCCAACCAGGTGTCCGCCAAATTTTATATAGTTTTAATAAAAGATGGCATTACTGGGATGGAGTGAATTAATATTAAAATTCTTAACTTTATCCTGGGATTATGGAGAGAGGCTACAAATACAAGTTTAGTTCTTGTTGTTAAAAAAAAAAGTTGGTCAAGTACATTTCTTACAAAAATTCCTCACTAGTAGAAGATAAATGAGATGTAGAATTAATCAGTAAGAAAAAATTAATCACTCCCAGGGAAGGAAGGAAGGAAAGGAGGAAGGGAAGAAGGGAGGGAGGGAGAGAGAGAGAGAGAGAAAGCCACAAAACATAGAAGGTATCAGGTAAGAATAAGATCAAGACCAAACAAATCAATTAACATAACACGTGGAATGAACTAAATTTCTGTATATAAGACAATGTCTAAAATTAAAGAAGAAAGGCAAACCTCAGTTCAGTGGCTGTTTAAGAGAGTATTTTAATAAAATGGTAAAGGTTGAAAACAGCTGAAGATATCGAAAGCAAATGGAAACAAAAGGAAAGAAAGTGGTAATATTACTATAAAAGTAAAGCTGAAGCAAAATGCACTAAATGGGATATTTCATATTTATAAAAGGTACACTCTGCCAAACAGATATGTCAAGAAACTTTTTACACTGAAAAAAAATCACAAAATATATTAGACAAAGAACTTTTAGAAATACAATGAAAAATTGGCAGAAACTGCAGTCTTAAGGGAAATAACATGCCTCTTTCAAAATGTGACAGACCAAGTAGATAAAAAATGCAGAGTACGAGTACTTGAATGACACAATTATGAGTTTGATTTACTGAGGAGAAAGAGTAAGAGAGAAACTTCATATATTGCAGATGTAAAATACATATTCTTTTCAAATTTCCAGGGAACAGTAATGAAAAGAAATCATGGATAAGACTACACGGACCATCTCAACAAACTCCTTATGCAGATACACCAGTTAGCCCACACTTGGTCCTGACTGCCATAATTGTGGAAATTAACACTTCTGCATAGACTTTGGAAATGAAAGAAATCACATCAATAGTAGACTGAGAAAATAATATGGGTGATACCTGATTGTTATGTAACAATATCCTGATTAGATATTTGAGTATTGGGATTAATATTGCTTTCCCCTTTTCCTTACCATTCTGAATATTTCATCTCATTGCCTGATAAAAAGATTTCATTATATAATCAGGGCCTGAATAAGGCAGTCCCGTCTGATCCTTGTCAACATTTTTCAGAATGGAGGACCTGGCTTCCAGAGGAGGATGGGACCCCCGCGTGGGGGCCAACTTTCTTTTGGGGCTGAGAGGGAATACCCAACCTGTTCAACTACTCCTAGTTCCACACAACCTAGGGCGAGGTCTGACATTGTTAAGCAGCAAAGGAAAGCCATGAAAGCAACATGTAATGCTTATCCTATGCTTTATTCATAAATACAAATGGACAATCAACTATTGTCAGATACTTGAGAAAAATCATAGCAAAAAATAAACCAAAAGTGAGCGCCTGGGTGGGTCAGTGGTTTAAGCCTCTGCCTTCGGCCCAGGTCATGATCCCAGGGTCCTGGGATTGAGCCCCATATCAGGCTCTCTGCTTGGCGGGAATCCTGCTTCCGCCTCTCTCTGCCTGCCTCTCTGCCTACTTGTGATCTCCGTCTGTCAAATAAATAAATAAAATCTTTAAAAATAAACCAAAAGAATCAAAATGAACAGCAATATCCACTATTGCTAAAGGAAAGAGAAACAATTCAAGGAAGAGCAAGGAATCTTAAAATAATTTTAGTTAGTTTTATGAGGGAGATTTGACAAATTATTTTATTCATAAAACAAGAACAGAACACTTTGCAATGGTAAGAAGAACAAGGTTTATCAAGATTCATAATGTAATTCTTGACATTTGAAAGTTTGATAGAATACTAAATGAAAAAGTCAAGGAAACTTTGCAGAATCTAGTCAAAAAGGACAAATAATCAGAAAATGTGAAGAATTTCAGCACACTCAATCCAGGAGGACCCACATCTATCTACTAGTAGTTCCAGAAAGAGGTAGGGAAGCAAAGGGATGTGAGTAATTTACCAAAGGAAAAAAAGAATGAAATTATCCAAAGATGAAACAAACCAGCAAAAAGAATATGTCTTCATTTTGGAAGATTCTATATGGTGCTGAGCAGAAAGAATGGGGGGAAAATCTGAACACATTATTATAAAATTTCAAGAACATCAGGATTCTAAAGATCCTAAAAGCTCCCAAAGAGATTACATATATCTTCAAACATAGAAGGACCAAACTGGTTTTGGACATTTCTTAAGTAGCACTATATGCCCAAAACAGTGGAGCAATGCCTTTATAAGTTCTGAGTGAAAATTATTTTGAGTATGAATTCTAGCTGTCCATAAAGAGTAATGGCAAAATAAAGTCATTTTCAGACATGCAGGGACTCCCAAAATTTACCATCTACAGACTTGTTATTATTATTATTTTTTAAAGATTTTATTTATTTTATTTGACAGACAGAGATCACAAGTAGGCAGAGGAAGGCAGAGAGAAAGGGGGAAGCAGGCTCCCGGCTGAGCAAAGAGCCTGATGTGGGTCTTGAACCCAGGACCTGAGATCATGACCTGAGCCGAAGGCAGAGGCTTAACCCACTGAGCCACACAGGCGCCCCCAGATTTGTTATTAAAGAATTACTCATAAAGGGATGACTGGGTGGCTCTGTCGGTTAAGCATCTGTCCTTACTCAGGTTATGATCCCAGCGTCCTGGGATTGATTTCTGCATTGGGTTCCTTGCTCTGCCTGACACTCTCCCTGCTTGTGTTCGCTCACTCTCACTCTCTCTCTCTCTGACAAATAAATAAACAAAATCTTAAAAGAAAAAAAAAAGAATTACTTGAAAATGTACTCCAAGAATAAAAACAACAAAAAATGGAATTCAGGAGTGAGGAAAATATGAGATTTAAGAAACCCTGGACCAAATAAGGCAGCAAAATGAAAGGAAATTCCAGAAGATAGCCATGCAGGGGATCTGAAAGCCAGGCTACAACAGAACTTGGAGCCAAGGAACTCTGAAAAGGGTGTTTCCAAAAGCAAATGAATTCTAAGGAATGAATTTCTTGGCAGAGGAAGTGAATCTTATTCATGAAAAGGCAAAAACTTATTAAAATATTCGAGAGTAAAAATATCCTGCTCCATTTCCCTCCCTACTTCCAACTTTCTATTTCTACTTTTAGTGACCCTGCTTTGAAGACATAAGATTCTATGTCTTAAAATACATTTTTGTTGTTGTTGTTGTTGTTGTTTTAGTTTTTACTTATTTATTAGAGAGAGAGCACAAGCACAAGCAGGGGGAACAGCAGGGAGAGGGAGAAGCAGACTCCCCACTGAGCATGGAGCCTGATGTGGGGCTTGATTCTAGGACCCTGGGATCATGACCTGAGCTGAAAGCAGATGCTTAACCAACTAAGACATCCAGGTGCCCCTTTTTTTGTTGTTTTATAACAACAACAACAACAACAAACAAAAAAATCACTTAATTCGGTTTTATAGTGACTATTTCAAATACTGGAATTTTTTCCTCATTTTTTAGACTCAATTTATGGATAAATATAAAAACTTAATTATATGGTCTGACAATCCCTTATATGATTCCACTGGAGCAAGATATGAGTTAGAACTCAGAATCTGAGAGATTTTACAAGCATAATACAATGCTTAGGATATATATATTAAGTTGCAGTCCAGCACATTCTGGAACACAGCATTAATTAACATTTCTTCAGAAAAAAAAATGTGTAAGTGATTTGAATGATCTGAACATACCAGTTCAGGTGAGGTTTTGTAACCTCAAGCATGGTTACTCCTGCCAATTGAGAAATTGAACGAGCAGTCAGAACCATTGCATATTTCCTACTGCAGAAGAAAGTAATGGGAGAAAGAAAGGAAAATAGTGGTGAGCCACAGAGACAGAGACATAGCCCCAATAGAATTATTTGAACCTCAGAGTCTGCCTCTGTCTGAAGATAATCCTATCCCTGGATTCATCAATTAGGTGAGCCAGGAATTAGCCCCTCTATTGCATAACAGCTTTGTTTTGGGTTTCTGCCATTTGCAACAGAAAGAGTTCAGACCAATGCCCAATATAGCCACATCAGAGTCAAAGGGACGTGTGGCAGATGAGGTCTCCTGGTAAGAAGACAGAGACTTTACTCCCCATACCATGATTCTTAGGAGTGTGCTCAGCTCATAGTAGGGACTCAATAAATATTTGTTGATTGGATGAATTAAGGCAAATATCATTACATTGTAATTATGTGTTGACCTTTTTTTTTTTTTTTTTTACAATAATCCATAAGCTCTTTGGGGGCAAAAAACATATGTTTTTACTTTTGTCTTCAGTGTTCAACAAAATCCTACCAAATAACCATTGATTAATTGGTGAGTGAATAAATGAATGAATAAAATGAATGAATGAATGAGCAAACAAATGAATAAGCAAATTAATCTGTTTTCAAAAACCAACTTCTACCTCCAAACTGAAGCTCCTACTTTACATCATGAGAAAAGAGATATAGACATAATCAGAGCTACAGGTACAATTAATAGTCTTCATGATTTTTTTTTTTAAGCAGAAGGAGAAAATAGATTTGAAGAACAAGAAATTCGTAGGCATTCAAGGATTTTCGAAATTCTGCTTGTCAATGAAATACAACATTCTGACAATGTTACTAATATAAATTGTTTAAATTCAGTGTTTTTTTAACATCATAAGTAAAAGAAGCTAAATGTTCTCAGTGGTCACCTGAATGGGAACTACAAGGAGGAAGACAACAATTTATCTTCATATGCCATGCTTCTGGGAAAAAAGAGTCACTAGTACTAGAAAGAAGGAAGCAATAGCTTTATGGAAATAATTCAGCTTCTGCCAAAAGGAAACTAAGAATGAGGGAGGACCCATCATTTATTAAAACAGGGGTATATTTTTATTGCCTTCTGTGAAAAAAACCTCTCCAACCTGTGTGAGACGGAGTTCCACATGATCCTCCAAGTTCCAAGGAAGCCCGGCAAATGAAACACAAAAACAAAAGCCCGCAGTTCCTTTTCCAGGACAGAGCCATACTGACAATTAGAAGGTTTCAGAAGAATAAAAAATAAGTTGACCAAGTATGAAAAGTCTATAGTTCGGTTTCCTCTGAATTCATGAGATTCCACATATAGTATTTTAAAGGGATTCATCAGCTGGAGTAAGACGTGCCCTACCCATAAGCATCCCATGCGAGTACTCAGTAATGTCATCTTCATATTACTCAAGGCACAGAAGGATTTTTAACATTATAAGTTGCTGTCCAGTATCTAAAATCTTATTATTTCTGGAAAACTAACTTTATCCATTTATTTTACTGTATGTTCACCTTCATTTTTAAATGTAAAGTGTCTACTGTCATGAAAACCTGCTTTTCCAATCAGCTGAAAGAGAACTCCATGCCACCTGCCATTTCCACAGGTTCATCGGAAATAATCTCCTGTGGGGAAATGTTCATTTAAAGCAGCTTTGCTGAACTGCTAGCGTCGGGTTATGCTTCTCTGAAAGTTCTGCTGGTAAACACTGGCTTTTAAACAACCGCTTAAGGACACTCCCAAGAGATACACAGTTAACGGTCCCATAATGAGTCGCTTCTTCTAGCAAGAAAAGATATTTCTGCAACATCCATATTTGATTTTCTGGAAAATCTATAGTAGCCTAAGCTTCACGCATGAGCCAGTATAAGCTTATTATAAGCCTATAGTTTTTCTCTTTGCAGCAGCTCAATGTGGACTCTCCCCATTGCTCTGGGGGAAAGATGCAGAAACAAAGTAACTTGACAAGCTGAGTACATAAATTAAGTGCATAAATTCTTTACAAATAGGGCTCTTGATAGTACATTTAAAGTACAAATAAGAGTTCTGCAGTACACCCAAGGAGTTCGTTTTTTAAATGAATGAAATGGTGCTGGAGAGATGACATTTCAGAATTATTGCCCTCATTCGCTGACTTGCAGCAGCTCTACATTCTTAATGTTTTTAGCCAAATGCTATTATTGGGAAGAAAGGAACACAGTTTTACATAAATGCTGCTTTCTTTCAGCTAGGGACCACCACAAAATAGCATTATCACGGCAAACTCTGCTGATTATATTATCTCTGGGATCTAAAACTCTATAGATCAAGACATTCTAAAGTGTTGTCCCATTTTAGAGATGCAAACATCTAATACAAAGAGAAGAAAACTAGAAAGCTGCAGACAAGTTCTGCTCCCAGACCCAGGAGCACTGACCTGGGCTGCCCTTAAACATGAGTCTTTCGTACCTTCAAAGAGTACATTCAGCTGAAATTTTTGTCCCATCTTCTTCACAAGGAAGCTATGAGTTTCACTGAACTAATCCCCTGAATGCGTTTGGGCTTTCCAGATAGAAAGATCTATCAAAATACAAGTGTAAAGTAACACACAATGATCTATAGCATCTTTCCCCATGAAAGCCGCACCCCCTTTATCTTATTCTTTTAAATGAGATATAAAAATAGCAAATAAAAATTCCACAGGGGCCATCTAGACGCGGTTTGTGTTCAGAATCTAAGCTCTAACAGTTGAGTGTATGAACAACATGAACTCGATGTAGGTGTTCAGCAAAATAAACCCCAATAGCACTCATGGATACAGAATTAACCAGAGGTGAGACCAGGCAATGAATTAAGGAATAATTCTGGCCAAAAAAAAAAAAAAAAAAAAAGGAATTTTAACCTTTGAGAGAAACAGCACATCAGACCAGAAAGGGGATCACACTCATTTCACTAAAGAGATCACATGACAATGCTTTCTCCCAGATTGACACAGTAAACTCACAAGTTATGGTTTTGTGGAAATGTTCTTATTGGTGGGCAGTCTGAAAAATCAACAAAATACCTGAAGAAGAGCATTCATTTGCCACTTCCTCTTGGGTCATTATAAGAACATTCTCTCAGCATCTTGACAATAAACAGGAAACAGGGTAACACAACCCCAGAGAGTTCATGCCTAGAAGAAAACCCCAACATTTGATTTCAATAATGGCATTGCAAAGAAAACTCAGCTGAAGAGACACACACAGTAGTTTTTATAGGACTTGGCAGACAGAACACAGAGCCCCTGAGTTCCCTCTGACTCAGCCACAAATCTCCCAAGGAACTCTATGGGAAAAAACCCAGAAACCCATATGTCAGTCCTCTGACCTCATCTCCAATGAAGGAAAAGTAATTAGGAAAGTGTGGCTGGTAGATTAGTTTTGGGTTTGGGTTTGCTCTTAACTGATCTGGGCTCTGCTATTAATAACCTGCTATTAATGAGAAATTTGGAAAGGTGACCAGGTTTAATCAGTGTATGGATGCCCCAGCCCCCACAATTTTAAAGTGTACTTCTCACCCCTAATCATGTTCCCCAACATCACTGAAATGCTGGTACAGGCTTCTGTCCTCCAGGGATTATTTTTCAGGTGGAAAATTTACTACTGTGTTTCTATCATTAAATATTGTCCTGAGTCCTGCCTCCCCCCAGCAGAGATTGAGTACGTATTAATTCGGGTGGGGATCGCTCTTTTTCTGTAATGCTTCTTTTACCACTCAATGTCAAGATGTGATGAAGAACTCCAATTACTTCTGAAAATAAACTTAAACTTGCAGAGATCCGATGGACCATTTAGAAGAGAAGGCGTTATTATAAATGACTGGCCTGCTACAAGTCTGTGCCAAAACCCTCAAAACTCATAACCAAACCAGAGAGTTGTCCATTCCCTCCCGTTTATACTCAGTCAACACTGGATCACATTCACTTCAGGGACGAAACAAACAAACAAAAAAACCCCCACCGCCGTTGGTCAAGATCACACGCGGCTATCCATCAGACCTGTGCACACGTTCCTCCCTTTCCCCCAAAAGCATTTGTCGGATATCTCCACGCAGACAAAAGCCTCCTTTGCCTACTGCTTTTGTGTGCTGTGGCAGGAAGCAGTTGTCAGCGGCATTAGTGGGGGGAAAAAAACCACAACCGCAGACACTCAGACACATGCGGCAATGTTCCCGTGGAAATCAAACTCTGAGAAATTTTTTAAATGTTTTCAACACATCAGCATGAAGCATCGACCTAGTTGGAATCACTTAGATCTAAAGCAAATGCACTGATTGTTTTCACAGCAGGCTTTTCTTCTTGGAGCTGAAACAGGCACAGTGGCGCGGGGGGCGCGGAAAGGTTTTCAGCCCCCTGCCTTGGTCGGCTATAGCCTGGGACTCGATCAATACCAGGGTGAGCCGCAGAGGAAGCTCAGGGAAGATTATGAAGATGAGGTGAGTGACAGAATTACCTTACAGGATTTGTTCTTTCTCTCACCTTGAATCTCATCTGCCTCGGACAGAGATGGAACACCATCAGGGTGCAGACCAAAAAGGAACGGCGGGCAGGGGGGTGAAGGGCATTAGACATCACGGATGCCGAGAGGCTGGCCATTGTTTCTTTATATGTTACAGCCATCAGGAAAAGGCGAGTCCCATAGCAGCCCTGGGGTGGGCGCCACTGGTAAACGGGAAGACAAATGCCCAGCCTCTCTTGCAGGGCCTGGCGTGCTACAGGGGCACAATAATTGGCAGCAGTGATTTTCAGTATCTTTTTATTACTGTTATTACAATTACTCCTCCTGGTTTTACTTTTTTACCCCAGACAGGGACCATTCATGTAAACAGCATACATAAATATCGACTTTGCAGTCAAAACCCTGGGATGGGAGATGGTCAGGATCAAATGTGCTTTAGGTGCCCCTGACCAGTCACCTATATATTAAGGACCTCCTCTGTACAGGGTGCTGCTAGTCCACAGTCTCTGTCCCCTAAGGCAGAGGTCCAAGGATGTCCAAGTCATTGGTCAGTTCATACAATGGGTATGTCCTGTAGCTCAACAGGAGCACTGAGGTCGGTACAGCCCATTCTTATTCCCTACGTCCAGTATGCAAGACAGCCTTTAGAAAACTCTCCTGATCAATTGCACAGAGTTGGTAACATGTCTAAGAATCATATGAACAACAATATGTCCAAGCTGTGACCAGTTAGACAAGCCAATAGTCCAGCCCTGAGGCTTGGGATTTCTTTGAATTTCTCTAGAGTTTTGACAACGTCAGAGAAATTCAAGGCTATTATTTGCTATTGTTTACTTGAGCCACTGGATGAACTCAGAGGAAAGTAAGATGGTGAAGGGTTAATTATTTTCACCAAAACATCTGAATAGTTCCTGTCTGGGTCATCCTGTTCTGACTCGTTAAAAAAGACATTTTTATACATGTATATACATTTATGTATTTCATTTTAAAGGGGATGTTTATTCATGGAAAAATGAAGAAACATGATTCCCCAAACCTAGAAATTACCATAGTCAAAGTGTGCTTATTTATTTATGGTCTTTTATCCTACACCCATATATTTTTGTTTTTATGTAATTAGTATCTTACTGCATAAACTAACTTTTTTCCACTTAACATTACACATTGTAACAGTAATTCAAAGTCTTTGAAACCATAATTTTGATGTCACGTGATCTATGGATTTACCTTCGTATATTTAACCACTCCCCTCCTTTTAGACACTAGGTAGTTCCTTTTTGTGTGCAAGTGCTAATATAAGTGACAAGAGGAACACAATTTGTTCACCCAAATCTCTGATTATTTTCTAAGTGACCAGAATAACCAGGTCAAAGGCCCAAACAAGCCAATGTTTGTCTGTAGTTTATTTCAAAGTTATCCCTTTTATCGCCGAAATTTTAGAATTTAGAAAAAGAAAAAAAAATTTTTTCAAAATATCCCACTAGTAAGAGATCAACATCTTATCATAATCTTGATGTTTTATGTTTTTGTATTTATAAAATTGAAACACTTAGTACATAATGTTTTATAACTTGCTTTTTCAATTAACAAAAATAGCTGAGATTTTTTCCCATGTCCTTAAATCTCAAATTCAAAAACAAAAGATAAATAAAATAAAATGTGTTGGTTTTCCACCAGTGCTCTGCCATAGATAATGCAGAAGACTGAATATAATCAACAGCAACTCAGCAAATTTTAAAACTTATTATCTCTATATTGTCACTTAACATTAATACCTGATCCTTAATGAAATCCACACATTTCTATGCTGAGGCTGTTTCTGCAGGAGCAGGAGGGGAAGGAAAAGAGGGAAGATCATGGCAGGGAAGAAGGAGATAACCATCAGGAAGTATTCAGAAATTCTCCCTGAAGAGAAAAATAAACTTAGTGCTTTGAGGAAATTGATCAAATCAATAAATTACCAAAAGAGCATGTCAGTAATCAGTTTGCTGCCCCAAAATGTTATTCTTCTCCCTGATACTTGTAAAATCATTGACCTCAAGGCAAAACTAGTACTATATTTAGAAACTGCTTTCACAACTCCGGGATTTTGCCTAAAGAAGAACAGAATCATAGCAGTCACCTTGTATTTTTCTAGGATTCATTATCGACAAAAGAAAATTCAAAAGTTATGGAGGTATTTCTTGCTTTCTTGTTACTAAGAACAGTTTCAAGGGTAGACTGTTCCCTGGCAAAGGTAAGATTAGATAAGTTATTTAATATCATTCTAATCGTTATTATTTCTAGGTCTTCTTGGCTAAAATGTCAAGTAGTAACATTTGATGTAGCTCTGTTGTTTTTTTTTAACCTGTTTTTACTCTTTGTTTTTTTTAATCCTCATGATGGCTCATACGCACTGTCGCCACCACCCTCCATCAACCATCATCAGCATCACACCACCACCACCGAATCCATCATCATCCCCATCTCTCCCACCCCATCACCAGCCCCATTCCCCACAAGCTGACATTCAACCTTTAGGATTTAGCTTAAACATGGCTTTCCCATATATTCCCATCTAAAGTAGGTTTTACACCTTCAATCATAATTCACTATCTTAGCAAATATTTTTATCTTCTTCCTGTTACTTATCACAGCTTTTTTATTTCTATATTTTTTACTGGTTTTTCATTTCTTTCCTTATCTACACTGCAATCTAGGTATGGACAATGACCACAATTATCTTGGTTATCATTGTATCCCCCATGCATTATGTATTGCCGGACCCATAGCCAGTACTCAATACAAATCACATGAATTAATTAATCAATCATCATTGACCTGTCATCAACTCTGATTGTGAACTCTAACCCAATGCAAAAAAAAAAAAAAAAAAAAAAAGACACAAGGAAAAGGAAAAGAAAAAAAATCAGAATGATACAAAATGATCTTTCTAGCATATTTTGTCTCAGCATGGGAATTGAGTGATTCCAGACCCATAAGCTGTCATTTTTAAACTGTCTGTAACCCATACAGACACTAGCAAGTACAAGCATTGCCTAAGGGCAGAGGAAGTGGCCTTGTAAGTGGTATGGGTTGAGAGGTTGAGTGAACTATTCACCCAGAAACATCTGTCTCACCTGCCTAATGTGAAATCTCCATCATTACATTAATATTGAAGGTTAATATACTATAATGCCATGAAACTCCTTTTAAACTATAAAAATGGTGTGGTAAATCACATATTAACACTTAGGTATAAATTCATTTATCAGTCTATTTGAACAGAGAACACAGAACAGGTCATTTTTGACTTGCAAGAGGTGAGGTATTGGAAGATAGAAGGAAAAGGAAAGGTCGTGTTGTTGATGTTGATAAGGATGTACAGACCCTGCACAGACCCTGAGCATGGGGGCCATGAAGGCATCACTGATGAACAGTAGTGGGAACAAATGCCTCCTTTAAGTTCAGCCTTTCCTAGATTTTCTATAATTAAAATTTCAGAGCATTTTTATTCCATTTCAACAAATACATTTGAGTGATTTTAGTGTACCCATTCGTGTCTTACAAAAGAAACAAAGATCATAAGCATTCAGTCTGGAGGCCAGGGCTCAAATGTAAAAGATAGAGATTGGTATCTAGCTGTCATTTGGGGAGGATGGTGTCCCTGCGTGTGTGTACATGCGTGTGGAGAGAATAGAGAGGGCGGGAGACATGGAAGGGACGAAGAGAACATTTAACAGAAGAATCACACTGGAGTCTGATGCTAGTTGCTGATGTGTAATAAGCATTGGTAAAGAATCATACTTGTTTCACTAACTGTTTAAGTCCTCACCAGAAGGGTAAAAGCCTTATATGTAAATCAGTCTGAAACAGTAAGTTGCTCTCAATTTAGGAAGACATAGATAAATTGAGGTTTTCCCTTGAGAGTACAACAGATAGTTCACCAAGCAGAAATATCGCTGGCTCTGGGCCAGTTCGCTTCAACAGTGTGCTCCCATGTCCACCAGCGTGCGTCTAGGTGCCTGGGGAAGAGAATGTTTGACCCCACTACACTTCTCCTAACTGCCCCCTGCCCAGGCACATTGCCCCCTTTCTTTGGTTTTCTGTTTGCAAAGCTGAGTTATTAGAAGAACTAAGATGAAGTTTAGTTATTTCTCTAGGCATCAAGAAAGTCCCTTTTAAAACTTTGCGATGCTGAACAGAAGAGGAAAAGTTAAGAGTATCCACTCTAGGAAAACAGCCAATGCTTTTCAGTTTTGGTTGCACAAGGCAGGAGGATGAAACATGGGTGTTCTATGTCACCGTCCTTCAGAACATCTCACATAACCAGACCAACTCTTGAACTGATCCCTCTTTTCCAAAGGTAGGTGCAACATAAAAGCACCCCCCCCCAATAAAAGAATAATAAATATGAACGTGGCCATGAGAAATATTAATGGCATAGTGCAACTAGCACAAGGCTAGCAACGCTGAGTTGTCATTATACTCAGTACCTATGCTTGAAACTGGATGTGTCTACCAAATTGGGGGTCCAAGTTCAGGGGGAGGGAGGTAGGGATAAAAATGTCATCCAGTGAATGTTACCTCGTCACAGACCAGGATGGCTAGCAAGGGCTTATTTTCGATGGAAAAAAGCCCGTGGTTCCCAAAACAACTGTAACTTAACCAGTTACATCTATAGTATATCATGACATGAGAGCTGACACCACACACAGAAATACTAAATACTACGTATGCTCCAGGGGTACAAGTTACAGTTGCTGGGGGAGCCTTAAGTTCAGAATGGCAATAAAAAGGGAGTAAGAATCACCTGAACAGCTTTGGATCATGCCTTTATGGAAACCCTATGCATTCATATGCTTGACACATCTTTATTGATTGCCTACTATGTGTTAAGCATTGTGTTAGAGGCTGTGGGAAAATACGGCCCCTGCCTCAAATAGCTTATAAGGAAATATATCTACCGGGACCATACAGTTCTGCAAAGAATGGGGAATTCCTTCCTCTGGCTAGACAGAAGAAACTTGCCACAATATTCTTCAAATGTCATGTGGAGAAGTCTGTAAAGTGGAAATTTTATTAGAATCGACCCCCAAATGCCCACTACTTCAACTCTAGCTAAGTCTCCTACAGCTAACCCTCTAATGCCCATTACTGGGCTTTCCACTGTTGGGTCTTTAAGCTTAATGATCTACCTGTCTTCCCTTGCTCCCTTCTAACTTACCCTTAAAGAACTAAAACAATTAACATCAAAATATGTTTGTTTGCTGCTTAAATTTTTCTCTCATCCCCCTTGCATTAAAACTACAGAGCATATATCTTCTCCCATTCCGTGGGTTGCCTCTTTGTTTTGTTGACTGTTTCCTTTGCTGTGCAGAAGCTTTTGATCTTGATGAAGTCCCAAAAGTTCATTTTTGCTTTTGTTTCCTTGGCCTTTGGAGACATATCTTGAAAGAAGTTGCTGTGGCTGATATCGAAGAGGTTACTGCCTATGTTCTCCTCTAGGATTCTGATAGATTCCTGTCTCACGTTGAGGTCTTTTATCCATTTCGAGTTTATCTTTGTGTACGGTGTAAGAGAATGGTCGAGTTTCATTCTTCTACATATCGCTGTCCAGTTTTCCCAGCACCATTTATTGAAGAGACTGTCTTTTTTCCATTGAATATTTTTTCCTGTTTTGTCGAAGATTATTTGACCATAGAGTTGAGGGTCCATATCTGGGCTCTCCACTCTGTTCCACTGGTCTATGTGTCTGTTTTTATGCCAGTACCACGCTGTCTTGGTGATCACAGCTTTGTAGTAAAGCTTGAAATCGGGTAACATGATGCCGCCAGTTTTGTTTTTGTTTTTCAACATTTCCTTAGCAATTCGGGGTCTCTTCTGGCTCCATACAAATTTTAGGATTATTTGCTCCAGCTCTTTGAAAAATATCGGTGGAATTTTGATCGGAATGGCATTAAAAGTATAGATTGCTCTAGGCAGTATAGACATTTTAACAATGTTTATTCTTCCAATCCAAGAGCATGGAACAGTATTCCATCTTTTTGTGTCTTCAATTTCTTTCATGAGTGTTCTGTAGTTCCTCGAGTACAGGTCCTTTACTTCTTTGGTTAGGTTTATGCCCAGGTATCTTATGGTTCTTGGTGCTATAGTAAATGAATCGATTCTCTAATTTCCCTTTCTGTATTTTCATTGTTGGTGTATAAGAAAGCCACTGATTTCTGTACATTGACTTTGTATCCTGCCACGTTACTGAATTGCTGTATGAGTCAAAAGCTTCTGCACAGCAAAGGAAACAGTCAACAAAACAAAGAGGCAACCCACAGAATGGGAGAAGATATTTGCAAATGACAGTACAGACAAAACGTTGATATCCAGGATCTATAAAGAACTTCTCAAACTCAACACACACAAAACAGATAATCATATCAAAAAATGGGCAGAAGATATGAACAGACACTTCTCCAATGAAGACATACAAATGGCTATCAGACACATGAAAAAATGTTCATCATCACTAGCCATCAGGGAGATTCAAATTAAAACCACATTGAGATACCACCTGACACCAGTTAGAATGGCCAAAATTAGCAAGACAGGAAACAACGTGTGTTGGAGAGGATGTGGAGAAAGGGGAACCCTCTTACACTGTTGGTGGGAATGCAAGTTGGTGCAGCCACTTTGGAGAACAGTGTGGAGATTCCTGAAGAAATTAAAAATAGAGCTTCCCTATGACCCTGCAATTGCACTGCTGGGTATTTACCCCAAAGATACAGATGTAGTGAAAAAAAGGGCCATTTGTACCCCAATGTTTATTGCAGCAATGGCTACGGTCACCAAACTGTGGAAAGAACCAAGATGCCCTTCAACGGATGAATGGATAAGGAAGATGTGGTCCATATACACAATGGAGTATTATGCCTCCATCAGAAAGGACAAATACCCAACTTTTGTAGCAACATGGACGGGACTGGAAGAAATTATGCTGAGCGAAATAAGTCAAGCAGAGAGAGTCAAGTATCATATGGTCTCACTTATTTGTGGAGCATAACAAATAACATGGAGGACATGGGGAGATGGAGAGGAGAGGGAGTTGAGGGAAACTGGAAGGGGAGATGAACCATGAGAGACTATGGACTCTGAAAAACAACCAGAGGGTTATGAAGGGGCGGCAGGGGGGTGGGGGGGGTGGGAGGTTGAGGAACCAGGTGGTGGGTAATAGGGAGGGCACGTACTGCATGGAGCACTGGGTGTGATGCCAAAACAATGACACTGTTATGCTGTAAATAAACAAATAAAAATAAAAAAATAAAAAATAAAACTACAGAGCATGTCAATGCTTATAATACATGTTCAGGTCTTCTAATGTACACCTCTGTATCCCAGGAAATCTCAATAAATATCAAAATGTTCCTATGTCTAGATATAGGTATGCTTTTTAAATATGAGACATATTATATATCATGTAAGCTCCCTCTCTCTTTGGGATTTGGCTGCAACCCCATCTTCCTGAGTTGTTAAAATTCACTCTAACACACCTTAATCACTTAAGACAGCTCAAGCTAGAATGTACCTGATGAAGAATATGGGAGAAGATTCCTTCCCTGACTCCTAACCTCAGGAAGTTTCAGGGTCTAGGCAATGTCACAGGTAATTTATTAACTGGGATGAGGAGTAGAGCAATACATAACTACATACATTGTTCACGTGATTGTTTAGGGTGGGGGCGGGGAGCTGGCGGGGTGGAGAGGGAGGGGGGAAAAGAAAGGGGGGAAGGGAAAAGAGTTCATCATTATAAAAACAGACAGAGAAAATAGGATATAAAGGTAATTTTGCAAAGAACAATCTTTGTTTTGCACATTTTTCTAAACTAATAAGATATTATGCGTAGGGACCAATCAGAGGTGGCCTAAAAGCTGTGACATGATGCTTAGAGAATGGGATCTTTCTCACCCAGGCCTGGCCACTAGCCTTGGTCCAATCACTTCATGTCTTTGAGCAAAACAAGGGGCTTGGGTCAGTTAGGCTGGATGACCTCTTCTTCGTCTACAACTTCTATAATCATGTGAAATGTATACTTCTGCAGAGGAAAACCATTTCTGTTTACTCCATATCTGCTGTCAGTGTCGTAATAGCTGGAACCCTGTATCCCCAGGGCCTAAAAACTTGCCTAACAAATACCCTGAAATCCTTACTGAATGGCTGAATTGTTTTTGCCATATGCAATATGTTTGGGTTCAGTAGGTCTGGGTTTAAGGCTGTTATGTTTAGTGCTGGTGCCAAAGGGATACAGAGTGGACAAACCCTGTGAGGGTATCATCTAAGGGGAAATTGAACACATGTTTACAATAATCCCAGTACAAAACAGGAGGTGGATGCCACAAGGTGGCCCATCACACTCTCAGGGCTCAGATGGTTAGGCCAATGGGTAAAGGCTTCCTGGAAGAGCTGTCATCTCAGAAAAATAGACAGCATTTCAATAAACAGAAATTGTGGTGAAAACTGAAAGACATGAGGAACGATGTTTTAGGAAAGGGAACAGTCTAGTTCCTCTAGACTAGAGTGGGAGCAGTAAAGGGACACAAACAACTGGAAAACAGGGTGGGACATCACCGAGTCTTTGAACCATCAAGTTCCAGATGGGGAAGGATACATTCCGAGCTGTGTCATCAAAAAACGATCCAACAGCTGGCTCAGTAGTGGATTTTATACCCCAAAGTTTCCACTGAGGCACCAGGAGCCACCATGGGGGACGAAGTCAACACAGAGCAGGTGGGAATCGGGGTTCCTCTCCTAACTTCTGCCAGAGCTCCACTAACTTTGCTCTACATTTAGGGCTTTTGTGTAAAATTTATCTGAAAGTAGAAATGTTTGAAGGTCACTGATGTGGAACGGAGAGACTGGAGGGCAGCTGTTAGTTTAGTATTCCAGGTGAGAGGAACAAAAGTCTGAAAAGAGAGGGTGGAACCAAGAATAGACAAAGAGATTTCCAACCCAGGTAGATTCCGAGAGCTCTGTCCATTCATGAAATGTGGGAAGTGAGGGAGAGGGAGGAACTGAGGTGAAGAGAAGGCTGTGATATCCTCTGCAGAAGTGAGCAGGTCAAGAGCTACAAATGTAGCCAGACCACCGGAGTTTGAAACCCAACTCTGCCGCCTGCTTCTGCTGAGCTGAATACACATGTAAAGTTATGAACACTGTCTGGCACACAGTAGGAGTTTAATAAGTTCTCATCATTATTCTTGTAGGTGGAATGAGTTTGTAGGAAAGATGTGTTTAAGTTCCAACATGATGCTAGTAAGGGAGAAACCGAGTGTCCAGGTTGTTACATTCGAAAAGGTGTCAGGGCTGGAAGTGGATTCAAGAACAGATGTGCAGAAAAATGCTAGTTGAAGTTACTGAAGGTGATGGGAATATAGAAGAAAACAGAAGAGAATCCAGGACTGAACCGTGGGGGATGCTTGTTTCTGGAAAGGAGACAAAGTAAGTATCAAGTTAAATAGAAGAGAGGTAAGAAAACTAGGAGTATCAAGTTGGGGTCGAGGAAGCCAAGTCGCTAAGGAGCTTCAAGAAGTGTGTTCAGCAGTGTCACACACAAAAGGCAAAGGTGGAGGGCTACTTCCATTTCTCCTACAAGGAAAGTTCCAGTAGAGAGGGAACGGACAAGGAAAAGTCATTGGATGACAATCGTTAGAACAGTGAAGGCACGGTAGTGTTTTCTGTGCACCCAGCACTGTGCTTTGGCCATATGAATGATCTTGTTAAATCACTCTTTGTGGGTGGTGAGGTTCAACACCCCACCTCACTGTTCAAGAAACTGAAGCCCAAAGAGGCCAAGTAAGTTGTCCAAGGTATAAAGGGCCATGGGCTTGGTATTCCAAGTCTTGCATTCCCACATCCCAGCCCTCTCTCCTAACCACTTGGCAATATTCTCTTGAGGATGCTGGAGGAACAAATGCTATACAGATAGCCCACTGAAAGAGACAAGGTTCAGAGGTGAAATTCCTGGAAGTTAGCTCCTTTAATAATATTTTAGTATTTTTGAGTATGAAAAAATCACTTGGGGCCCAATGTTTCAATTTTGTAATGAAATTGTCCTGGTTTGTATAGTTCTATAGTATCTCAAGACACAGATAGAACAAATACACAGTCGTGATCCCAAGGAATCTCTCTGGGAAGCAACTCTGTAGTTTCCAAGCCTTTTTAAATAGAAATAATTGAGGCACAAAGGCATCAAGAAGCTACCCAATGAGATAGGGAAAAGATCTCATGAATTAGGCTGCAGATTCTGGGACCTATAGAAGTGCTAGTTTGTTCCTTTCAGAGGATTTCCTCTGGGGAATGAATCCTTTTCGAAGACGCCATAAGGAGATCTGAGGAGTCTGGAGCAGGGGCTGCTGGAACTCAGGCCCACGGAAAGTAAGCTGGTGACAGACGCAGGGGGGACAAATCCGGCCACAGTAGCCAGAGGCTGTGGCAGCGAGGGGAGACTGAGCAGATGAGTGATGAGATCAAAATAGCACATGTGAGCACTTACTTGGGGACTGAAGGAACAGGGAGCAGAGTGGAGGCCTGAGCTGACGAGAGGCTGAGCCAGGGTGCGCAACGGAAAATGGGGAAGACACTGGGAAAGCAGGAAACAAGACAAGGCCAGCCTGCTTCTCTGCCCTCACCACCCTTCTCTATCCAGACAGCCGCTGACCAGTGCCTCACGCTCAGGCCTGCCGGGAGCGTTAACCACCTCTGTCATGAGCTCTATAACCTAGTCCTGCTCTGTCCCTGTGCTCCGAGGGTCATAATCAGACCACCATCTTGCTTCTGTGCCCAAAGGCTCCCCCTGCACCCTGGTCCCAGGGACTGCATCTCCTGGCCTAAATGCCCTTCCCTTTCTCCTCTGGGTCTTGCAGAATTCATTTTCTTGCCCATTGACCCCTCGCCTCGCCTGGAACCAGCCCACTGCAAGTCCTTCCGCCCCCACCATGGTACACACAGTGCCTCTTCCGGCTGGTCTTCCCTACTTCCGGCTGGTCTTCCCTACTTCCGGCTGGTCTTCCCGTCGCTCATCCAGGGGCGCTCCCGCAGCTCAGGGCTCCCATCCTTTATGGAAGGGTTGACATGCTATTCATTCAAACCTCAACTAATTGAGACTAACGAAGAATTGGCACTAATACAATCGATCGGCTTGCCCTTTTATTAGCCTCGGATACTTTGAATTACAGGTGATCAAAATGTTTGTTCCGCCAAGGAGACACATGTTAGGAGAGGGAAAAAAAAGATCATGTTACAGAGGGCAGTAACGGTACCAAAGAATGGAGTTAAATTTTGCCTGCCCCGAGGTGGGGGGTGGCTCGGCAGGGGGCAGTGCTCGAAGCCCAGAGCGCACGTTGCTTCTCTGGATATTAGAGGCCAGATGTTCTGAAACATGAACTCAAGCACCTGACTCACCCTGTTCCATGGAATTCCATGTTGACGGATTAAACATGAAGGTTTCACAAGCTTTGACCTCTGTGAGAAAAACAAAGTAAAGGTTTTCTACATGGAAAGAACATCGATTTATACATGCGTGCATACCTGTGTGTGTGTGTGTGTGTGTGTGTGTGTGTATAAAACCCTGAAATTCAAATATCTGTATTGTTCAGTCTCACTTGAGATCTTAGACGGACTTTTCTTTCGCTCGTTTTTGAAACTGTAAGCCTAAACCCATAACCCCTGAAAAATCCCCGTTTTGCCCTTAGACATTATTCCTGACATTTTCATGGTTTTTCTTTTTAGATACCATTCATATTTTATAACATTACAGAATTCTAATATGAGACTCGAAGCTCCTGTTTTGGCACCATACTCATCCAAACAAACAACACTTTTTTAATAATCTGGTAAAACTCTTTTTCCCCCCCTAAGTAAGCCCATATTTCATTTCCCTCAATTTATATACAAAATAGCAATACTTATTTCATTAAAAAAGGAATATATAGACACACATATATATGTATATGTATTCTCTTCATTGTTATGTTTAAAATTCAGCATGAAAAACCAAGAAAAAATTAAATGTCAAATATTCAGATATTGCTATTTGCTTATCCCACAGAAATATAAATTATGAAACAGTTCATTAACGTAACTGTACTTGTGCATTATTTTGAAAAAATTTTATTCAAGGATCAACTAGAGTAGTCTAAATTCATGCCTTTTTTTTCTAGGTACCAAAATAATTTCTTCATTCATTATATTCCTTATTCATTAACTTTTTCAATTTATAAGTACACATGTAGCTGCCAACTTAACAGGATCTTCTGTGGCCTTTTGTATTAAAAGTTTTAAAACATGATTTGAATAATCCATATCCTGGACTGGAAAGATGAAAATTAGTCACAGTCAATTGATTTGTGTTGCATAAAACACTACTAAAGTCAGGAGTAATACAAGCTTTCCACTCAGAGTAATATTTTAAGGAACATGTTTAGAAGTGGCGAAGTGTTAAACAGACTTGTTTTTACCACTAAACAAATATAAGAGTATTTTCATGAAACTTCTGAAAATGATATCAGATTTATGAAGTGTCCCTGAGTTGGATTGTTCTGATCATGCCTTATTTATTTGATCCACATACAAGTTAACAGCCAGTCAACATAAACTTCTAAAACACAAATTCTATGCCCTCATTTCCTCACTCCTCTCTGTCTTTTTTTAAATTAACATATAGTATATTATTAGTTTCAGAGGCAGAGTTTAGTGATTCGTCAGTTGCATATAACACCCAGTGCTCATCACATCAGCTGCCATCCTTTATGCCCATCACCCAGTTATCCCATCCCCCCTCTCCTCCCCCCTCCAGAAACCCTCAGTTTGTTTCCTTTACTCAAGAGTCTCTTATGGTTTGTCTCCCTCTCTTCGTCTTTTAAGTCTTCTAAATAAGACCTTGTATCCCTCCTTCATTTTTTTTAAAGATTTTATTTATTTATTTGACAGAGATCACAAGTAGGCAGAGAGGCAGGCCGAGAGAGAGGAGGAAGGAGACTCCCCGCTGAGCAGAGAGCCTGATGTGGGGCTCGATCCCAGGACGCTGGGATCATGACTTGAGCCTAAGGCAGAGACTTTAACCCACTGAGCCACCCAGGCGGCCCCCTCCTTCATTTTTTAAGATTCAATTTTAAAATTCACCATTGGGGATGGTGGCTTAAATTAAACACAATATGAAAAATAAATAACAAATTGCAGGTGAGGAAGCTCCTTTCCTTTCAGACAGCAATATGAAAATGGAAAATAGTAATTTTCAAGTTTTATTTCCATATTCTAAGATGAAATTAGTAGAACAACACACACACACAAATTCCCAGACAAGGAATTTTGAGAGGGAACTTCACAGAACAAAGACAACTCAAGACTTCAAACCGCTTGAGAAGCCCATTCTATTTCTAGAAAGAAGAGAGAGAGCTGTGGCCGAGAAGAGCTCAGTAGCGGGTACCGGTGCCCAGACATGCCAGCAGGTACCTCCAGAAAGACTTCGAGCTGTGGAAAGTGGAGGGCAGGGAGGGTAAGACGGTGAGAATAAAGAAGACAAACCTACAGCATCTCTAGCAAGTCCTTCAGTTCATCTAAGGTGACTGTGGGCCAACTTCACAGAAAGAAAGGTGGAAGGCAGGAAGGAATGGAGGGAAGGGGGGGATGGAGAAAGGAAGGAAACGAGGAAAGAAAGTGATAGGGATGAAGAAGCAGCAGAGGAGAGGGAAATGCAGAAATCCCAGGACCTTATTTTATCCAAACCCGTTGTTTGGATTCTCAGTTTGACAAGAACTCCAATAAGATACCAATACCACCCATTTCCTGTAAAAACAAGCCACATAGAATTTCCCAGAAAAATAGTGGGGGGGGGGGGCGCTGATCTCTTGACCTCTTGTTTTCATGTGAATGGACTTCTCACCCCCACAGAGGAGGAATTCTGTATCGCACTGGTGGGTGAAAAGAGTGTGATACTCATGGTCCTCCACATCAGTAAAGAATTTGATTGTTTCCCCCTTGACCCCACTCCCCACAGGAAACAGAAATCCTGCGTAAATGGGTCTCTTCGTCCCATCCAAACTCTCCTCTGATGGGCTGTCCCAAGATCAAAATATAGGGTTGTAAGCAATTAGGAGGCCCATCTGGCTGCAGACCTGAAGCCACATTTTTCAAGAGCTCTGTAAGTAATAAAGGGAAAATAAACTTGAGAATTAAAGAAAGGATCTTATTTCCTGTCCATTAAAATCCCAATGAAAGAAATGAGCACATTAGGCACGTATTTATTTTATATTAATATATAACCATAATTTTTCCCAACCTTAAATAACGGCTAGTTGGTCAGGGATACAGTCTTCTGTTTGTTCGCTCAGAAACATAAGATAAGCCCCTGTTCTGTGATGTGGTATCAACTTTTCCCGCTGATGTTAACCAAACAACCAGGAGGTCGCATGGTCTCTCTCCTTCGATGTGTCCTTTAGAACTCTCTAATAAAAATTTGGTCCAACTGAAAAGAGGAAAAAAACTTCCAAGAAATATTGAAGGGTAAGAGGTATGAATAGGTGAGAAGCCCTCCAAACTCTTCAGCTCATACCCTCATCTACCTTCTTTTTTCCAGCACACACCTCAGTTTTTTGTGAGGATCCCAGTGTCAGGTTTGACTTGCCTTGTATTTATTTGTCATTGTGGCCATGATCCTACCCTGCCAGATGACTGTTCAGCCATTAGGATTCGTGGTTTATCCTGTACTAGGTCCACTGGGGTAAAAATGGGAGAGAAAGCAAGAGAGCCAAAGAGAAGCAACATTCATGGGTTAAAATAAGAGAATTACATTACTAGTAGGGCTTCTACTTGACACTGTCCAAGGAAGGAAAACGTCCTGGCAGGGTCACCATCTTGACGTTCAGAAGTCTGACAGATCTGGTTAGCCTAATTTAGGTATGCAGAAAAGTCCTTTTGTCACCAATATCGTGGTAACTACCAAGCCACCTTCCCGGCTGGTGTGCTCTGAATGTGGCACAGGAGAAGAGGAAACAACCCCCACCCCCGACCATATTCTTGTTGCTGTATTTCAGACAGCACTAGAAGTCCTTGTTTTTTTCTAATGAACGGAGCCACAGGTGGTCTACAGTGTAAGAAATGGACAAGGAAGAGAAATTTTCAGCATGCACACTCCCCTCTACGTTGCATTGAAACGAAGCTTGAATGAAAAGTGAACTAAGAGCACCTTGTAGACTCTGCTGTTGGACATACACCTCACTTTGACTCCCTCTCCACAAGCTTAACCCATTGTCTCCCAGTGCTGGGCCCCTGCACAAGGTGTTAGCCACACTCAGCTCATCTGCCAGGTCAGCGACCATGTCTCCTTCCCATGTCTCCTTCCCATGTCCCCTTCCCTTGATGCACAGTGGTTATGGAGAGGAGGTGTAGGTCTGGAAGAGGTGGCAGGCCAAGGTATAAGATGGGTTATACCACAGGGGATTACAAGCTCCAGGCAAAACCACTATCATTTTTTTAAAAGATTTTACTTACTTATTTGACAGAGACACAGCAAGAGAGGGAACACAGACAAGGGGAGAGGGATAGGGAGAAGCAGGCTTCCTGCCGGGCAGGAGGCTTGATGGGGGGATCAATCTCAGGACCCTGGGATCATGACCTGAGCAGTAGGCAGATGGCTACTGAGTCACCCAGGAGCCCCCAAAACTGTCTTTACCAGGTGTTCTGTTCACTTCTGGTGTTCCAAAGCAATGAGTGCTTTGTTGAAGATCATGGTGATTCATTTCACCAAACCATCCTACTATTAACCATATATCCGTGGGTTCCAACCTAACTGCGTTAAAAAGAGATACTTAAAAGTAAACTCTACGTGGTCCTACATCCATAACACACAAATGCAAACAGAATTAATGTTTTACTGGGTAGAGAAAGATTTCTCCTTTCCAGCCCCACAATAGCCTCCAGGGAGACAAATGTCAAAAATGCCACTTGACAGGAAGAAATTTCATTGAAAATAGTTAAGCAGGAGAGAAGAAACCCTTTATTTATCTGAATTTCAGAAAAAATGGAATCGATACAGGAAAAATGCCACAATATTATTAAAGTTTTTCAAAATTTGAGTTAAGAAACATCTTCTTGGGAGAATCACGGATTTCCCACTACCATAATCTTAATTACAGCAACATAATTAGTTTATAAAAGTTAGTTTCAAAGTGTCAATTCACATTTGGCTAGAATTTAGTTGAGTTAGGTTTTTCTTGTTTTTGTTTTGTTTTGTTTGCATTGGATGTTTTTGTTTTTGTTTTTGTTCTTGTTTTTTGTGAGAGAGAGAGCAAGCAGGGGAGGGGAAGAGGGAGAAGGAGGGAGAGAATCTTAAGCAGGCTCCATGCTTAGAGCAGACCCCAATTCGGGGCTTCATCTCAGGACCCTGAGATCATGACCTGAACAGAAATCAGGAGTTGGATGCTTAACCAACTGAGCCACCCAGGCGTCCCTAGAATTTACTTAAATGTTTATGAAGAATTAATAGAGAAAGCAAGGATATCTTATAAATTTAACTCGCTGACTTTAAATGCAAGTGAGATTGTTAATCAGTTAAAAAACAGAATGTTAATCAGCTAAAAGATAAAAACAAGAGTTCTGAGACAATTAATCTCAAATAGTGAGGACCATTATAAAATACATACTTGTTTTCTATTTTACATATTTATATATTATAATATGTTACATATGGCATAATATCATGTCAATTTGTTTTGAAAATGTCCAAGCCCTCCCCAAAACCAGGGGAACTTTGTTCCTCATACACACAGAATAGTGCCCACTGGTCACTCTGTTTAAGTCTGTTGTGTCTGAAGGTACATCTCCAGGAGCACGAAAAAAATGGAGGCCAGGGTGACCCCTTATTTAGTAGCAGCAGCTGTTTCTATGGAAGCCTACCACAGAGGACCAACATACTCTTCCATCCTTCCATTCAGCGTCTCTTCTCTTGTTCTGTATAAAAGACCACCAGGTACAGCCCAATTACCACAGGTAATGATACCAACAATAAAATTCATGTATAGGAAACACTTAAGTCATGGATTCTCCTCAAGGAAGGGGAAGAGAAAACAGAAAAAGGGAGAAAAGAAGGAAGGGATGGTGGAGTGATGGGAACAATGAAAGGCATTTCTGTCATAAACTCTGTTTTCATCAAGGGATGATACTAAGAATCATACTTTCCACAGATAATGTGTATGACCATGCTTCATTTCTGTGATTTTGTCTATGATTAAAGGCTCCCAGCATCCTTAGTTGAAAATCCAGCTTTGCCACTTTGTACAAATTTGTGTCAATTCCTCAGTTACCTAGTTGGTAGACTGGAAATGATAACAGTAATTACCTCACAAAGATATCATAAGGTTTAAAGTATGCTTATAATGTTCCCAACACCTGGGAAGTGCTTACTAATTGGTAGATCATTATCATTATTGTTATTTTCAAGATGGTTAAATATTTAGTTCTTTTCTGGATAAAAAAGATGTTATTAAACATTAACTTAGATATTCAACACAGCTTCCAACATTCAAGATTACCACTGAAACACACACACACACACACACAACGAATACCAGACTAAACTCCTTCCATTCTTTTGCTATAGATTTATGATTGTGTGGATGCCTGCATGAGGGGAGACAGTGTTTAATCTTCATTATCTCATTTTATTATTTAAAATAGCATTCATTCAGTGCTCCTGGGTGGTTCAGTTGGTTAAGCAACTGTCTTTGGCTCAGGTCATGATCCCAGGGTCCTGGGTTTGAGCCCCGTGTCAGGCTCCTTACTCAGCAGGGAGCCTGCGTCTCCCTCTCCCTTTGCCAGCTACTCCACCAGCTTGTGCTCCCACTCTCTAATAACTAATAAAAAAAATTTTTTTATCTAAAAAAATAAACAAAACAGCATTCATTCAATTTAAGAGGCACTGTGATAGAGTGCCTTAAAATTACCCAGATAAATTGAATCAGAATTTCTGGGGCTGAGGCACGTTGGCAGCTCTATTGGTTCAGCATCCAACTCTTGATTTTGGCTCACATCATGATCTCGGTGTCCTGGGATCAAGCCGCATGCCAGGTTCCACACTCATCCGGGAGCCTCCTTGAGATTCTCTCTCTCTCCCTTTCCCTCTGCCCCTCCCCACCTCAAAAACAAATAAAATAAATCTAAAAAAAAAAAAGAATTTCTGAGGATGAATCCTGGATACCAGTAGATTTTCCAACAGTTGCTCCTAGAGGTTCTAAAAGGCAGCTAGGGTAAGAAGTGGTATAGAGGAAAACAGTGAACCCTTAGAAAGGACTTCTAAGTTTGTAGCTCATTTCTTTTCTTCACTGGCAATATGGCTGCAAAGAAGGCATCTAACCTCTCTGAGCCGGTTTCCACTTCCATAAAACGGGAATGAAGAGTTACACCTAACTTCTCAGAGCTGTGGATTGCAGAGGAGAGCAGAAGGACCCAAGCTTTGCTCTGCAGCTTGTTCTTGGGAGCCAGTTTTGAGTGCCGTGTGAGGGAGCCAACTACTTTTAAACTCATAAATGAAGCACGATTGTTTCCTACTCGGGTTACTTATCCATCCACCCACCCAAGGACTCAGTGCTGGGAATCTGGACAGTGAAAGATGTCCCAGTTAGCTCACACTCCCCTCACTTATACAAATAAAGCTTACTACCCACTTCCTTTCCTTAGTATATGTGCAGTGATGTGGTTAAGATGAATGAGCACAGACTTATCCTAAAAGAAATGTAAAACATAACACTTCACATTCTCTTAAATATTTAAGGAGCCTATGTTTTGTCCACCTTCCCCCAAACCCTAAATTAACCGAATTCAAGGGCTATGTTTTTAATTAGTTTTGATCCGGCCCTTCTCCTGACTGCATTATTAAACCTATGAATCATGGTTGAAGGATTGGTCTGACATTATGAAATATAGAAAACAGGAATTTAACTGACATACATTACCATGAATTTGTTCTGGTCTCTTTTTCACTAATCTAGGTGTACTAACTGAATCATGCATTGGAAACATACATCTCTGTCAATTATCTTAATAAATAGCACTGAGACCCACGTGAGAAAGTCAGTTATGCGTTTTGTTCAGCTGAATTGGTGGCTCGAAACAAACACAGAAGTTTTAAAGTCATAATGCATCTGATTGAGAACTGGCTCCCTATGTCGTTATCACTTAGTCTTATTTCTTTCACTAAATACGATGTTGCGATCTTTACTGAGATTTTCATGGGCTTGAGTGTTCAATATAGAAATGATAAATCTGTATTCTTATGGCATAAAGCTAATCTTCACCTCTAGCATCACTCATCATCTTCTCTTAGGAGATACTCCTTATGAGTTCCTTTGGTAAAGCAAACCCCAGTTAGAAGATTCTGGGATTTGTGGCTGCTAAGAGAAACGAAACACCTCTGTGTGTTAGTCATATTGCCAAGGCTAACTTATTTCTGAAAAGTAGATGGTCATCAGGAGAGAACTGGTTACATATTTTGATGATCATTTCACAATACACGCAGATGTTGAATCACTATATACACCTGAAACTAACATAATGCTGTATGTCAGTTAGAACTCAACGAGAAAAGGAAATGGTTAAATACGTCAGTGTCTACCCGTACAAGGGAATTCCATGGAGAAAGATGGAAACCTATTCAAAATAACATGAGAAGTCGAATGTATGTTTTTCAACTGTGGAAGTTGTAGAACTCTGTATATAGTATGAATCTACTTGGGCTATTTGAAGATTTTCTGCACTTACACATGCATAGACAATTTCTGGAAAGATATAATGAATTATTGATGATGGTTATTTGTGGGGTGGAAGGATGGGCCACTTTACTTCTCACTTTATATTTTCCTGTGTTGTTGAAATTGTTTGTCATAAGCACACATTGCTTTTATAATTTGTTTAATAAAAAATTTAAAAAGACTTAGGATTCTACTATGTAACTCGTCTCAATCATCTGCATATAACAATTGTCTTCATGTTCTGTAGGTTTTACTCAGATGCTCCACTCCTTGCCTGAACTAACTATTTAACTTCTATTTGATGGATTATGGTAGAAAGAAAGAAAACAATCCCAGTTAATATGTCTCAGCATTTGTAGAAAGTAGCTACAAAATGGAAATACACTGCAAAACAAAGTGCCCTTGTTTTTAGAAAGTACCAAATGTACCTTGTATGTGTACATTATCATGTAATGGTAATCCATTACCATAATAATCATCCAGTATAGTGCTCAACTATGTACTCAGCAGTAATCCTGATTTCTAGAACTTGCAAAGTATTTTCCCATTCTCTTGAACAACTTAGTCGAAATGAAGAGTATTTTAAATCATTTTTATGATTATATTTTATTTTTATTTTATTTATTTTATATTTTATTTTAAATTTTAAACTGACCATAATTTTTTCATATATTAAAATTGAAAACAGTTTTTATATTATTAGAAGCTAAACAAGCACGTATTTCCAAAATCTCTACAGTGTGTGTGTGTGTTTTCACTAATTTGACTGCCTCATTTTCATTTTTATTCCCAATTCTTTAGTCCCTGGAAATCTACATATAGGTTTGTTTACAAGTGGAAAAAGTTTTCAAAACAGAGAAACTTTAGTCCCTGAATCAGGTATTAACATTTTGCCAAGAAACACAGTATAACTGTCTTGGATTTGAGCAATGATGTTCATCTTTTCTCCCAGAAACCTTTTGAATAGTATTTCCAGTGTGTTTATATTAGCAACATCAGTAAGACACTGAAATACATCTCAGAATGTGTAAAAATTAACTCTGTTAACGAGAGCTTTGAAACAGAAAAAATGAATACAGCCAAAGATGTACTTTTCAGACCCTTGAACACCATCTGCAGATATGAGCAGTGAGAAATTTTCAAATTTGGGGTTCTTATAACACAGCCAAATTTCAACAAAATCTCCTCTTTTCCCAAATTCTGACCTGGGGCGTTTCATCCTACAATCACGTCTGCCTCCCATTCAACCAGCATCTTGTCAAATCTGGCTGCAAGATTAAGTTTCCCGATTCAGAATTCAATATTGTAACCCTAAGGATATAAGATCCAAGCTGGAACATTCTGTTTTTTAAAAAAAAAATGGATAAAATTGTTTCAGCCCAGAGACCACAGTTTGCTCTGACCATAATGATGAATCATCAGGGCTGACACTAAGTGAAATGAGCTTGATGTTCCTGGCATTATTCGCGCACGTTAAGCAGGGTTTTACATTTGTCCCGACCCTCAACCTTTTCTCCAAAAGGCTGAGAGAGCCTTGTTTGCTAGTATTATTTAAGGCTTACGAAATGAACTGGTCTATCCATAGCAGGTTTGGCCAGCCAGAGCCTAGCACTGTGTACCCAGACCCAACCGCGCCCACGCCGACATCCAATTTTGAAAGAATACAACTGACAATCTAAGAAATATCTACTTCCCTCCACCCCACACACCTTCCATTCTAATTAGAGTTTCTGATATCCATGCTTCTCTGTTGGCGATTTGCCTCTCACTCTCAACAATAAAGTATTACATTTTAAAAAGGTGAGAAAATACCGTTTAACAAGTACTTAATCTTTTTAAAATAAGTCTGTTTCTGTAAGGTGTTAGGTGCTAGACATAGATATTTTCTCCTTCAAATACTTTCTCATTAGTCCTGAAAAATCAAAGTTGTCCAATCTGCAGAGTCAACATCCTATTAGCCACACAAAACACCTATTTGCATAAGGCTGCTCTGCCCCTGCGGCCCAAGCACCTGTTCAACTCTAATAGAAAGCTCCAGAGATCAAGTGTTCCTTAATTTCAAAATTCCTGTTTCATGGCACTAGTACTGTAAAGCTTCCTCCCCCCCCCCCCCCGCCCCCGCTTCAGCTTTGTTTTAAAATTGTATTTGTCTTGTCCTAAAGTAATTGTCTCGCTGCTTATTTCTGTGATCGGAAATCACTAGGTGAGATGAAATCAGCTTACAAAATAACTTCACACAAATACTAACTATGGAGTATTTGTGAGTTTCCTGCTCCGTGTCTGCTTTGTTTTGCTTCGGGTCTCGTCTCACCTCATTCTCTTACGCCCTTTGCTGCCTAGGCAGCCCACAAGGATTCACTTTTCACTTATTACTCATCAAACTGACTCTGGATTACAGTGGGGAAAGAGAGGAAAAGCTGAGGGCAGAAATGACAGTGAAGGAAGAGAGCAATGCGATTGAGTTACTATTTCCTTTTCCTTCACTGAAGGTGTGGATACATTTATTTGCATCTCCGACCTTAGGAGGTGGGAGCTGGAAATTGCATGGGCGTCTTTCCCCACTGAAATAATCCAGCCCCTGGTTGGGTTTGGGCGTGGGAGGACACTGAAGTAGGTGAAATTTAAAATATTCTGTGGATCTTCATTTTTTTTTTCTTCTTGTGCTTCTGGTTAGCTGGTTAGAAAAAATGTGACTGAAGGGAACCAGGTTACAGTTCACCTGGAATCAGTACCAAGTAACAACAGCTAATCTCAGTTTTTTTTTTTAAGATTTTATTTATTTATTTGACAGACAGAGATCACAAGCAGGCAGAGAGGCAGACAGAGAGAGGAGGAAGCAGGCTCCCTGCCAAGCAGAGAGCCCAATGTGGGGCTTGATCCCAGAATCCTGGGATCATGACCTGAGCTGAAGGCAGAGACTTTAACCCACTGAGCCACCCAGGCGCCCCTAATCTCAGTTTTTTAAAGAGTCTTTCCTATCACAGGGGTTTAAAGCTAGTGATAAAAACAAAAAGCTATTTTCTGAAACCAACCAACTTGAAAAATACTTGTTTTAAACCCTGGAGATTTGCCTTTGGTATAAATAATCAGAAATGTTTTCAATTATTTTGCTCTTCTTTGCGTGCAGTGGTTTTATATTTAGAAGTGGTGGGCCTGAAATAATAGTATGGTCATTTATAGCTTTATAGGTAAAATAAAGAAAATAACACAAACATCGGGCAAATCGGGGGGAATTCATCAGATAAAAATTAGGCAGTTTTCGCCATCACTGGTTCCCATTGAAGAATCGGGAAGAGCAAGAAAATATTAGAAAAGAAAAAATGAATTTTTGTGAAATGGAATGACAGTTTCTCAGAGCTCCTTCTTCAACTTAAAGTTCAGAAGAATGTGTAAAGAGCACCACTGGCACAAATTTTGATTATAATTTTGGACCAGCTCAAGACAACATGACTCTGAACAGAGTATTGACATGTGATCCCAGAACGGGGTTTGGTAATTTACTTTCTTGGTTGGTTTCACCAACCCCAGTTCCCTCAAATAAGGAGGGAAGGGAGGGAGAAAAAAAAGGAAGTACATAAGTGAAAATGAGAAATTATAGTGAGAACAGCTACTAACTTCCTCCCAGGTAAATCTTGGCCCCAAACTAAAAATGAATTTCAACATTGTATTATTTAAATTTTCTGTTAGTGTTCAAAATGATGGTCAGTATATACCTTGTTGCCTATTTTTCTTCAGGTCTGGTATTCTGATATTTGCATTATATTTCACAACCTTACTTTTTACTCAGGTGTTAGAAAAAAGGAACAGCTTACATGATGTCACAATACAAAGGAAGGCGGAGTTTCTCACTATCTGCAGACATGTTCTTAAATTCCAATTTTGGCAAACCATAAAGATGAAAATAGAAAGATGCTTTCAACCCATGGGGAGAATACAGTTTACATGGCAAATTGACTGTCAACGGAGGGATGCCTTCTTTCACTCACCTCCCCAGCAAGTACTGAAGAACTGATACACAGGAAACATATTACATTCAAACTTTCTTTCGTTAAGTACTCATATTTCAGTGTTCCAGCAACCTTTCTCCATATTCTAGAGACATGAATCCAAAAGCTTCAAATTCTTAACCACTGAAATCTATACCCTGATAGAGTTTCATTCAGCGATCTTAGAAATAGAAAAGAAAGTGTGATTTCAAGACCAGCTCTCATGGGCTTGGTGAGTATTATTAAAGACATTATTGTACAGTACCATGACTGTATTGAGACATTATTACTTTAATGGGCAAAATTGGCTTTATAATTTAAACATGGCTCAGATGACACCCTGAACTTCAATTTTAAAATATTTTAAAGGTAATACAAATTGAGTCCATTCAAAGAACACAAAAAGCCAACTCTCCTCTAAGTCTAAGAGTATTGACTCAATTGGAAATACATAGTACTGATTCAATTCCTTACAGAAGGGACATTGGCACCATTTTGTATTCAGAAAGAATAATCCTTAATTCATTTGTGTTTTTCTAGTATACTCTTCACCGATAATACCCTGAAAACAAGTATTCTCCATTAAATCCAAACAACAATTTCGGAGCCCTCAAGTATATAAAAGTATCTGTTGAAGTGATATGTTGGTTTCCCAAGGAAAGGGCGTTCACACCTCCAAAAATGAGTTTTTAGAGCACATGCAAGTTAGGCTTGGCATGGGTAAAACAGGGTTAAGTTAGCCCTCAAGTTTAATTTTTATATGAAGGGCATGAAAATCAGTCGAAATGGACTCAGGACGATAGGCAAGTGCATAGTCTACACACCCGTGGGGTCTCCTCTCCTTGGACAACTTTCATTTCATGTCAGCCTGGGTATGTACTGGTTAAACATATTGTCCTCAGAGCCATGCTAAATACTTTTGGGAACAGGAACAGTATAAATAACCGCCCCCCCACACACAATTGTTTTACTACCACAACAACGAAATATTTCTGTTTTAAAATCTTCATATGAGAAACCATGCACTGATCAGCGTACACACTTGAGCCCGGTCTCAGATGACGACTTTCCCCTTCTAACGTGCCACCTTCAAACACTTCAAGTTGTCTACATGTACTGTGTAAGTGTTTTTTTTTGGGGGGGGGGAAGACCCATTTTACTGATAAGGAAAACTGCAAAAGCTTTTGAATGCACTTCCAATCTACTAAGCCTCCTTTCTCCACTCTTCCACGGATCCCTTCGCCACATCCATTGAATGTGGATCCATGAGCACTTTTACCCAGCTGTGTCTCTCGCATTCCTAGCAAACTCTCAGATATGCTTGATAAATATCTTTATCTAATTTGCCTCATCTGTTGTTTTTATTAACAACTAATTTAATATCCTCTATTCTGTAATATCTGCAGAAGCCAGTATAAGGAAGCGTGCATCCAGCCCAGACCCTCAGGCCTGCACATCAAGATGGCAGGCTGACCAAGGGTCCTCTGGGGACAGCAGTGCCAGAAGGAGGATTGGACACGGTGACCCGTCTGCATGAGATGAGGGGGGAAAAAAAGACAACCAGGAGGTCTGTAATACTGATGAACTAATCTGTCACTCACAAGCTCAGGTCTGTGAAAAAGAAAAAATGCAGTAAACATTTAATGGCCATGAGAGGTGGAAATACGAGTCCTCATTTTTAAGTGCTATTCAAACCCTATGGCTCAGATTCTGAATAACTGTTTAGTTGGAGTCGATTTGAAAAAACATTGGAAGGCAGTAAGCCACCCTGTAGTTCAAAGGGTTAGGAAGCGTGCTACAGATAACTCTCAAAAATCCAGTTCATTTCCAAAAACTATATAAATGAACCAAGTTTCTTGATCTCGGTATCCTAGGCAGGGAGTTTGTTCTTAAGTACTAGACTGCTTAATTGCTTGCTTGGGGGAGAGAAAATCCTGGGGGAAAGACATTTATGAACAATATCTGCTCTATGGAGCCAGGACACTCTCTCGAGCTGGAGCATGGCCAGCAACGCAGAAAAGTCCACTCTTCCCCTCCAGTGGAAGCAGCTGGATATTTGATCCTAGACATGAATGAAAAACCTCAACGATCATATTTCATGGGAATCTTTCAGTATTCTGAATGGAAAATATCATTGAAAATGGGTTATCTTCTCCTCTAACCCAAGTCCACTTAGGAACAGAACTAAGAACACGGAAAAGAAAAAAAAAGGACAGAAATAATTATCATTCTAATATGTTTCTGAGGAGGAACGCAAACAAACATTTGCATGATGAAATGGGACGATTCACACCTGCTGAGGAGGTATGATACAGCTGAAAAAGAGACATTTTTTTTTTTATTATGATTGACTGAAAAGCAGTAAAGATTATTGTCACTTTTTCTTCATTGTTTGAAGTAGTCATTTGGGTAAGTATTTTTATCTGTGCTACAACAATTAAAAGGAAATCATTTCAAATACCTATGCCCTCTTCGTTTTTCATCTATAGATAGGGGCTCAATTTAGGCTTCTGACTTTTATGATATGCAGATGAGGTAGTTTGCCATTTTTCTTTCTTTTTGCATACTAGTGTTTCAGTTTCAGAAGAAGTAAGCATTGTAGTTTGTACATTTTTAACACAGACAATTTGTATAACCTTCAGAAAAACTGCTTGTATAATTCACCAGCTTGACAAAAGTATCTGAGTTTTTTTTAAGCAAATAATTTATGAGAAATGAAATCTTTAGAAACATGCAGCTACTTTGATGCAACTATTTAGAAAGTATTTGTGACAAGTCATTACCTGTGTAATTCTTGGACGTAGTGAGTCTCTAAAAATTACAGTACATACGAAATACCCAGCTATGTAATAATAACAACGGATTTGAACTCCTGACAAATCAGAAACTTAAATCCGGCATCTGTAAAATCTGTAAAATCTATGCCAATTTCCTTTTTAAAAGTACATAGTTGAACCTTCTAAGAAGTATATACATTTGCAATTATTTCCAAAAAACAATACTGATTACAAATTAAAAATATCTCTCCTGTCTTTTTTTTTAAACCAAGTTTCTTTTCCCAACTAAGGGAAATGTACATGAAATGAAACCCTATTTATTTTGGGGGACTGAAATACAGTAATTTTGCACAAGATTATGACCATACCATGACATGCAGGTGACAAAACGTGTCTGCAACCCGAGAAAAGTTTTATTAAACAGGACAAAACTGTTATCAGGAGCTCAACCCTTATTTATCTACAAAAAGGTCATCTTTTTTTAACAGGCTATTTATTTAATCCTATATGCCAGGATTATTTTAGATAAACTTGATTCCTTACTTGCTCATCAGTGAACCCTGAACACCAAGTGGGTATTAACCACATGTAAAATCAGTCTTTACATATTTTCCCCTGCCAAATGTATGCCCAGAGACTTCACTTTATACCTGTCTGTATAACAAAAACCAACTTGCAAGTTTTTAAAAAAATATTGTTCCACCAAAGCAGATATCTACTGCTTTTAAGAGTGTGAGCCTGTGGAAACATGGTATTATGTATCTGACATTTCCCATCTAAAAATACATTATGAAGCATGCTGATATTAATAAACCATGTGCCTTCAGAACCCGAAAGTGCTTTGCTATAATTTGGTTGAAAACAGAGTCAAACGGTATATTTTCCACCATGCTATTAGCACACAGCAAACAAATTTCACAGCATCCCTTTGGCAGCTTGTCTCGATTGGAAAGTGTGCAAAGAAAAAAAAAACTTTTAGGAGTTTATCAATATTCGTAACCCCATTCAGACTGATGAGGTAACAGTTCATAAGGAAGTCTGGATAACTCAGAAAAAAATCAGATCAAAAATACATTACCAGAAGAAGAAAAGGAAGAAAGAAACCACATATATTCTCATTTTCCTCACCCCACCCCCATCACAGAAAAATCACCCTTCCTTTGCAGCTGGGCACTATCATTCCTTTCCCCTCCTCAGTTATTGGAAGGCAAATGAAAATACAAAGATCCCTTCCTCTCCTGATTGAGCTCCCAACGCAAACATTTAAGCACAAACATAAAGTACCGATTTCACAGAAAGCGCGGAATGAACAGAAAGATCAAGACTCACTGACCCATTTGGAAGACAAAGACGACAGAACAGCAAAGCTCTAAAAATCAGCTTGTGAGGCCTCAGAGAGAGATTCTTCTGGCATTTCATCACAGCAGCCCCAGACCAGTTCGCCTCCCTGGATCCAGGGAGGGGGAACTAAATAGAGCTGTTTATTAAAGCTCTGGTGCTGGATTGCATTAGGAAGCCGAGCAGACCACCTGGACCTTTCGGAGTGTGGCAGTGTTTAATTTGCTGCCTGTCCCTCTGCAGCGGCCAAGACCACTGCCACGTTTACCAGGCTCCATCCTACATTATCTGGGTTAGAAGTAAAGGCACGTGTGTTGCTATATTTCCATTTTCCATATAGACAGGGACAGGGAGAGGAGGAGAGAGAATACAGCCCAAATAAAAATATGGAACAGAACAATTTTAACTACTACCTAGGAAACATAGCACTTTATTCTCTCCTCACAGTTTCTTCCAGAGCTCACCATCTCAACAGAAAATAAATTCTGAGACATAGATTTTTTTTTTTAAACATCCAGGTCACATTATAAATTAGAGCCATCCTAAGATTCCCCCCCCCCATTGTTGTTTTAATTTTTGTTGTGAAGCTTGGCGTGGAAGTTTGAGGCTGAGGTTCCCTGGCTAGATTTACTGGGTGCCTTTTGCCTCTCGCACTTTCAGCACTACGTGGCAGGTCGCTGGAGATACAGATAGAAAGATGGTACTGTAAATATGAATTATGTGAATCATATGGTGAGACCCTTGTGGAAAAAAAGGGGAGTTGAGAAATGGCTGACTCCATACCTGACCAATTACAGCTTGCATGGTCCCCGTATCCTGCTGGGCTGAGAGATCGCAATCCATCATATGTTGTCTTTGAAAAGGAGAATGGGGGTTTCTGGCATGCATCTGTCAATCAACTTCTGCACTCACAACCATCACCAAAAGCAAGGGGAAAAAAAGTCAAGCTGCTCCACCAAATAGGATGAAACCGTCATGTGACCTCCGGCAGACACGCACACACACATTCACTACCTCCATAGAGCATAAGAATTTTCTGTAGATATGAAATGACATTGACAAATATCCAATACCAAGTAAATAAAGTGAGACAAACAGCTATTCGCCAAAGACAAAACATTGGCTGTAATCTTCCGCTAAAGGTTTAACAAACCTTTTTTTTGTAATGCTCTAGCAACCTGTGTTTAAAACCAAAACCAAAACATAATTAAGTATTTCATGTGATAATTGAGGCTTTGATTGATGCTCTACCACATACATTCTTTTCAATTATAAGTCATCACCCTACTTCTGCGAAGCTGTCCCTAATGATTTTATTTTCAGATTCTCTAAATGACCTTTGGATGAGATGCAGTAATCTTTGCAGTTTTCTATAACGTCACCTTTACAGAAAAGCTTGAAATGTTAACCGTCGCATAACAGGGATACCCTGATATTTGTTGATTGGAAATGGATATATACAATCATTTGTGTAAACTGTGATGACCACTCAAATATAAAATATTCAAAGCGTGTAAATAGTAGTCACCAAACTTTTCACTTTCTAAAAGGTTAGGAAATGATTTACTTGCAGCTCATCTAAACTGATGTAAGATGATGACAAAGATTTCAACTCTTTTTCATTTAATTTAAGCTATTTGATCCCACACACCTGAGGATAGATTGTTGATAGATTATGAGTCAGCTGTTATAAGGGTGACATGTATGTAACTTCGAGCTTTTTAACCCTTTCAGGATTGAGATCACAACCTGATTTCCTACACAACCTGATAGGCATTGCCAAGTTGCTCTTGGCAATCCAAAGCCACGAATAGTAACTATTTGTCTGGTGGCTTTGTGAAGTTGTTAACGTCGGCCTGTGTCGGCTTTTTAAACTTAAGTTCATCAGTTGGCATACTCCTGACCTGTGGGGAAAAAATTTGCAGTGAAACTTGGTGGTATTAAAATGGGGGCGCTTTTTCAAGGTTCAAAACTAACATCAAGCCCGAGAGGGAGGGCGGTTTTGAGGAACGTTTAATACAGACTATAGATCACATGTATACTCTAGTATCGTATTATGTCATTGCTCAGAAATTAATTAAAAGGAATTTCAAGTAAGAAGAAACATTTTTTTGCAGCATTTCTAAAGACAGCTTTAGGAGGAAAGAACGTGAGGTTGAAGTCTCCTAGACTCTCATTAGGAGTTGCCCCACAATATCAACAGAGTCACACACACACACACACACACACACCCCTAAGTCGCATCACCAGACAGAACGAAACCGTGCACCAACTGGGCAGCCTCCTGGGAACTGACGACTGGAAAGGTCCTCCTAACACGATTAAAATGCGCAGCTCGCGCGGAAACCCGTCCTTCCGCGCCCCTGGACGCACAGACCTCCCCAGGGGCTTCTGGGGCCGCCCCGGGCCGGGGAGGGGCGGCAGGGGCAGCCGAGCGGGAACAGCGGGGACCCGGGCTGCCGTGGGCAGCGGCGAGGGCCGGGCCAAACTTGCCCGAAGCCTGCGGGCTCGCGGGGGTTGGGGGGACGGTGGGGGCACCGGGGGAGTCGCGACCAGAGCGGCCTTTCGGGACCCCGCGCGGCGCACCTCGGAGAGACGCCGAGAGCGGCGGGACCGGGGAAAGTTGAGAGGAGGGGCGCGCCGAGCGGCCTGCACCGCGCTCCGGATCCCCCGCGCCCCCGCGGCGCCGCCCTGCCAGAGCCCCGCACCCGCCGCCGCGCCCACCCGGGAGCCCAGCTTGAAGCTGCGCCGCGGCCCCGCAGCCTCCGAGCGCTGGGTGTCCGCTGCACGCTCCACCTCCCGCCGAGACCTTCGCTGCCTGGGCGCTCCCCGGGGAGGGGTGTGCGGGGTGCAGGTTGCAGGATGAGGCCAAGACCCCCGGGAAGCGCCACCCTCCAAATGAGGGTGGTCCCGGTCGGCAAAGGGACAACTGCTTGCCCGCGCTCGGGGTCTTCACGTGACCATCTGGCCTGTATTAATGACAGTCAGTACTAGTCCACAGGGCTGGAGCCCCCTGCCAAGCACGGTGTCAGACACTTGACATGGCATTAGCTTACTGAATCCGCCTGACAACTCAGTAAGGCTGGTGCAATTATTCCCATTTTAGAGAGGAGACACAAAAAGATAACTGCTGGAGATAGCAGGACCGTGATTTGAACTTGCTCTGAATCTGAAGCTGGAGTTTTTCATAAGAAACTTGGGAATCTGGTAACATTCAGAGTAATGGTTACCATATATAAAGTACAGACTCAGTCAACAATTATTTATTGAAACTGTACTACGTGCTGGGTACTGTATTAAGCACTGGAGGTACAACAATACGGACAGTTCCTCAGGGGTCTTATATTGGAGTAGTTTGGCCAGATATTTGTGGAATAATCACAGAAATGTAAAATGTTAAACTATTCTTAAAACTATGGAGGAAAAGAAAAGAGTAACAGGAGAACCTGTATCAAAGGAACTGATCCAGTGCCTGGTGTCTATGTGAGCAAAGGGAAATTAGCAAAGCAAAGGGAAATTGGCAAAACCTCCCTGAGCAATTGACTTGAATGAAACTAGAATTGGAAGATGGTAGGAGAGAAAGGGAAAGGGGTTATAGGGATAAACATTCTCCACAAAAGACATGTACAAAGGGTAGGGAGGTACATGGCTGATTGGAGAACCTCAAGGAAAGCACAGACCACAAGTCAAGGCGGGAGGCAAAGGCCAGAGCACACCCAGTCTCTTAGACCGTATCCAAGATTCTTTATCTGAAGTACTGGGAAGCCTCAGAATAAGCATGTAGTCTCACACCTAAAAAAAAAAAAAAAAAAAAAAAAAAAAAAAAAAAAAATTCAAAGAATTTATTTATTTATTTATTTATTTGAGAGAGAGAGCATGAGCAGGGGGAGGGGCAGAGGAAGAAGCAGACTCCCTGCTAAGCAGGGAGCTGGTGGTGGGGTTTTGGGGCCTCCATCCCCGGACCCTGGGATTATGATCTGATTCAAAGGCAAACGCGTAACCTGCTAAGCGACTCAGGAGCCCCCCACACTTAAATTTGAAAGATGTCTCTGGTTATACAGTGAAAAGCCAGGAGTGTATGTTGAGGGGGTAGGTAATAAAAGTGGATTTGGTGAGCTCCTTTAGCGATGGGGTGGTGGTGCTGGTGTTGCAGGGGATGGTTTCACAATAAGACGTATCATTCACAGAACCCGGTGGCTGATTGACAGTGGCACTTGAAAGAGAGACAGGTCTCTTTCTGGTTTGTACAAGCATATAGCTAGTGATGCCACTCACCGAGCTAGGGGAGCAGGCGGAAGGCAGGGTTGAGGAAGGGCAGTAGGAATGATCATTTTGGTTGGAAACTTATTTTCACTACAATCCTCAGGGTAAGAATGATGAGCCCCCCCCCCTTTTTCGGGTGAAAAATCTAGAGTCTGAGAGATAAAACAACTTGCCCATGACCAGAGAGGAGCAGGAAAGTTTCCTCTGAGGGAAGATCAAGGTTCTTGACCCTTGCATAAGACTGCTTTGAAATGAGTTGGTGGTTCTGGGGTTTTCCAGTTGATTAAAATCTTCCTACCAGGAAACCAAAGTAAAATTGATGGCCAGAGCCATTCTCCGAAGAACCAGTCCTCATAATGAAGAGTCTTCAGACAGCATGAATTAAGGCATCTCCTTTTGCCAAAGGAGAAAGTTTGGTTGGGACCCTAAGCCCCTGCCCAAATAAAATTGAGGGACTGATTTCTAGGTCTAGCATGGCAATGGCAAGAAGGATGTACAGATAAAAACACAAAGGTAGTTTTGAATTATCCAACTAACAACTTATAAAGTTATTGTGAATAAGATCTCCTAATATGCTTGCTGGATAATATAGAGACTTAAATAAGACCCACTTCCTGACATAATTCATAATCTAGTGGGAAACACAGATACACATATAAATGACTTAAATTCAGCATATATTGCTTTTAAAAAATAAACTGATGCATAAAAGATTTATCTGAGAGGATTGTTCAATTTTTTTTCTGGTGAAAGATGCTTATTATTTATAGGTACCATGATATACAGGCTTGGGTTTGGATCCTCTCTAACCCTTACCTCTGACTAGGCGTGGCCTCAGGAAACTGGCAACTTCCCTGGGTCCTGAGTTTCTCATCTTCTAACTCCTCAATGCTGCTGTCAGAATTTGGGGAGATATATTTCCTAAGAGCTATTGAGTTATACTTTTTAAATTAACTGGGAAATGTTAATCATTTTCCCATATGGGAAGACTCCGGAGGGGCAGGAAAGATGAATTTGGCTAGGGAATGGAGGAAGATGGGTGGAAGGATTTTGACTGTGATATAAACAGAGGGAATCTTCTATTTAGGGCAAAGGGAATAGCATCACAAAAGCTCCTGTTCCTCCATCAGTGTGGGTGGCCGCCATTTTAAGGTTAGAACAATAAAAAGACAAAGAAGAAGGGTGAACTAATTTTTACTCCTACTTCCATACTAGAATTTAGCAAGGAAAATTGATTAAGTGAAATTATTCACCCTTCCCATCAGCAAATATGGTGCTTTCTCTCCTTGCCTCCCAGCTTAGACAGACCTGCCCTTTCTCAGCAGCGGTGACCTTGAATATAAGAAGCAAGAGGTAACCAGAAATCAGACCAAGTCCCCAGCTTCTCAGGATAGGACACCCTTCATTTCTTAATCATCAAACCACAAAGGATACTGAGAGACCAATACTACACAGGGGACCAGGAGACAGTTGGAGTTGTTGGTCATGTCTGTCATTCAAGAAATCCTGGCAACGTTTAAGGTGAAAAGAAATAATGTAGCTGAGAACTGCTAGGACAGAAGAACCAAAAGAAGCAAAGGTTCAAGAAGTCACCAAGAGGAATCGACTCTGATTGGACTCGGTACATTTCCACTCATGCTATCACAACAGGTGGGGTTACTTCAGTCCTATATTCCTCTTCTTTTTCTCCGTGAAAATCTGTTCTTTCTCATGCGTATTGTTCAGTCCTTGGTTCCAGTTGTATTTTCTCATTTCTACACTACATTTCCATTCTTCAGCTTGCTGGTCTCTCCAAGATGAACCTCACCCTTCCTCCAGCTCGTTCGTTTATATATTCCCCAGATCTTCCACCCCCCTCCATTCTTCTTAAGTGTCCTCATGACTTTGGCCTTCTTCCTAAAATACGAATCATGGCAAAGCATCCTCTAGAGTATGCCCACCATGCCGTGGTCACATGACTTCAAGGCTGATGTAGGAACCAGGTAATAGGTGGATGGGAGACAGTCCTGGGGGCAAAGAACATAGTCAAGTCTTCTTGGTGGCTCCATTCCTCACAGTCTTCAGTTTGCCACCATCGGACACATCTCCTGCCCTCTTTCTTCATGGTCTGTTTTTTCCTGGGGTTTCACTGGGTGCCATCAGTTTCTGGAATGATCTGTTGCTTTCTCTCTTTGTACCCCCCTCAATACCACATGTTTGGCTATACTTTCAAGTTTTGTAGACCATTTTTCTGAGACGGTCTTTTTTTTTTTTTTTCATTTTATTTATTTTTTCAGTGTAACAGTATTCATTCTTTTTGCACAACACCCAGTGCTCCATGCAAAACGTGCCCTCCCCATTACCCACCACCTGTTCCCCCAACCTCCCACCCCTGACCCTTCAAAACCCTCAGGTTGCCCCAACCTCCCACCCCTGACCCTTCAAAACCCTCAGGTTGTTTTTCAGAGTCCATAGTCTCTTCTGGTTCGCCTCCCCTCCCCAATGTCCATAGCCCACTCCCCCTCTCCCAATCCCACATCCCCCCAGCAACCCCCAGTTTGTTTTGTGAGATTAAGAGTCATTTATGGTTTGTCTCCCTCCCAATCCCATCTTGTTTCATTTACTCTTCTCCTATCCCCCTACCCCCCCATGTTGCTTCTCCATGTCCTCATATCAGGGAGATCATATGATAGTTGTCTTTCTCCGATTGACTTATTTCACTAAGCATGATACGCTCTAGTTCCATCCACGTCGTCGCAAATGGCATGATTTCATTTCTTTTGATGGCTGCATAGTATTCCCTTGTGTATATATACCACATCTTCTTTATCCATTCATCTGTTGATGGACATCTAGGTTCTTTCCATAGTCTGGCTATTGTAGACATTGCTGCTATAAACATTCGGGTACACGTGCCCCTTCGGATCACTATGTTTGTATCTTTAGGGTAAATACCCAGTAGTGCAATTGCTGGGTCATAGGGTAGTTCTATTTTCAACATTTTGAGGAACCTCCATGCTGTTTTCCAGAGTGGTTGCACCAGCTTGCATTCCCACCAACAGTGGAGGAGGGTTCCCCTTTCTCCACATCCTCTCCAGCATCTGTCATTTCCTGACTTGTTCATTTTAGCCATTCTGACTGGTGTGAGGTGATATCTCATTGTGGTTTTGATTTGTATTTCCCTGATGCCGAGTGACGTGGAGCACTTTTTCATGGGTCTGTTGGCCATCTGGATGTCTTCTTTGCAGAAATGTCTGTTCATGTCCTCTGCCCATTTCTTGATTGGATTGTTTGTTCTTTGGGTGTTGAGTTTGCTAAGTTCCTTATAGATTTTGGATACTAGCCCTTTATCTGATATGTCGTTTGCAAATATCTTCTCCCATTCTGTCAGTTGTCTTTTGGTTTTGTTAACTGTTTCCTTTGCTGTGCAAAAGCTTTTGATCTTGATGAAATCCCAATAGTTCATTTTTGCCCTTGTTTCCCTTGCCTTTGCCGTTGTTCCTAGGAAGATATTGCTACGGCTGAGGTCGAAGTGGTTGCTGCCTGCATTCTCCTCAAGGATTTGGATGGATTCCTTTCTCACATTGAGGTCCTTCATCCATTTGGAGTCTATTTTCGTGTGTGGTGTAAGGAAGTGGTCCAATTTCATTTTTCTGCATGTGGCTGTCCAATTTTCCCAGCACCATTTATTGAAGAGGCTGTCTTTTTTCCATTGGACATTCTTTCCTGCTTTGTCGAAGATTAGTTGACCATAGAGTTGAGGGTCGATTTCTGGGCTCTCTATTCTGTTCCACTGATCTATGTGTCTGTTTTTGTGCCAGTACCATGCTGTCTTGATGATGACAGCTTTGTAATAGAGCTTAAAGTCCGGAATTGTGATGCCACCAACTTTGGCTTTGTTCTTCAATATTCCTTTGGCTATTCGAGGTCTTTTCTGGTTCCATATAAATTTTAGGATTATTTGTTCCATTTCTTTTAAAAAAATGGATGGTATTTTGATAGGGATTGCATTAAATGTGTAGATTGCTTTAGGTAGCATAGACATTTTCACAATATTTATTCTTCCAATCCAGGAGCATGGAACATTTTTCCATTTTTTTGTGTCTTCCTCAATTTCTTTCATGAGTACTTTATAATTTTCTGTGTATAGATTCTTAGTCTCTTTGGTTAGGTTTATTCCTAGGTATCTTATAGTTTTGGGTACAATTGTAAATGGGATTGACTCCTTAATTTCTCTTTCTTCTGTCTTGTTGTTGGTGTACAGAAATGCAACTGATTTCTGTGCATTGATTTTATATCCTGACACTTTACTGAATTCCTATACAAGTTCTAGCAGTTTTGGAGTGGAGTCTTTTGGGTTTTCCACATATAGTATCATATCATCTGCGAAGAGTGATAGTTTGACTTCTTCTTTACCAATTTGGATGCCTTTAATTTCTTTTTGTTGTCTGATTGCTGAGGCTAGGACTTCTAGTACTATGTTGAATAGCAGTGGTGATAATGGACATCCCTGCTGTGTTCCTGACCTTAACGGAAAAGCTTTCAGTTTTTCTCCATTGAGAATGATATTTGCGGTGGGTTTTTCATAGATGGCTTTGATAATATTGAGGTATGTGCCCTCTATCCCCACACTTTGAAGAGTTTTGATCAGGAAGGGATGCTGTACTTTGTCAAATGCTTTTTCAGCATCTATTGAGAGTATCATATGGTTCTTGTTCTTTCTTTTATTAATGTGTTCTATCACATTGATTGATTTGCGGATGTTGAACCAACCCTGCAGCCCTGGAATAAATCCCACTTGATCGTGGTGAATAATCCTTTTAATGTACTGTTGAATCCTATTGGCTAGTATTTTGGCGAGAATTTTTGCATCTGTGTTCATCAAGGATATTGGTCTGTAGTTCTCTTTTTTGGTGGGATCCTTGTCTGGTTTTGGGATCAAGGTGATGCTGGCCTCATAGAATGAGTTTGGAAGTTTTCCTTCCGTTTCTATTTTTTGGAACAGTTTCAAGAGAATAGGAATTAGTTCTTCTTTAAATGTTTGGTAGAATTCCCCTGGGAAGCCGTCTGGCCCTGGGCTTTTGTTTGTTTGGAGATTTTTGATGACTGTTTCAATCTCCTTACTGGTTATGGGCCTGTTCAGGTTTTCTATTTCTTCCTGGTTCAGTTGTGGTAGTTTATATGTCTCTAGGAATGCATCCATTTCTTCCAGATTGGCCAATTTGTTGGCGTAGAGTTGCTCATAGTATGTTCTTATAATTGTCTGTATTTCTTTGGTGTTAGTTGTGATCTCTCCTCTTTCATTCATGATTTTATTGATTTGGGTCCTTTCTCTTTTCTTTTTGATGAGTCTGGCCAGGGGTTTATCAATCTTATTGATTCTTTCAAAGAACCAGCTCCTAGTTTCATTGATTTTTTCTATTGTTTTTTTGGTTTCTATTTCATTGATTTCTGCTCTGATCTTTATGATTTCTCTTCTCCTGCTGGGTTTAGGGTTTCTTTCTTGTTCTTTCTCCAGCTCCTTTACGTGTAGGGTTAGGTTGTGTACTTGGGACCTTTCTTGTTTCTTGAGAAAGGCTTGTACTGCTATATATTTTCCTCTCAGGACTGCCTTTGCTGTGTCCCACAGATTTTGAACTGTTGTGTTTTCATTATCATTTGTTTCCATGAATTTTTTCAATTCTTCTTTAATTTCCTGGTTAACCCATTCATTCTTTAGAAGGATGCTGTTTAGTCTCCATGTATTTGGGTTCTTTCCAGCTTTCCTCTTGTGATTGAGTTCTAGCTTCAGAGCATTGTGGTCTGAAAATATGCAGGGAATAATCCTAATCTTTTGATACCGGTTGAGACCTGATTTGTGACCCAGGATGTGATCTATTCTGGAGAAGGTTCCATGTGCACTAGAGAAGAATGTGTATTCTGTTGCTTTGGGATGAAATGTTCTGAATATATCTGTGATGTCCATCTGGTCCAGTGTGTCATTTAAAGCCTTTATTTCCTTGTTGATCTTTGGCTTGGATGATCTGTCCATTTCAGTGAGGGGAGTGTTCAAGTCCCCTACTATTATTGTATTATTATTGATGTGTTTCTTTGATTTTGTTATTAATTGGTTGATATAGTTGGCTGCTCCCACGTTAGGGGCATAGATATTTAAAATGGTTAGATCTTCTTGTTGGACAGACCCTTTGAGTAGGATATAGTGTCCTTCCTCATCTCTTATTATAGTCTTTGGCTTAAAATCTAATTGATCTGATATAAGGATTGCCACCCCAGCTTTCTTCTGATGCCCATTAGCATGGTAAATTGTTTTCCACCCCCTCACTTTAAATCTGGAGGTGTCTTCGCGTCTAAAATGAGTTTCTTGTAGGCAACATACTGATGGGTTTTGTTTTTTTATCCATTCTGATACCCTGTGTCTTTTGATTGGGGCATTTAGCCCATTAACATTCAGGGTAACTATTGAGAGATATGAATTTAGTGCCATTAGTAGCCTGTAAGGTGACTGTTACTGTATATTGTCTCTGTACCTTTCTGATCTACTACTTTTAGGCTCTCTCTTTGCTTAGAGGACCCCTTTCAATATTTCCTGTAGAGCTGGTTTGGTGTTTGCAAATTCTTTCAGTTTTTGTTTGTCCTGGAAGCTTTTGATCTCTCCTTCTATTTTCAATGATAGCCTAGCTGGATAGAGTATTCTTGGCTGCATGTTTTCCTCGTTGAGTGCTCTGAATATATCATGCCAGCTCTTTCTGGCCTGCCAGGTCTCTGTGGATAAGTCTGCCGCCAATCTAATATTTTTACCATTGTATGTTACAGACTTCTTTTCTCGGGCTGCTTTCAGGATTTTCTCTTTGTCACTAAGACTTGTCAATTTTACTATTAGGTGACGGGGTGTGGACCTATTCTTGTTGACTTTGAGGGGGGTTCTCTGCATCTCCTGGATTTTGATGCTTGTTCCCTTTGCCATATTAGGGAAATTCTCTCCAATGATTCTCTCCAATAGACCTTCTGCTCCCCTCTCTGTTTCTTCTTCTTCTGGAATCCCAATTATTCTAATGTTGTTTTGTCTTATGGTGTCACTTATCTCTCGAATTCTCCCCTCATGGTCCAGTAGCTGTTTGTCCCTCTTTTGCTGGGCTTCCTTATTCTCTGTCATTTGGTCTTCTATATCACTAATTCTTTCTTCTGCCTCATTGATCCTAGCAGTGAGAGCCTCCATTTTTGATTGCACCTCATTAATAGCTTTTTTGATTTCAACTTGGTTAGATTTTAGTTCTTAAATTTCTCCAGAAAGGGCTTTAATATCTCCAGAGAGGGTTTCTCTAATATCTTCCATGCCTTTTTCGAGCCCGGCTAGAATGTTCAGAATCGTCATTCTGAACTCTTGATCTGACATATTACCCATGTCTGTGTTGATTAGGTCCCTAGCCTTCGGTACTGTCTCTTGTTCTTTTGTTTGTGGTGATTTTTTCCGCCTTGTCATTTTGTCCAGATAAGAGGATATGAAGGAGCAATTAAACTACTAAAAGGGTGGCAAAGACCCCGGAAAAATGCGCTGTAACCAAATCAGAAGAGACCCCAAATTGTGGGGGGGAGAAAGGGGATAAAAACAGCTTCTGAAAGAAAAAGAAAAAAAAAAAAAGAAAGAAAAAAATTTAAAAAATAAAACAAATAAAAAATATAAAAAAGAAAGAAAAAATATATATATTTAGATGAACTAGTCAAAAAATGTTAAAAAAGAAAAGGGTAAAAGTTTAAAAAAAATTTAGCAGAAGAAGAAAAAAGAAAAAAGAAAAAAAAATTGAAAAAAGAAAAAAAAATTGAAGTAGCCGCAAGACTAAAGAATCATGGGGAGAAAGCCATGAGTTCCGTGCTTTGCTTTCTCCTCCTCTGGAATTGCTCTGCTGTCTTAGGAATTGAATCTGCTTTCTCCTTGATAGATGAACTTCGTCCTGGCTGGATATTTTGTTGATCTTCTGGGGGAGGGGCCTGTTGTAGTGACTCTCAAGTGTCTTTGCCCGAGGCGGGATTGCACCGCCCTTACCGGCGGCCGGACTAAGTAATCAGCTCGGGTTCGCTTTTGGGAGCTTCTGTTCCCTGATCGCTTTCCATAGAGTTCCGGAGGACGGGAATGAAAATGGCGGCCTCCCAGTCTCCAGCCCAGAGGAGCCGAGAGCCTGGGGCCCCACTCCTCAGTGCGCCCCCAGAGGACAGCACCCAATCCCTCCCGTATCCCCAGCCTCCAGCCGCGCTCCGAGCTCACCCAGCCCGCGACCAGTTCAAGGTAACCCCGAGCTGAGAGTTCAGTCCTCGGCTCTGTCTCTCCAGCCGGCTTCTCCGTTCTGATACCTGCGAGCTCTCCGACACTCCGACACCCCCGATCCTTCTGTGACCCTGCGGGGCCTGGGGCCACGCTGGCCCCGCATGGGCTTCACCCCGGTTTAGCCCCTGGAGCAATGTCCCTCAGTGGAACAGACTTTTAAAAGTCCTGATTTTGTGCTCTGTTCCTCCGCCGCTTGCCGGGAGCCGGCCCCTCCCCCCGCGGTCTATCTTCCCGTCGTTTTAGATTCACTTCTCCGCCAGTCCTACCTTTCAGAAAGTGGTTGATTTTCTGTTTCTAGAGTTGCTGTTCTTCTTCTCTTCACTCTCCCGTTGGATTTGTAGGTGTTTGCAATGTTTAGATAAGCTATCGAGCTGATCTCCTGCTACCTGATGTAGTCTCAGGCTGCTACTTCTCTGCCATCTTGACTCCTCCTCCCGGGACGGTCTTTTTAACCTCCATCAGTTTCCTTAAGGACTGGGAGACAGATTTTATTTCCACAGGCCCCTGAGCAGTTATAACTAATCTGTACCCTGGGACCTTTTGTTATTGTTACTTTCATATTTCTAGGGAAAGGGAGCACAGGATAAGGACCCAAAGCAAAATGATTACTTTTAAAAGAGAAGAGTGGGAGGAGGGTCACTCTGACCCACCACGACCCAGGACTGCAGATTTGGGGCGGTTTGGCAGTGCTGAGTCACATGCTATTGACCGTGAGAACCTGTTATGCAGTTTTCATCTACCACATGAATTGGGAGTGCTGCTTTTCCCCCAAGAGACGGTGACAAGGTTTTACCTTTCAAATAACTAGCTGAGAGTCCAAGAGCCTGTTGACTCCGGACCCGTGAACATACTAAAGCCTGATCACAACCCAGACTTCGTCACCTATTCTACCAGGAGACTGTATCCGGACCGCAAGCAGAAAAAGCCGGCACAAGTAGCCAATTGTCCCTTAATTTCCATTTGCCCCTTTCAAGAAGTGCTTTGGTTATGGTTGGGCATTTTTTTCTTCCAGAAATATTTCTTCTGCCTGCACATCCTCAGAAAAAGGCTTTGAAATGCTCCTGGGTTTCACTGTACTATCCGCAGTGTTGGTGCCTGAGTCCAAATGCTAACACATGACTTCTCATGAAAATTCTCCTCAGCGGTACAAACACAGCCTCTGTCTCCTACAGTACACCAGGGAGACTTTTTCCTCTTTATTTCATGGCTGTAGCTCCACATGCCTGAAAAAGCTAAATACTACTGTCTTTTTATTCCTCATCTCAATAGGTTAACAGCGCTTCGACTTAAACTCATTCCTGTCTGTTAAAGACAAGCGTTTCTAAATGAACGGGTACATGGAGCCAGGTGCGAGAACTTCACAACCCACAGCTCTAATTTCGGGGCATTAATTTCTATCATCATCTTTGCCATCAATAATCGTAACAATAATAACAGGAAGTATTGAGGTGGTTCTCAGGGTACAGTTTAATTTGAGGACTCCTGATGGCTCCTGAGACCCCTTCAGAGGGTCCTCGAGGTCAGAGCTCATTCAAAATAATGTAAAGTGAGATTTTCCTTTCCACTTTCGGTTTCTGAGGAGAGTATAACAGACTTTCCCAAAGCTTCCGACGTGTGACTTCAGAGCAGATTGAACGAAGAAGCAGGTTCCAAGTATATTCTAGGAAGTCAGACATTACCAAGATTTGCAAAAATGTAAAACATTGTCACTTTTCTAACTAATTGTTTTGTTTAGGGAAAACTATGGTTATTTTTCATTTAAAAAATTATGTTATTATGTAACTACTTTAAATGACTTCATAAATATGATTAAAATCTTCTTGGTTTCGATTTCTCACATAGTAAATATTGATAAATGTAACCCACAACACAGAAACATCTTGGGGCGCTAGAAAATTTTATAATAGTGTAAAGAAATCCTAAGACCAAAAAGTTTGAGAATTGAAGACATACTACAGTATTGACTATATGCCAACTATCCTAAGCACTTCACACACACACACACACACACACACACACACACACACGCACACACACACACATTTCATCCTCACATTGCCTGTAGAAGGCAGATTTTTCTTATCTTGATTTTACAAATGAGGACACTGATTGAAGTATTTTGACTTTTATGGAGGCAGAGATGAACCCACCCAAAACAATAATTTTATATCTGGGTAAACTGAGCTATGCAATGCCTCCTGGACGGGAGTGTTGTAAAAATCATTAGAGTCTTTAAAAGTTTCATGCCGAATTGAATGTGTGATGAGTATCAACACTTTGTTCAGTAATTCAGGAGTGTCCCTAGTGACAGCCATATGCCTCAAAGTCGAGTCCAAAGGAGCAAAACTGTCTGGTTCCTCTACCATCTCTACCACTAGCAACTTTACGGGATTGTGCCTGAGCAAGGTGTTGGGCTTTTAATACCCTTTCCAGTGAAAACATTTTGTATCTACCAAATCCCCAAGTCAAATAGACAAATCAATGTAGAACATAAAAAATACAGTGTATGCTTCTGAAACAGCTATTTGATTATAAAACTCAGTTGAAGTACTAGACCAAAAAAAAGATGACAGTCGTGAAACAGAACCTAATGTGTATAATAGCATAATCATCTACTACACCAGTCCAAATTCTAAAAGGATTATCCTTTTAGGGAGGGAATTTTATTTCTTCAGGAAAATATTTGATGAACTGCTTAGCCAGGAATGTCTAAGGGCAAGGTAGAAGAAGACAAAGTAACAAAGACAGAGCTAAATAAAATTAAATTATGGGTCAGGAAGAACAGAAAGGAAGGGCAAGGAGCCTGAGAGCATGGGAGTGGGTGAGATGCTCCCCACCATACCCCATGAGGTGAATTAGAGAGACTCCTACGAGCAAGAATAGTTAACATTCAATATTTTTTTAATATGTTTTTGCCACTGTTGTTTTTCTCTGCAACTGCGTATACTCTGATTCCCACACCCACAGCAAACTCTGCTACACACACAAACCCTTGTGTAAATGATAATTTTTTTTCAGGTGAAGGAAGAGCTTAATGCCACATCTGAGTCAGTCGCCACAAACAGACAGAAGAGCCCAAGGAAGTGAGATGTCATGAGTTCCAGCAGAGCCTGAATGAGAGACAACATGTAAACTAGTATTTGTTATGCAAGAAATGCAAAACTAGACTCTGTGGTGCTGGCTCACCACACTGGAAAGTGCAGAAGTGGGTAAGCTTCAGGTCTGGCTTGATCTAATTGTTTATAATGTCAGTAGAGCTACATCTCTCCATCAGTCTCTTGACTCTTTCAATCTGAGCATCGGTTTGGCTCAGATTGGCTTCCCTCAGGAGAGCAATGGCTGTAACTGTGCCAGCCCTTACACCACACCATTAGCCATATCATCTGGAACAGGAGAGAGGCTTTTGTTTCAGATGTCCAAACAAATGCCCAGAGATTCTCTCTGATTAGACCAGACTAGGTTATACATCCAGCCCTTGGTGGCAGAACACACTGGATGGCTTCACTTAGGATATGTGCCCCACTGTGGTGCTCTTTGGCTGGAGACAGAATCAGGAGCCTTGAACACGTGTAAATCCACAAATAGCAATCGGGAGTTATAGGAAAAGGAGAATGAATGCTGGGTGAAAAGCAGGACAATAAAAGTCTACCGTAACAACCCCTGAGAATTCACTACTCTTTCTTGAATCCCTGAGTAATGCATGATAGGGAGGTTGGCATAAATTTTATTTACATGTCAAAGGACAGACTGACTTCAGTTGGCCTGATAGGTGTATAGAGTTTAATTAATTAATTTTTTTAAAGATTCACTTCTGTATTTGAGAGAGAGAGAGTTCATACACAGCAGGAGGGACAGAAGGAGACGGAAGGAAAGAATCCGTGGTGAGTGTGGAGCTGGACCCAGGGCTCAACCTCAAGACCCTGAGATCACAACCTGAGCGGAAATCAAGAGCGGACCACTTAACCGACTGAGCCACCCAGGTGCCCTGGTTGTATAGAGTTTTGGAAGAGAACATTTCATAAATGCCTGTCCCAGTGCCCAGAATAATGGGACATTCTTACAAATTGTAATTCCCTCTTCCACTTTCTTTCTTTCCTCCTAGAGAATATAGTGCATATCACTTGGAGTTTAAGGGAGAGTGTTGATTTTATGAAACACTGTTCCTCAATGAGAAAGAACACTTGCAAGTTATAAAACAACAGGTGGTCATCTTGGCATAGAGAAGAACCGTGGTAGTTGTGTTTATTACAGCATACAGAAATTTGAGGACACAAATAGAAACAGAAACGAGAAGCACATCAATAAAACCCTGCAAAGTGCTTGTTTTGTTTCACACATCACATTAGTGAATGAATTCACATTTACAGATGCTGTTGTTGGGGACACTAAGGTGCCAGCAATGGTGGGATTTACCAGAAGGAGGGATGCTGAGAGCAAGAAAATGTCCAGTGAAGACTGGTCTGTGGCTGGGCCCGGGTGAAGAGGAGAGCTGATCTGGAAATAAGACGAGAATGTAGCTTAAAACACAGAAATCACACTTAATGGAACAGATTATTCTAAAAGCGACAAAACAAAATGATAAATCTTACTAAATACCCATTGTATTGGCAGTCTCCTTGAGCACAAATTGAGCACTTCCTAGAAGCAGCAGCACAAACCCACGTAGTCAAAAATGTAGCATTTAATCTACTTTAATCTCTATTGGTTTACCCACCAGTGGATGACCCTTTCAGTACGTTAGCCCTTCAACAGCTCATCCTCAGAGCTCTCGTCCCTACCCCATGTCAGCCAACCGCTCCGCATCATACCCAGAGTCCACCAACAAATATTTATTGTCCTTGATGTCATTCCCTCCTTAAAAAAGCTTACATTTCATGGGTCATAGTTACAACCATTTTCTTGTTGGAAGGAAAGGATTGCCAGCTGGTCCTGTGAGTGTTCCTCTAGCCTCATGGACAGAGAATTTGACTAGTGGTTGATGCCACTTGCAACTTTAATTCAAAGAATTGTTAGGAGTTCACCTCATGCAAGATTGCAGAATGAAAATCTGGTGGAGGACTAGGCACCAGACCAAGCCTTTGGGAGCTGTAAATTGAGAACTTGCCCCTGAGGGGTCTTTGTGACCAGCTAGGTAAAAGAGCTAGGGAGATCCTTAGCCCGTGGCTTCCCCGAGCTGATGTCATCTGGGGACTAGATACCTCCCAAGTGCAGAATGACTGGGAAATCATGGTGTTCATAGAGGAGTCATACACATTTTCTATGCTGTCACTCCACACGTTGTATTGCCCATCACTTATTCATTCTTAAACCCAAGTGAAGCCCATTGGGTCTCAAGTGTTTGATTGTCTAACTGAACCCGAGACCCCTGCTGCTAGTGAGAGAGAAGGCATTGCCTTGACCACAATGCCACCTCCTCTTCCCCTGTCATACTAACAGCAGAACCCAGTCCCACGTTCAATACAACACTTCCTGGACTCTATTCTTGCAGAAGAATGTAGGAGGGGTCGGACACAGAGTCATGCCCACTGGTTTCACTTCAAACACGTTTACCTCAAAGGAGCCCTTGGCGCTGCTTGCAGTCCATGACTCCATTTTCCCAGTCAAATTGCTTTTTTCACTTTCCAACTAATGATTCCACATTTCCTTCTCCCTCCTTAAGCCTGCAGCAATCTTGGGCCCCTCCGTCCTCTCCATGACAACCTTCCTTCTGCTTTCACCAAAGCTGCAGAAGCGGAGAATGTCCACCCATTGTTGCCACCGAAACTGCCAATCTGCGTGCAATTTTACTGAAGGCTCTCCCTTCCCTCTGCTGCAATGGTTGGCCTGTCCTTGCTTCTGAATAAGAACACTGCCACTTGTACATAAGATCTCATTTCCTGTCAGTTACTCTAGGATTTTGTCCTCACAGTTTTACCCTCTCTCTCCTGCATTAGTAAAACTCTTATCTCCGGCAGATCATTCCCATTAACATAAAGACACTCTAGATTATCTCTTAAAGCACCTGCCCCCAGCATCTCTTTCAGGTATCACCCCCATTTCCCTGCTTTGTTTACAGAAAAAGGGCTCAGAATGTTTCTAGCCTTATCTTCTCCCATTCCCATGAAAGTTAAGGAAAACTAGCATACTTATACTTCTATTGTATTAAAACTATCCTTTTAAAACTTGATATAGAAAAGCTAATGAAAACTACCGTCCAGAAGCTACTAGAACTGATAAGTGAGGTCAGAAAGGTTGCCAAATTCAAGAGCAATATACAGTAATCAACTGCAATTCTAGATACTAGCAAGAAGCCATCAGAAATTGAAATTAAGAAACAACAGCGTTCAAATGGGAAATTCTATAGGGATAAATCTGGCAGAGAATGTGAAAGACCTATATCCTAGAAACTACCCAACATTGCTTGAGAGAAAGTAAACACCTAAATAAATGAGAGATTTATTATGCTCTATAAGTTGGAAGACTCAATATTGTTAAGATATCAGTTCTTCTAAAATTGATCTATGAAGTCAATGTAGTAACCATCAAAAGCAGAGCAGACTTTCTTGTAGCAACTGGAAAACTGATTCTAAAATTCATATGAATGCCAGAGTATCTGGAAGAACCAAAACAACTTTGAACAAGAAGAAAAAGTTGGAGGACCAACATTAGCTGATATGAAGACTTATTATCAAAACAGTACACTGTAGTACCAGCATCAAGACAGGCAAAGAGGTGAATGGAACAGATTAGAGAGCCCAGAAGTAGACTCATGTATATATGGACAACTGATTTTTTCTAAAAATGCAAAAGCAATTCATAGGATAATCTCAACACATGATGCTGGAACAACTGGATAACTCCATGTATAAAATAAGTGAATTTTGACTCATACCTTATGCACTATAAAACAATGGGACTCAAAGTGGATCAGAGACCTACTGTTAAACCTGAAACTATAAGATGCTTAAGAGAAATAGAAGAAAAACCTCCACGATCATGATTTCTTAACATGAAACCAAAAACAGTTCAAAAAAAGATCAATACGATAAACTGGACTTCATCAAAATTAAGAACACTACTTTTCTCAAAAGCCTCTGTAAAGAGAATAAAAAGACAAACCACAGAATGGTAGAAAATACCAGCAAGTTATATATCTGATAAAGCACTTTGCATCCAGAATAGATGAATCACTTTCAAAGCTCAATAAAACTCAATAATAAAAAGGGCAAAAGATTTGAACAGACACTCCACCAAACAATATCTACAGATGGCCAATAAAGTGTCGTGAAAAGATGTTCATGATTCACTAGGGAAATACAAACTGAAATCACAATGAGATACTACTATACTCCTAACTGGAATGGCTCGAGCCACCCCAAATAAGGGCAAAGATGTGGAGGAACTAGAACTCCCTTATGCTGCTGGTGGGAATATAAAATGGAACAACCATTTTATAAAAGTTTGGATTGCTTAAAAAGTTAAAAACAGATCTCTGACATGGTGCAGCCTTTCCACTACCGGGTGTTTATCTGAGAAAAATGAAGGCATATGTCCATTCTATGACTTGTACATAGATGTTCATAACACCTTTATTTGTAACAACTCAAAACTGAAAACAATCTAAATGTTCATCGATAGATGGATGGATAAATTATGTATATCAATACAACAAAATGTTACTTAGGAATAAAAAAGAATTGAACTGTTGATGTACATGACAGCATGAATAAATTTCAAAATAATTATCTAGAGTAGAAGACGCTAGATTAAAAAAAATAGTACAAAAAATCCTACTGTATGATTGGATATATAAAATTCTAGATAACGCAAACTAGTGGATAGCAACAGACAGCAGATAAGGGTATAATTGATACACAACAAACTGCCGTATTTAAAACGTGCTAGTTGGTAACTTTTGACCTGTACATGGGGCCGGGAACAGAATGAGGAAGAGCAAGGAGTTAAAAGGGTCCCAAGAAAACATTTGGGGATGATGGATATGTTCACCACCCTGATTGTGGTGTGTTCCAAGGAATACAATCATGGTTCATATGTCAAAATGTATCAAAGTGTACATTTTAAATATGGCAGTCTGTTGTGTTTCAATTATACCTCAATAAGGCTGCTAAAAAGTAAAACTTTCCCAACTCTGAGATGTTATATTCATCTTTGGGGATTTTGCCTTAATGAATAATTGCAATTAATTATCTAATTATTTATTCAAAAAATTCTTAAATTCCTATTATGTGGGGGGCATTATGTTAGATGTTGGGAGCCTGCTGTGATGAAAATTAAACACCCTTTTAGAAAGTGGCCCCTACTGTTAACCAGTTTACAGACTGCTGAGTGGAGTCAGATCTTAGTGAAATAAACTTACAAATAATTATGATAAATACTATAAAGGAACATAGATAAAGGTATGTTAAGGAACACTGGGCTCTTCTATCATTAATTTTTTTAAAATATTTTATTTATTTATTGTCAGAGGGAGAGAGAGAGAGAACAAGCAAGGGAGGGGCAGGCAGAGGGAGAAGCAGGCTCCCTGCTGAGCAGGGAGCCCAATGAGGAACTCCATCCCAGGACCCTGGGATCATGACCTGAACCAAAGGCACACACTTTAACAGACTGAGCCACACAGGCATCCCTTATCGTTAATTTTTCAAAACTACATCATGTTTTACAAAAATAATTAGCACAATTGTTTCGAATTATCTCATGATTGACTGGACTCATGCTTTTCACAATAACAAAAATCCCCCATTCATAGATTCCTGATTTTGATTAATCTTGAAGTAGGCTGGATTATTTTTCCAAACTGGATTTTTAGGCTAATAGGATTTTTAGGCTATTACAATCCTGAGTGCTTGCATATTTAAAAGCGTTTTATCTGCAGCCTTAATTGTAATTAAGTTCCTGGTTGGGTAAAGGGGCCTTGGGTTATCTTACATTTTTGGCAACCCTTATAGACATTTCTCCATGATTTCTGATTTCCTGCTGTTTAATTTATCAGAGGAAAAAAAAATTTGTGGGTGACCAGCCTCATATGCATAACTACTTGAATAGTTCTCCTTTTTCTTCTCTAAATTTCTGCTAAGAGACACATCATTCTCGTTTGTTGCTTTTATTAGGAAAAATTCCAGAATACACAAAAGAGTATGAGGAAACTCTGTAACTACCTTTTGGCCCCAACAACCATCCATATTAATAGACTTTGCTTCCTTGGGGAAGTGTTCTAAAGGAAATCCGATGTCATGTTCTTTCACCCCTAAATACTTCAGTGTGGATTAAAAAAATAAAGGACATTTTCTTACATTATGGAGGTGAACCATGAGAGACTATGGACTCTGTAAAACAACCTGAGGGTCTTGAAGGGAGGTTGGGGGAACAAGGTGGTGGATATTAGTGAGGGCACATATTGCATGGAGCACTGGGTGTGGTGCAAAAACAATGAATGCTGTTACACTGAAAAGAAATAAAAAAAAAACTGGTTACATTCCTACTTAATACTATTATTTGTTTAATAATGTTTCATATTATCTAACATTTAATGTTATAATATTCAGTCCATATTCAAACTTTCAAAATCAATATTTTGTCCAAAAATGTCTTTTTCCTGTCGGTTTGGTTGAACAAAGATTCAAATAAGGTCCATTATTTGTATTTTCTTATATTGCTTAGTTTCTCATTAAGTTCTTATTATAAAACATTCCTCGTTTTAATTTTTTTTTTGCTTTAAATTTTGAAAAAAGTGAATCTGTTCCCTGTTCTGAATTTTGCCAACTGTTCTCTCTGAATATGATTTAACTTGTTTCTCCTGGGAGTTGGGTCTGGAGGGCTGCTTATATTTCAGACTCAAATTTCATCGCGGATGGTGCTGTCATTTTGCACTGCATCTTAGTAGAAGGCATTTCGAGCCTGGTTGTCTCACTTTTAAGAGATACTTGGGTTCAGGGTTCAGGTGCTGACACTGTTTCCTTCATTATAAAAATTTCCATCAACATTTCATCTAGCAGTCTTATAGCCCATTGATGAAAATTGTCCGAAGTTGTTATTTTTTAGAAGTTGTAAAACGGTGCTTTTTCGAATTCTGGAACTCTTTCTGCACTTATTAACAGGTTTTATACAGACCAAAGCATGCTCCCATCCACTGAAGATATTTGATTCCTCTGAAACACACAGTTCATGCTGCAAAGACAGGATAAATGCTGTTCTTTTCCTTTTGTTATCAATTTTCAAAATGATTTTGTGCCCTGGTAACCTCTGATATTGTGCAATGAGTTATACTTTCTTTCTTTTTTTATTCTTTTTCTAATATCCCTAATAACTCAGAGAATTTTATATTTTTTAGTGAGTTTTAAACAATTGCAATCATTATTCTCACTGATGCTCAAATTGTCACATCTTTTGCCATAGGAGCCCATCAAGCTGGCTGTATGTACTTTCGACACAATCCATTAGCCTTTGGTCTCTTCCTTGTTTTTTGTGCCAAAATGTTCCAGAATATTCCTGTACATTACTATAGCATCTCTAGGTTCTGTTCAGAGAAGAATGATACATAGAAGCACTGATTATACATTGTTTCAGAGGTCAAAACTAGGAAGAAAAATTGTAAGGGAGAGAAATCCCAAGTTCACACTGATATTTCTAATTCAAAATTTAAGATTAGAGATTTGTTGTAACTTATTTTATGCTTTCATCTCTTGTTTGCTCTTATAATAAACATTGTGGTTCAAGATAATATTAATGTAATTATGTGCTTATTTTACCCTAGAGAATAAGTAAAATATAGCATAAAATGAAACTTATTCTTGATTATTTTATGTCTGTCTGTCTAGTGATTTATTTTTCAGAAACAAGATAAGCCATTTTTGTTGAACATATTCAGTCTTTCATTTGTGGGAAATGAGTATTTTTTGTTCATTTTTTGTGTATGTATCATTTGAACCTTCTTTCTCTGCTATACATATTTAGCATTTATTATATAATCACTTAAATCTATTAGTCCTTTTCCTTTCTATGGTTTTCTGCTCGGTTGGGTGAGGCCCATGCAGACAACACAGGGCGGTGTTTCAGGAGAGAGCCCCCTTCCTGTTGTCATGGTTACCATTCATGAAAGTATGAGTGGTCTTCTAGGATTTGAGGATAAACAAGCTGCTTTTGTGCCAAATAGTCTGTGTTTAGATATGAGTATCTGGAAAATTTGGGCATTCCCATCTGGCTGAAATTTCGGGCTTGGATGCAATATCTCCCACGGGGACACACTAGTCCCAGCAAATGTGTGCATCTTTCCTTGGACAGATAATTCTAACTGCTGAGCCCACTTCAAACTATACATGTCACATGTTAGGGTATCATTTAACAGTATATTTTTGTAAGTAAAACTGGTCTCATCAGAAGGAAGGGAAATATTAAAGAAAAAAAAATAGAAAGTGGTAAACCTACACAGTAAGCAATCAAGTTCACAAGAAAACACCAAGAAAGAGGCGGGGTTTTTTTCCCAAGTTTTTATTTAAATCCCAGTTAGTTAACATATAGCCTCAAATACTGTGGTTAGCAGCTTCTGAAATGGTTCCTCTTCATTCCATGCCCTGGTATTTTTTTTTAATTAATTAATTTATTTTTTCAGCATAACAGTATTCATTGTTTTTGCACAACACCCAGTGCTCAATGCAATACGTGCCCTCCCTATTACCCACCACCTGGTTCCTCAACCTCCCACCCCCCCACCCCTTCAAAACCCTCTGGTTGTTTTTCAGAGGCCATAGTCTCTCATGGTTCACCTCCCCTTCCAATTTCCCTCAACTTCCTTCTCCTCTCCATCTCCCCATGTCCTCCATGTCATTTGTTATGTTCCACAAATAAGTGAAATCATATGATACTTGACTCTCTCTGCTTGACTTATTTCACTCAGCATAATCACTTTCCAGTCCCGTCCATGTTGCTACAAAAGTTGGGTATTCATCCTTTCTATTTTTTTTTTTATAAACATATAATGTATTTTTATGCCCAGGGGTACAGGTCTGTGAATCATCAGGTTTACACACTTCACAGCACTCACCATAGCACATACCCTCCCCAATGTCCATAGCCCGCTCCCCCTCTCCCAACCCCACCTCCCCCCAGCAACCCCCAGTTTGTTTTGTGAGATTAAGAGTCATTTATGGTTTGTCTCCCTCCCAATCCCATCTTGTTTCATTTAATCTTCTCCTATGCCCCTAACCCCCCATGTTGCATCTCCACGTCCGCATATCAGGGAGATCATATGATAGTTGTCTTTCTCCGATTGACTTATTTCACTAAGCATGATACCCTCTAGTTCCATCCATGTCGTCACAAATCATGCCCTGGTATTTTGATCCTTGTGTAATCCCGTCCAGTTAAGTGTGAGCTGGACCTAATGACTTGTTTTCAATGAATAGAACATGGCAACATGGGAGGATGTCACACAGTGACATCCTAGGGTATAGGAGACGATTACTTCTATCTTGCTCGCCCTGCTGGCTCTTCTCCCTTGCTCACCGTTGAAGCTGTCACGCAGAGAGCTGTTGTGAGGGGAGGCCCATGGGGTAAGGAACCCGGGGCAGCTTCTAACCAAGAGTCAGCAAGGAACTGAGGCCTTCAGTGCAACAACACGTGAGGAACTAAAATCGGCTAACACCCCAGTGGGTGCGCTAGGAAGTACTTCCTTCCCCACTCCAGCCTTGAGCTCACTGCCGTCCCAGCTAGAGCCTTCTTCCCTGCAGCCTCTTGAAAGCTTCAGAGCCTGAGAAACCGGCTAAGCTGAGCCCAGATTCCTGGCCCACAGAAGTCATGAGGTTACAAATGTTTGTTGTCTTAAACTACCACCTTTGGGGGTCGTTTTTTATGCAGAAACACATGACCAACACAAAGACCCTTGCAGGACGCAGCAAAGAATTAAAAATTACAAGCTAATTTGAATCTCCCTGATGGCTAGTGATGATGAACATTTTTTCATGTGTCTGATAGCCATTTGTATGTCTTCGTTGGAGAAGTGACTGTTCATATCTTCTGCCCATTTTTTGATATGATTATCTGTTTTGTGTGTGTTGAGTTTGAGAAGTTCTTTATAGATCCTGGATATCAACCTTTTGTCTGTACTGTCATTTGCAAATATCTTCTTCCCATTCCGTGGATTGCCTCTTTGGTTTGTTGACTGTTTCCTTTGCTGTGCAGAAGCTTTTGATCTTGATGAAGTCCCAAAAGTTCATTTTCGCTTTTGTTTCCTTGGCCTTTGGAGACATATCTTGAAAGAAGTTGCTGTGGCTGATATCAACATTGAGATACCACCTGACACCAGTTAGAATGGCCAAAATTAGCAAGACAGGAAACAACGTGTATTGGAGAGGATGTGGAGAAAGGGGAACCCTCTTACACTCTTGGTGGGAATGCAAGTTGGTGCAGCCACTTTGGAGAACAGTGTGGAGATTCCTCAAGAAATTAAGAATAGAGCTTCCCTATGACCCTGCAATTGCACTGCTAGGTATTTACCCCAAAGATACAGATGTAGTGAAAAGAAGGGCCATCTGTACCCCAATGTTTATTGCAGCAATGGCCACGGTCGTCAAACTGTGGAAAGAACCAAGATGCCCTTCAACAGATGAATGGATAAGGAAGATATGGTCCATATACACAATGGAGTATTATGCCTCCATCAGAAAGGATGAATACCCAACTTTTGTAGCAACATAGACGGGACTGGAAGAGATTATGCTGAGCGAAATAAGTCAAGCAGAGAGAGTCAAGTATCATATGGTCTCACTTATTTGTGGAGCATAACAAATAACATGGAGGACATGGGGAGATGGAGAGGAGAGGGAGTTGAGGGAAACTGGAAGGGGAGATGAACCATGAGAGACTATGGCCTCTGAAAAACAACCAGAGGGTTTTGAAGGGGTGGGGGGGTGGGAGGTTGAGGAACCAGGTGGTGGGTGATAGAGAGGGCATGTACTGCATGGAGCACTGGGTGTGATGCCAAAACGATGAACACTGTTATGCTGTAAATAAACAAATAAAAAAAAAATTAAAAAAAAAACCTATTAATGACAATGTCAATAAAGCTGGCATATTTGCAATTAGTAATGACATTTCTCAATATAGTAATGCATATGTCTTTGCATTTCATGTTTATGAATATTGATTGTTTTATTTCCTTATGCCTAAACTATGATGAATACCCTGATGCTGTGACAACAGAATAAAAACCTAAGATTATCGATAAAAAAAAAAAATTACAAGCTAAGCATCCAAGTGAAGAAATTAAAAATGGGAAAAAAATAAAAAGAAAAAAAGTAAATCAAAATAAATAAATAAATAAATAAATGATTTATTTATTGATATAAATAAATGATGATAAATAATGACGATAAATGATATAAAAATGATGATAAAAGAAGGAAATAATAAGAATAACCATGGGGGCGCCTGGGTGGCTCAGTTGTTTAAGTCTCTGCCTTTGGCTCAGGTCCTGATCCCGGGGTCCTAGGATGGAGTCCCCCTTCGAGTTACCTGCTCACCAGCGAGTCTACCTCTCCCCCTGCCTTTGTGTGCTCTCTCTCTCTCTCTCTCACTCACTCTCTGTCTCTCTCAAATAAAGAAATAAAATCTTTAAAAAAAAAG